>NW_020537646.1:20624175-20666736 GCF_003426905.1 Ctenocephalides felis | reverse complement strand
GGATTACGGATCAACCGATTAGAATGATTCAAAAGCAATCGATTCCTATTGATAAGGAGAATAGCTGATTAGTTTTTGGCCAAAGCTGCCCAACCTTCTCTAAGGTACGAGACAAAAACTGGCAAAAATGGTAATTCTGTTTTTCGCGAGAACAGAGCGTTCGACTTGAATGTTTCAAAAAACGATTTACTTTTATTAACAAAATGAAGAACATATTAAATTTTTGGGTAAACAGGTCCAGACGTTTCGGAGATCCAATGAAAAAAGTTAAACTAGTGGGGTGTATATGGCATCGTGCCTTAAGGCAAATTGCTGGAACTTCCCGTACCAACAAAATGTTCGAGGAATACTGAATGTTTTCAAATAGATTATTATAAATATTATTAGATTATTGTAACATATTGTAATTATTTTCGATATACAAAAAAAACTAAAAAAAAAAATTATACAATTTTTTTTCCAAAATCAATTATTTTCTTAAGACAAGCAGAAAGTTCTTTGAATCATTTAAATCGGACGCTTAGTTCTCTTAAAAACAGCCATTTTTTACATATTTAGCTCCGTATCTTCGAAATGGCTGGGCCTGCCTTTGCCAAAAACTAATAAACACTTCTCCCAATCATTACTAATTGAATGTTTTTTAGATCATTCAAATCGGATACTCCGTTCTCTCAAAAAGTTGATTTCTATTTTCTGCACTCGTTGCTCCGTATCTCCGAAACGGCTGGACCTGCCATCGCCAAAAACTAATCAGCTCTTTTCCCTATCAATAGGAATCGAATATTTTTTGAACCATTCAAATCGGTTGATCCGTGCGCCCGAAAACGTGACTGAAAATTTGTATCCATACTTACATAGACACACACACACACACACACACATCCATATTTTCTGAAGTATGCCAAAACGTTCAGAAACTTTCAAAACGTCGAGAAATGTAAAAATTTTCAATTCCGATTTTCGGCCCATTACAATAACTTACCCTACGGGAAGTTAAATCACTAGACATATGCACATCCAATTATCAGAGATTTTATAGAGATTATAATTATAAGTATACATTTTTGTTTGACTGCGACGCCTCTACGCATATAACGCAAAACGACTTTGAAAAAAAGTTCAAAATTTGCAAAAAATTTCAAAATCTAAAAAAAATATTTGAAATTTGTCATTTTTTCAAAAGTTTCAAAATTCTTAGAAATTTAATTTTTTCAACATTTTCGAAAAATTTTAAAGCGTTTTAAAAAATTTAATTATTGGTACGGGAAATTCCAACAATTTGCCTTAAGGCACGATGCCACGTCCACTAGTCCTTTTTATAGTCACATACAACATTTTTAATTTGCCACATTACAAGTTTAACTATTATACAAATCCGTGCAATTTTTCTATGTGAATTGAGCAAAAAAAAATTCGCGCACGACTGTGCCAAGACTATATTGGTACGTCCTGTTTACAGCGAGACGCTTCTTTTCGGGTCCACACTTCGGTATGAAACACACACCATGTGTTGACGGTGATGCTTTCATTTCATTCATAGCGAAGCGATTCTCTCGTCTTGTGTATTGAGCCCGTTCGGTCGGTTCGAGCACTAGAGAGTTGCGAGTGTGTGCGTGCGTCGATCGTGTACGTATGCACGTTTCATTCACAAAAAGCCGCGCACACTCAGACAGCGAGCCGTTGAGCACACGACGAATAGTGCAGTCAACGGAGCGTTTTATTAGGAAAACTAGCTGTAAGTGGAATTCTGTCTTAAGGCAATTAAGGCATCGTGCCTTAAGGCAAATTGCTGGAACTACCCGTACCAATAATTATTAATTTTTTAAAAACAATTAACATTTTTGAAAAAAATGTACTTTGAAAAAATAAGATTTTTGAGAAACTATATATATGGACAAAAAATTACTTTTTTTTGAAAAAAAAAATTTAAAAAAAAAAAAAAAATTTAATTTTTTTTTTTTTTTAAAATTTTTTTTTTCTTTATTTTGACATATTGTGGAAGATCTGAACTTTTTTTCAAAGCAATCGTACTGATTTAACTACATAGGGACAAAATATAAAGCGCGTAAGCGCCGCGTCGCTGTCTTAATGTTAACAAAATGTATACTTATTGTTAAAATCTCTATAAAATATCTGATAATTTGATGTGCATATGTCTAATGATCATTTTTGACCGCCAAATGGCTCATTTTTTTACTTTTTCCTCCATATCTCCGAAACCGCTAGAGCTACCTTCATGAAAATTTTATCGATTTCTTCATCTTGTCAATACAAGTGAAATGTTTTTTGAATTATTCAAATCGGTTGATCCGTGTTCCCGAAATCGTCGACGAAAATTTGTATCCGCACATACATACACACACGTAAATACATACATACATACACACACACACACACACACATACATCCATTTTTTCTAAGGTATGCCAAAATGTTCAGAAACCTTTGAAACGTAAAGATATATAAAAATTTTCATTTTCGATTTTTTTGCGATTACTATAACTTGCCCTACGGGAAGTTAATGAAGTTTTTATAAAATCGTGAGTTTTCTGAAAATAGTTTGTACTAAAGTAGTGAATCTGCTAGAATCCATCAAGATGTCTATAATAAAGTGAATTCTGGATGGAATGTGAATTACTTTAATTCTGGTGGAAATGGCGCTCATTAAACCATATGATTTAAAAGGAAAGAAACTTCGTATATGCTTCTTATTTGCATGATAGCTCACTCATTTTACACGCAAAAAACTTGTAACAGCACTCATTTTAAAGCTTATGTTGAGTACTATAAAACCCAATTTTACCGAAATGCATAAAATGTAAAACTTCGCCACTAGATGGCTTTAAATACAACAATTAAATCTTGAACGAAATAAAAAACGACTTTGCTTTACAAATGTAATACCGATTTATTAAGATTTTTATTGACATTATTTTGTTCATTACATGATTTTCGTTAAAATGTATATTTTAGGAGATACTTGCAAAAAAACGAAGAAAAACGCCAAAAATATATGAATCTTCAGTGGCCAGCAACTTGAAAAGTATTAGTTTTTTTTGAAAAACTATATAAGACATTTTTTTCTTATAATTAGTTCTTCTATCAATTTCCCACTTCCGATTTTGAAAAAATGTAATTACACAATTGAGAAGGGGGTGTCATCCCCCCGGGGGGTGATGGCGCAACCCGAATTGTTTTCACTTTTGAACTTGAGGGTAAGATGAACCTAATTCAAAAACTTCATTCAATTCGGAGCACAGTAAAAAAATTCAGAGGTTATACCCTTTTTGCCTCTCCATTTACTGCACTAGAACGCCCGAACCAGCCGTTCCCTTTTAATAATGGCTGACTGGCAGAGCGGGCGGTGGGGATAGAGCCGCGTCGCCGTCCCCGCTCGTCTCCCGCGAACACGGCCGCGCTGCTGCAGTGCGTTGTTGTCAGTCGTTCGAGAACAGCGCTGAGATCAACACGCATTACGATTTATTGCCACGAGGTCGATACGAAACACCGGTTTTTCAGTACAACATACGCGCGTTTATCCACCAACTAAGTATGGAAGTATACCTGCATAGTGCTTCACTACAATGCTTTGAAAGAATTCCTATAGTGTTGTAATATCAAGACAGACGAGTGACAGATTGTGAAAGTTTCGAATACACAGTGTCTCTATAACTCCAATTGGTGCGCGTCGGTGACCGAAGGATGTAATATTTATTAATTCCGTGCACGATTTCTTTTTTACAAAACATATTATTTCGTACGTAAGAACGATACGATAAGGAAGAAAAGGAAAAAGGAAAAAGGGAAGCAACAAATATGTTGCTGCCCCGAATTTGTGCAAGTGTGTGAGTTGTTGTTGAATTGTGCTTTAAGATGAATTTGTTGTTATTGTTGCGATGTGATAAGTACAGTGCCGTGAATAGGATAACGGCGATTAAAGGATTATTATCGAGTACGGTGAAGGATATTTTGATCACGTAAGTGTCCGAAACAATAATAATCTTTCATTATAAATTTATCATGTACGGTAGAAAATTCTAAATCTGGTTTTGCTGTGCGAGCGTATGCTCTCGGATGTAGCATCCCATTGATAAAAAAACAACACAGAAAGCAAAGAGCTTCGGTTTCATCTCAACATATTTCATTACATGCTATCAAGCCAAGCATAAATCTCGGACGAATCCAGTATTTTGGATACAACATTTATAAGAGAACGAAATAAAGTAAGAGGACGACAGAATTCGAAAATCGATATTAAACCATCAGTGATTTTTCATTCATTAGAGCAAATTGAACTACTTTTTTAACTCACGGGCTGTATTTAATTTTTAAAATTATATGATGGACGCACTTATTAATTGTTACAATATAAAAATACAGAATAAAAATGTAAATACTTTATAAATTAAAGTAAAAAGAAAAGAATACATTAATATCAATTTGCTGGCGGGAGAAAATAAAAGTCCTTTCTCTACCTATATAAAAAAGAAATAAAGTTATATTTTAGAAATGCTAGTTCTTAGAAAATATTAAAGAACCGCGGGCCGAGGGTTGCTAATCGTAAACATGAAAAATTAAGAAAATTCAATATATTAGATAAAATTGTATATGTTGGAGAATGAATTTGAATTAAAATTACCTTATAATTATCTATATATTAATCTTCCATGAGCCGAATTTTAGTTTTACATCCAAAAAAGGAAACAAAAAATAGTAATTATATAAGGCTATAAAGGGTGTCCCAGAACTTAAAGTCAAGCCGAAACGGAGTAATGGCAATGACCTCAGTTTTTATCCTTTTACTCGAAATTTTCCAATAATAAAATGAGATAGTATTTTACCATGAAAAATCCTAATTAAATGCGCCAACTTTCGATGCAACTTGCCAACATACTTTAGTACATTTTTTTTTAAAGAAATGCCTCTCAAAGTCGACCGATTTAAAACAGTTTTTATCCTTTTATTCGAAAATTTTCAATAATAAAATGAGAAAGTATTTTACCATAAAACATCCTGATTAAATACGCCAACTTTCGATTAAACTAGCCTACACACTTTAGTACATAATTTTTAAAAGAAGATCTCTCAAAGTCGTTCGATCAAAAAAAAAAACATAAAATCATAGTTCAACACAAAGTTTTAAGTCTTAAAAACTTGATGCAATTGTGTTATCATTTTTTACTGTAGTCTTAGAAATGTTTTTCACGATTACGGATACAAAATTTAATGAACAAAATTAATAAAAATTCATCATAATAGCCGAAAAATGATTATAATTTCACTAAAGCTCTAGGTTGCACTTAAAAGCTCGTAATTTCCAAAGAACGAGATAATTGACAATCTATTCTAAACAATGAGACTTTTTTTCTAAAATTTTTTTCAAGGCAGTTAAGGACAATACTATCATCCCCTTGACGTTAAGTTCTGAAACACTCTATATATGGAAATGAAAAACAAAAAACTCATTCTAAACATTTTTTTTTGGTTTAATGAATTATTCGACTTCATTAGGCAAGCCACAGCGGCCTATAATGTCCGCTCTTTTTGTATCAAAATTTCCTATATTTATAAAAAAAAAGCCTAGCAAAGGTCATAATTGGTCTTGGCAAAGCTATATAATTAAAATTTCTGTATGGATTTCTGCGTCATTTACAAAAAATCCATAATTATTTGGTCAAATATTAAAAAATTTGGAATGTGACTTGAAAGTTGCGCGGGCCCATAAAGGATTAACTTAAAATTTTACACTTAAAATGTCTTTTGAATTATGAATCATAACATATAGTAATCCTTGTGAAACAGGAAAAGTTCTAATAACTAACCATTAATTTATCGTCATATAAATTTTATTATAGAATAAATACGTTCTCTATATTGAAGTTTATACGACGGTTGCATGTAATAAGTAACGTGTTTGTAAGCCAGATCACGATTCGTTTTGTTTGTCCTTCGTTGGTACTCGCGCGTTATTCTCTTATTTATTCTGAACACTTGCAACGCAAGAGTTACAGGGAAAGGAACGTAATAGTATAAAGACTCGAGTAGTAATTCAATGTACATTAGGTACATTTTACACACTGGAGAACTGTGATCGATGTCCGCTGATGTATATGAAATAGTAATTAAAATCACATATTCGAAGTTCTTAAACTTTAGTAAAGGTTGGATACTATAGCGCAAAAGTAAATATACAATATACAAAAGTAAAGGTTGGATACTATAGCGCAAGCCTCTAATTTCTGCACCTTTTACATGTATGATTATTTTTTCATAAATGTCCTTAATGCAGTGGCTTCAATTTATCATATATAAGAACAAGAACTGCTCGTTGAAACACTATTATATCTTCAGTTGTTTGAATGATTCATATTCAGGTATCTTGGTATATTCTATCAAAAGACTCGACTGGTAATTCAATGTACATTATGTACATTTTACACACTGAGGAAATGTGATCGATGTCCGCTGATGTATATGAAATAGTAATTAAAATCACATATTCGAAGTTCTTAAACTTCAGTAAAGGTTGGATACTATAGCGCAAAAGTAAAGGTTGGATACTATAGCGCAAGCCCCTAATTTCTGCACCTTCTACATGTATGATTATTTTGTCATAAATGTCCTTAATGCAGTGGCTTCAATTTATCATATATAAAAACAAGAACTGCTCGTTGAAACACTATTCTATCTTCAGTTGTTTGAATGATTCAGATTCAGGTTTTTTTGGTATAATTTATCAACAGACTCGGGTAGTAATTCAATGTACATTATGTACATTTTACACACTGGAAAACTGTGATAGGTTTCAGTTGAAGTATTTGAAATAGTAATTAAAATCACATATTCGAAGTTCGTAAACTTTAGTAAAGGTTGGATACTATAGCGCAAAAGTAAAGGTTGGATACTATAGCGCAAGCCTCTAATTTCTGCACCTTCTACATGTATGATTATTTTTTCATAAATGTCCATAATGCAGTGGCTTCAATTTATCATATATAAGAACAAGAACTGCTTGTTGAAACACTATTATATCTTCAGTCGTTTGAATGATTCAGATTCAGGTATTTTAGTATAATCTATCGAAAGTAAGGTAATTCAATGTAGATTATGTACATTTTACACACTGGGGAACTGTGATCGATGTCCGATGATGTATATGAAATAGTAATTAAAATCACATATTAGAAGTTCGTAAACTTTACCAAGGCTGGATACTATATTGCAAGAATTTAATTTCTGCACTTTCTACATGTTATAAATCTTATAAATGTTCTTAATGCAGTAGCTTAAATTTATCATATATAAGAACTGCTCGCTGAAACTCCATTATATCTTCAGTTGTTCAAAATTTAACATGATTCAGATTCAGATTAATCTTTGTACAATCTATTACTTGTGTCTTCCGTTACTTCGAATTGAAAATTAACTAGAGGTCTTTTAAAATATTTCAGAAAATTTGATTTTTTTCAAAGCGGCCTGCATATCGCAGTCTTTCCATTAAACGTTATTAATCTTGGTACGGAATGTGTAGAAATTTAAACAAAATCTGTACTTATTATTAATATCTCTATAAAATATCTGATAATTTGATGTGCATATGTCTAATTTGTATTGGATCTTGGAAAGCACTGAACCTGTCTTGCCAAAAATTTTACAGAATGTTTTTTTGAATTATTCAAATAGGACGCTCCGTTCTCTCAAAAACTGAATTACCATATTACTGCATTGATGGAATTTAAGGTATTTCTTTGCCAAAATGTAATCAACTTGCATCTCCATCAATAGAAATTAAATGTTTCTTTGAATCATTCAAATCGGTTGATCTGTGCTCTCTAAATTGTGGACGAAAATTTGTATCCGAATATACATACATACATACATGCATACTACACACACATACATCAAACAGGTATGTCTTTGTCAAAAAGTAATCAGCTTGCCTCTCCATCAATAGGAATTAAATGTTTTTTTGAATAATTCAAATCGGTTGGTCTGTGATCTGTAAATTGTGGACGAAAATTTGTATCCGGATATACATAGATTCATACAATACTATACATACATATATACTACACACACACATACATCAGACATGTATCTGTCTTTGCCAGAAAGTTATCAGCTTATCTCTCTATCAATAAGAATTAAATGTTTCTTTGAATCATTCAAATCGGTGGCTCTGTTTTCTCTAAATTGTGGATGAAAATTTGTATGAAGTTAGAAAGAATTTTTTGTTTTGGCAAAATTTTCACAAAATATTAGTTTTATACGTTTTTTATATAATTGAATAGTAATATTTGATCAATTCTACTCATTGACAGTGTCAATCTTCGATCCTGAGAACAACACTGTATGATTTATTACTCAATGTTTGTTAAGAATAAGCAGTAACACCTGGGCATTAGCGTACACGTGCTATGTTATTATGTTAGTCATGTATAAGTTATTCAATATAAAAAAATTAGAAAATTACTTTACTTTACAAAACCACAGCGTCATCATTTCGAAATCGCTTCTGGTAAATTTAATCTGATTCTTGCGAAAAACTAGTCAACAATCGAGTTAGGTTCTTTGACATATTTCCCGTACTGGTCATATGCTCGCTAATGGTATTCAACGAATTGCGTTCTTGTTATATCATTAGCTTTTTTCTAGTATTAGCGTTAAAGCTGTCATTAATGGTTATGAAATCATCATTTTCGCAGAACTTCGCTCACCGTATAGGATTACTAGCACGGTAATTGTCTCAAGTATTGCTCATATGAAATAACAGGCGATCGAAATACATGGTGGTGATGATCACATGTTGCTACTATTTGTCCGTCATTGCTTCAATTATTTTGAAACATCGTTCTGTCCTATTTGAAAGCGTAATATCGAGACCAGCAGTCTGATAGATATGCTTCCGTTTGATATATATATATATATATATATATATATATATATATATATATATATATTACATTATATTTAGTGGAGCAAATTAGCTCAAATTTAGATTGTGTCCTTATTTTTTATACATAAACAAAGTGTACCAAAAAATATCGGTGTCTAAAAAAATCATTGTTTTTTATTGTTTATTTGTTGACCCTGTATACACGTAATTCAGTCATATACATTTTTATAAGATATCTTTACACTTTCATTTTATTTGATTGTATATAATTATATAGTGCACCATATATCCTTTTCTTTGTCAATAATATTATAAAATTGGTTGGGAGGGAGATTTTTTGCCTTACTATCTCCGTCTATATTTCTTGTCTACCATTTTCTCATTTTTTGCACTCTATAATGACGTGCTGAGAATCCGCCATAGTCGCTCCACCGAAGCAATTATTGATTAGGATCGGAATTGATCCCAATTCTACTCAGTTTGTATGGTTAAATCTTAGTCTACATATTGTAGAAAAAAAGATCGACATTCAGTAATCTCGTAATACCATGGTCTGATAGGTAAAATCATCGTTGGATCACAAAGTATTGAATTTTAATCAAATTCGTCACATTACCAAAATCAAAGTATATTAACACAGCGTTGTAAGCACAACCGTAAAATTGAACAAAGACATTGTTTATGGAAAAGCTCCCCATTTAGGAATACTTACGTTTTCTTTTCAATATAAACATTATAAAGAATTTAAAAAATGCAATATTGACCAACATTTAAAAGAAATTTCTTAGGAATGGCCAACACTATTACTAATAAATTCACAAAATTTTACGGCTGTAGAATGTAAATTAAATTATTTTTTCTGGTATGTGTGTTTTTTTTATTATTCATTTATTATTACATAGCAATGCGAACAGTAATTTCATTCTATGAAAACAAAAACTTAAAAAGAATAAACTAAATAAGAATAAATAAAGATAACAACATAAGAATAGTAATTAATAATAATAATAGTAGATATTAATAATAAATAATAAAATAATATGATAATTCTACAAGGAAAAAAATTACTTTAAATTAACTATCATATTTTGATGATTTAGTAAAAAATAGAGAAATTGTGCCATTAAACAATTTGGTAGATTAGGATATTATCCATTGGTGATTTTCGCTTGAGTTTCCTGGAATGTGGTATCTCAAGCAGTTGTGCAACTATTTTATTTGGATGGGCTTCTAGTTTCTGAAATTGGTGGACACTGAAGTTTCTTATTACTTCCTCGACATATAAAATATTTATATCGTCATGTATGGTCTTAGGAATGAGTAAAATGATATAAAAATATCACAGTGTTGAATTAATATTAAAAATGATATATCAACTCAATGCACTCATGAACCCAATTTTGTGACTACAATGTGACATTGATGCTTCCTATTCATAATTTTAGACAAATCTCAATGTATATTTATTTTTATCAAGCCGCTCTATAAGTAGCTTTGCCCATTAAGTCCTGCGTAACTCTAAACAAAAATAAAATTTCTCATGATAAATTATGGGGTTTAAATTTATTAAATTGACAAGATGTTTATTTGATATTTCGTTCGAGCGCTCTCAAAAGCTGTCCATGCTCTATCCGCGATGACGCGACCAAATAATATACGTCAATAAGTTTGAATTGTTTTCGGCGGCGCATGGTGTTTGAATCCAAGAGTACTTTAATAGAATGGACTATAAATACATAACACTTTTGGAAGCCCGATGTCGTTTTGTCGTTGTCAGCAATGACAGTGCTCACGAATAATTGTAGACTCAGCGTTTGTGAACGTTTTGCCTCGCGCTCGACTATAATTAGTTAAAGGTCATTGCTTTGACACCTTAAATTCCATTGATGAAACGTGCTATTGTTGCCCTATTCAACATCTTCGGTGAAGAGACTGAGACATTCAAAATAAGTTTAATTGCTACGTTAATTGCTTAATGAATTGGCTGTAAGTAGTATTGAAAATCTACATGATAATTTGATAGCTTTTTCTTCTCTATAATTGTTGCACTATTCAGTCTTTAGGCGAGGAAAAATTGATAGCTTTTGCTTTTCTATAAAATGGTAAACTATGCTATCGTTGTCCTATTTAACCTCTTCTTCGTTCAAGAGAATATGCTTAATAAATCGTGTATACATAGTATTAAAAATCTATATGAAATTCTGATAGCTTTTGCTTCTATAAAATGTTAAAACATGCTTTTGTTGTCATAATTAGCATTTTCTTCAGTGAAGAAACGTACTTTAGGAGGCGCCATTACGTGATTAATGAGCGTGTTTTTAAAGATTTTTGTACCCCCCTCTCCCTTGGTGATACATGGTGATATTCAAAATTACCCCCTCCCCCCAAACATCATATGAAAATTTGATTGCATTGGCTTCTCCATAAATGGTAAAATATATAGTGCATTAATTTATTTACATTATCAATTTTATCATACCATCAACAACGAAAATGATAATTTTTTTCCATCAATTTTGTAACAATTTAATTTAGTAGGAAAGTTACACAATAAGTACGTATTTTCATGGCTTTCAACACTGAGAATTTATTATTCAGCGATTTATTTTATTATCTGTTGAATAAAACCTAACAAAAACTATAAGTATGTATTAGAAGCATCAACGAGTTAAATTTATTTATTAAATGGACAAAACTTATTAGCATCACATGAGAATTTATTATTTATCACTGTCCAGGCATCTATTAAAATATCTGTTGAACAAAACCTAACAAAAACTATATGTATGTATTAGAAGCATCAACGAGTTAAATATCCAAATCAGCATCGATTTATACGAGATTCATACTACGTATAGGCATAAGTACTTATTAGCATCGCATGAAGATTTATTATTTATTACTGTCCAGGCAATCTATTAAATTATCTGTTGAACAAAACCTATCAAAAACTGTATTTATTTATTAGAAGCATCAGCGAGTTAAATATCCAAATCAGCGAGTTAAATATCCAAATCAGCATCTATTTCTAAGAGATTTATACCATGTATAAGTATAAGTACATATGCATTAGCATCGCATGATAATTCATTTTTATCACTTTTATTTATTATTCATTACTGTCCAGAGATTTATTCTATTATCTGTTGAACAAAACCTAACAAAAACTATATGTATGTATTAGAAGCATCAACGAGTTAAATATCCAAATCATCATCGATTTCTAAGAGATTCATACGTATAGGCATGAGTACTTATTAGCATCGCATGAGAATTTATTATTTATCACTGTCCAGGAGATCTATTCAATTATTTGTTATTACCTATATTTATTTTATATTTTTGTATATTATTTATGAATTAATCTATTAGATATTATCTATTACATTTTGTGATTTTGGCGACGTGTACAATATAGGAATTTGTGTCGGAATTTGTGGTTAGAATAAAAGTAGGTCAAACAATACTTCTAGTACATATTTGAATATCAATTAGCTTAGTTAGCGATCGTTATGCGTTGTGTAATTAATTCAATATACATCAGGCCCTGATTCCGATTGGTCTTACCTCATGTTATAAGACAATTATTTGCTTTACGAAAATGAACCGTATTGCAACGATTTTTTTTAAATAGTCACAATGAATAGATGCTAAAATTTTATTAACCATCAATTCACTGAATGACTCTAAACTGGTTTATGTCATAAAAACAATTTCTTGTTTTGAATTCAATCAACATAGTAAAATCAAGGTAGTATCAAAACGTAGCTGTGTCTACGTCGGATGAAAATAATTTATGGACATATTATACTATCCAGTTTAGAAATACGATCGATATTAAAAACCAATACAGATGTGTGATTCAGAAATTTTCAACTTGTATAAACTAACGAGCATTTACTTGTCATAAGATTATTTATTACGCCTAACATTTTTATTATGATTCAACATGTGGGTGATTGTATAAACATATTTTTGTATGCGTATTCTGAAGAACAGCTTGTATGACTCTAGGTGTAGTATAAAAAAACTTCAGGAATATTAGGTTATAATAATAATATAAATATTTGAACCAAAGTTTATATTTATATTTTTGGTTTAAAATTGTTTTAGAACATCTTACTTCATTTTTTTAAATATTTATCCGATATTATGTCATGTGGTTTTATGAAATAATGATATACATTCTTTAGATAGAATTAGGCTAGTGATGTCTATTATTTTTATTTACAATATATTAGTAACTATTTAATAACAAATAATGCATAGTACTGCCCTAGGGCCGGTCCGTAAGCTAAACTATACCCCGATTCAGAGAAGAATAATGTGAGAGATTTCCTATTGCCATTTCACACCGCAGTGCCCGAAATGGGCTGTTATCAATTGGAAACATATTTTTGATCTATATTTTCAAGTGAAAGTTGATATCACTACTGCATGATATCAGGTTATCCAGAGCGGAGGTTCCAGCTCACAATCTTGTACACACAAGACAGTGGGCTTAGCCGTCACTCCATGAAACATTTAGCCCAGTGGCTCCCAAACTTTTTTGCAGCGCACCCCCCTTAATTTTTTCAACAATTTAATTTTATAAATACTCAAATGATATTATCATCCAACAAATTAATATGTAATGTTACGTAAGAATATCATAAAAACTAATAATTACTTTTTGTTTATTTTTTAATATCTTTTAAAAAATGTTGGGTTATTTCCAAAAATAGTATTCTGGAAACAGATATACGCGCCCCTTAGAACAGCCTGGCGCTTCCCTTAGAGGGCGCGCCCCACAGGTTGGAAACTGCTGATTTATCATTCGATTTATTATTTTAATTGAATAATGCCAATATAAGTTGCTAATAATGATAATGATATTTTTTTTTTTGGTTCTTAGTTCAGAGTCGATGAAGATTCATTCTGTCTCTTGAACGGGAAATCGCAATTGTGCAGATACTATGTAGTACACTTTCCTGCACTTCAGTTATTATGGTGTAAATACATGCACTCTATTTATTCTTACATGCACATACACACATATAGATATAATTATATATATATATATATATAATCCGCCAAACACGTGTGCGAATGTACGCGCTCCTAACCGCAAATAGCATATCGAGTTCATTGCATTCGCAACGCATCGCGCGTAATTCGAAGGCGACATGTGCATCACATTTTAGAGTTTGTCTATTATGAATTTCGACTCTAGATATTTGTCACCATTTAGTTGGGACTTGTGTTAGCCAAAATACTTTAGAATTAAAATTATACGATTTCAACTCGTTGAAACCCAAGACAAAATCCATCTATGATAGTTACAAGCAATTTTATTAATATACACAAATGATAATTATAAATAGTCATATTGATCATATATCATTGTTAGCACATATCAAAAATCATATTAAACGTTCTGATTCGAATTTAATTCATAGAGTTACTAACTTGCTCAAAATTTGAAAAATTTGGATGCAATTGATATCAACTTTTTTGAGTTCATTTAGATTATTTTTGATACTGAAGCAATTTCAATCAATTAATAAAGTGGCTTTGCGAAAATTTCGCAGAAATTTCTATGTTTACCAATATTTAATAATACCTTGCATTATTGTTTGGTCATGTATATATTAATATAAGTCTATATAAGTTTTTCATTTGAAAATATAGATCAAAAATATGTTTCCAATTGAAAATAAGTCCATCTCGGGCACTGCAGTGTGAAATGGAAATGGGAAAAACTCTCACACTACTTTTTCCCTAAATAGTTGGAGTTTAACTCAGCTCACAGACCTACCTTAGGCTATTATCCATTATTTATATATATTTTATATTTAATATTTTTTATTTTTATTATTTTTTAGTTTTATATTTATTATTCGATTTACATATTTTAAAATATTTAATTTATATTTTGTTTCTAATTAATCTACATTCTTTTTACTTATTTTATTCATTGTTTATTGCTTCTTGCTTACTTCGAGCATTTAGTCATTTTTGTTTACAAAATTTCTTTTTATATTTTATACTATTTTTAGCTATATATAACATATACTATCTTTATATATCCTATACTATATTTTACTAGTGAACTCTTCATTTTTCACTTCTGACCTTGTCTTTTTTCTAACATCTAATTCTATTCTATCTAGAATCAACAATTCAAGTTGTACTTAATTCTAATCCAACAAATCCAATGACAATTTTACATCAATGCCAGGACTCGAACTGAGTATCCCTGGCGTGTGAGTAGGGCATGCTACTGATTGAGCTATTCTCGACACCAATCTATATTTTTATTCCACTATTCTACAATCCATATTATTTATCTCCAACCACACGTTACACTATGCCATTTTTTTCTTGAAATTAAAAACTATCTAATTTCTAAAATATTACTACTCAATAACTAAATATTTATTTATTCCATGAAAGAAGTATTACTATACGTGCGTTTTTATAATGTTATTCCTTATAATTACCAAACATGCTTCATTGACGTAAATAAACGAAATTCGTTTAGCACGTTCCATCTCTTGGATTTGGCATACGCGCGAACAATTTAAAACAAAGAAAGCCGACTTGAAAAACATGTTCATTTCAAATGCATTTTCACACATGTTCATAGGAAATTTGTCAATGGTGGCGTGCTAATTATTTAAACAATTTTTATGGTAATAGAAAACTCTTTCTCGGGTACCGTCGTATCACACTCCTGAATGTAGAATTTGCTGTATAATTAAAAAAATCGATTACTACTCCTTGTGCATATATACATATATAGCTTTTTAATATTATGTATTAATTATGCATATGTTATTAAAATGTACCACTACTGTGACAGCCTAAACTTAAATGTAGTATTTCATTCATTTTTTCGTGTAGAATGAAAGACGATAAAATTATAATATTGATGAAGAAACGGATGTATATTCAAGTAACAAAATAGAAAATTATTCAAAAATGAAAAAAGCACAGAAGCCGATAAAATTGACTATAACATAGCGTTGTTATGGCAACGTAACATGGTAACGGTCTTTTATTCATTCAAATTGGTATTAAAAACTATCAAAATGCTATGTATTTGCTGTGTCACATGTCTGAGCGAACATTGCCGACGACAATCGCGGACTCTCTCGATTGATTCTCTCTCTCTCGAACAAGGGAAAACATATGAGAACTAGCATTCCATGTAGTGTAATGTCTATGCGTTTTACACACAAAACCTAATTTCACGTATGTTATTATAACATATCAGAAAGATGCAGTAATAACATTCTTTTCTTGACGTTTGTGGGTTTTCTCGGTTGGGTTTTATACCTAAAATGTTTAAATATTGATTTTTGTGTTCGACCAGTATTTGAATCAATAATAAATTTACAATGGTGGTTCTCCTATCTTAACATTTGCCTACGTGAATCTTACGAATCTTGTGGTACTTTTGGCTTTACCATTAACAATAGTCATCTTCCTTATAATAAAAGTAGAAATCTTTTATTTAATTTACCTCTAATCATTACCATAATTAATTACCTAATCTTAATGCATCTCCAAGAGTTAATTAACAATTAGTGAGCAGTAGTATGTGATTAAAGTTTACTTTTTCCTCTATACGACAAGTAATTAAACATGTACAGCTATTTAACATAGTTAGAAGATCCGACTGGCGGAAATGAATTGTATTTTTTACGATAGCATTGTTCTCTAATGATAATTATGTGATAGATATCCCATTCACAAATCGTATACGAGATTACGACGCCAAGGATTTCCTTCTTGTTTCAGACATTAATTAAATCGTAAATCGAGGTGCATTGTGTGTTTGCGCATTTATGTAGGTACTATGCAAGATAACGACGTTTTAATTAAAGATGTGATCGATAGATATGTTTTATTGAATTAATTTCTTATAGGTGTAATAATAATTTAAAATTCATAATGTAGAGAATTAATAAATGAGAAAAGAATAGGGAATTTATACATAATTTTTTCTAATTTTTATTTTTAACTGCAATCAGAATACAATATCCTATGAGATATTTTGTTTAATATATTGACCCACACACCTTATAAACACACATATAAAATTATTGTGGTAAATTTTAATATATCACTATTTCTCACTCTAATAAGTGTTTTATATAAATTCATATAAATTTAAATAGGTACATATATTATATGTATTTTAAAAATGGTGTGCTGATTATGGATTACACTTTTTTATTATAATGTTCAATATAATATGTAATTTTTGTATAAATGCATTGTACACTACTATCAATGGAGAAAAAATATAATAATCATATGTGTATCATCTTCTAAATTTTTCCGAAATATTACATTAATTATAAAATTAATTTAATGGTTATTTATAGACACATCACTTTCTAATTTTATTTACTTATTATTCCATATAAAATAAATTCAATGATATACACACAAATTAGTAAAATATTATTTGTTCTGTTTTTCATAACAGAATATCCTCTGATTTTTATTCAAGTTTGTAATAATTTTTTTATTTATATAGTTTTCATTCTGCCTGTGATAGAGATACTTTCTTTTCTCATAAACTGTCACATAAACATTATTATGATAATGTATAATAAAAATAATAATTATGGGTAGTACTGCCCCAAGGCAGATCCAACTCCATTCAGATAAGAATGGTTTAAAAGATTTTCTATTGCCATTTCACACAGCAGTACCCGAAATAGGCTTTTTTCAATTGAAAACATATTTTTTGATCTATGTATATTTTCAAGTATAAAAGGACGTTGCTGTTGCACGATTCAGGGTTCGAACTCACGAACCCGTCTACACGATAATAATGTATACTTTGATATTTATTTACATAATTTAAGAAATTTATATTAAATAAATAATACAGACTCATATCAAGCAGTAGTGAAATCCATTTCTCCTTGGAAATATAAATCCAAATAATTGTTTTCAAATGAAAATATCTCTTCACAGGCATTGTTGCATCTAATTAAATAATATATGATTAATTTTAAATAAATTTAATAATAAAAATCTATCAATTATAGACAGCAAGGTGTTCAGTTAACCTAATATGTGTGTTTAGTTCTGATTGATACTCAAAAATTGGAAATAAAAAAATAATACTCGATACCATCATACCCGGACGTCCAATCACCCGGGTTGGCGCACGATTTAGACATTCTAAGTGTTACCAAAAAATTTACTGATGCTTCATATGGAATAGGTGCAGATTTAAATAATAATACTAATTTGTGGTTTTTGAACGCCTTATTAATCGGGAACAGAGTAACACCATTAATTGATTAGTTCCATGCTCATTTGCTGGTGCATATATTTTATTATATTACTATTACCTCTATTCTATTTTCATTTCCTCAATCAGTTGCATAACAAACTTAATGTGATTATTTCTAAAACCAAATCCGAAATGTCACTTGTCACAAGGTATTTACGTTCTCGAATTATGTATATCTGAATTGAGTGCAGTTGCATCAATTCAAGTTATCAGTACACTTGTATAGGGTATATATTATCCAATAAAATTTCAGTCAGCTCTCGATGACATTTTCATGTGAATCTGCATCCGCGTGATTATATATGAATAAACTTGTTGCGAAACGTGCCAAATGTATGCAGACTGAGTAAAAATATTCGTTAGTAATGATATCGGATGATATACTATGGTTTTAGAATGCAAAGTTGAATGAATTAATAAAATTTCAAGTAAAGTAACGATTAATAGTTAATATGTAATAAAAAATAAAAAGATGGAAAAAATGATTTATCAAGTAATCAACACATTTCATATCATTAACAGTTTTGTTAAGAAAAATTATGTGTAAAACTGCATATTTAGATTTAATTCTAGTAATGATGTAAATGACCGCAAGGTTGGAGGTTATGAATATCAAAATTATAGAGTACATATATGTTTTTTTTTAATAATTAATCTTTATTCTGTTAAGCAATCTTTAATTGTTGAAATTATAGAGAAAAAGGAATACAATTTGATCAAATGTTAGAAGATACACTCTGCACTGTATCTACTAGGAAAATCATACGTAATTTGAATGATAATTTTTAACAAATTATTTCTATTTAATTCTCTATAAAATGTAATCATGTACTTAATCGTGTTGCTAAGTAAACAGAACATTTTTTTTAATAATTGAACCTTTTTTCTGGATATGTGTAAATCATCAAATTGAGATATTTACAGTATTATAATACGAATTTGTATAGATATGCCATAAAATCACACTTTAAACATGATTGTAAAGTAATTATTTTATACTTGTTAATTTTAAAATAACATTTAATATTTTAACATTCATGATAATAATAATAATAAAAATAATAATGGGTAGTATGGGCAGGTTTGTGATCTCAGTAAAATCCAATTTGATTAAGGAAGAGGGTTTTCCATTGCTGTTTAACACCGCAGTGCCCGAAATTGGTTATTTTCATTTGGAAACATATTTTTGATCTATATTTTCAAGTGAAAATGGACATCGCCACTGCACGATATCAGGTTGTCTACAGCGGAAGCTTGTACTAGGGACCCTGTCCATACAGGGCAATAAGATACAATAAGAAAATTTTATTTGGAACTCAAGATATTGAAATAAGTAAAATAAAGAGTAACGATTTTGTCTCTATTATTATCAGAAATTTGTTCATTCATGCCTATTAATTAAAATTGTTTGTATAGTACATAAATTCGAAAATGGTTGATGACGCAATATACTTAAATTTAACAAGAAAGCATTGAAATATAATGAAAATTTGAAAGGAATTTAATTAAAGTGGCCATACGTCCCAGTTTGGCCGGGACAGTCCCGGATTTCTGTAAAACTAAAATTTATCCCAGATTGTCCCGCGGTTTTGTAAAGTATAGGTTTAAATTCAATCTATAATAAATATAATATCTATAATAACAAAATAAAATCTTCGCAATTACTTGATACTAAAATCACAAACATGCCCCCTCCCTTGAATTTGCATAACTTAAAAAATATGGTCATCATTTCGAATATATTCAAAACTATCATACTGCAATTAATTAAATAAAAAATTCATAAACAATTCATAGAACTAGCTTCTCTTTGACTTTATTTTTCATATATATCTATTTTCAAATTCTTTATTATTTCATTTAATTTTTCATTCACATAAACGAGATATTCAAACAATTTATATTGATGGAACACGATGTTGAACTCTCGAGTTGAACTCATGCGATATGGGGAGAGCGACAACTTCCGATATGTTTCAAATTTTTAATGATAACATAATCAACGTACAAGTTTGATTACGTAAGCAAAATACAAAACATCAACCGAATAATACTATACATATATGCTCTCGCATATGAACTATCTCTATTCTGCCACATATCAGTGATAATAAATTAGTATAAATGTTCTACTGGATAGTTGTTTTTTTATAAACTTTGATTGCGGCAGCTAATTTTATTACAGATATGATTTTTTTAGTTTTTAATTACATATGTATAGAACATGTGCTTACGTGAGTAGAAGACTTAGATGAGTAATATTGTAAAGAGAGTATTGTTTATGAATTTCTTTATCTTTTATAAGTAGCCTAGATAAACTCAATTACAATTAGACAATTGTAAACGTGTGATGGATATAAATAGACTATTTATTAATTAATAGAAAATCATAATAACGAATTAATTATTTATTGTGACGTATGACCAATTTGTTTACTATAGAGATATTTTGGGGTTATCAGATGTTAATTTCTGTTTTGGATAAATGTTTTGAAATATAACTGCTTCACTAATTATGGTTGAATACACAAGATTGATAATTCAAACTGGCGCCTTATTAAAATATATGATGTTTCAATTTATTCATAAATTTTATAAAAATATATATTCATTAGAAATAAATTCTTACAAATAAATTAAACATACTGGAAATTAAACCAAAAAAGAACAATTTTATAAAGTTTAAAATTGTTTTTTTTAGGCAGATGATCAGAAAAGGTTCAAACACATTTTAGAAAGCGAGATAAATACCTTTTGCATTAATTTTCTAGTTTTATTTGATACCTGTAATTAATATATAGTAACTTTCATAATTAATTGAAATATATTTCCAATTGAACAAAAATTTATACATTCTATAGAGTATTCATATGTAGTAGGTAGAGAACGATATAAGAATTTCGTCATTTTAGGGGCAAATTCTTCGATAAAATAGACCGAAACATAGCGTTGTTATGGCAACGCTATGTTACGCTCCTTTCTTCATATAAATTGGTAGTAAAACCTGTCAAAGTGCCATTATGTATTTAATGTGTGATCAGAATTTTCACACATAAAACATATTCTCACGTATGTGTTATCATGACACATCAGAAAGATGCAGTTATGATAACATTGTTTTTTTGTCGTATGTGCGTTTTCTAAGTTAGGTTTTATATCTAAAACGCCAGACTACACAGCAAATACATAGCATTTTGACAGATTTACTAACAATTTATATGAAGAAAGAAGCACCACATAGCGTTGCCATAACAACGCCATGTTACGGTCTCTTTTGTCTGAGAATTGGCCCCTTAATTGATATGAGTGTAATATAATCAACAAAAAATAATTAACATTATGTTACTATTTTAGATAGTTTTAGTTAATAAATTCTCTAATATTTTTTATTACATTGAATGTTGAATTAAAGATAGTGATATGAAATTTTTTTAACATCCCATTTGAGAAGCACAGCATCCATATTATCCAGGCATGATGCGTTCTCTCGCATACTAGGCATTCCGTTGTAAATAGGGTGCGCGCTCCGCACCGGCGATGTTGAGCCAGTATTCGGTTCCCACTGAAGCATCAATTAGGGCTGGGAGATATTATTCGATATTTATGGTAAAAGTAAATAGATCAATATCAGAGTCAATAGTAGATCCTTGATAATTGAATAATTGGAGAAATAAAAAATACATTGAATCATGATCGATTAAAATTTTTAGTATAAAATCATTAGGTATGCCAATAGCAATTCCAACCAACAAACTTTGTATTACTTAAACTAGAGAAAAATCAATATTAGTATCGTAATCGTGTATTTGCTGAATTTGTCTTTATAGGCTAACACCTATAATTACGTTGATACTGTCCCTGCCATTTTACTCCCTTTGCCATTACCACACTTTTAAAAAACTGATGCGATATATAATTACTGGATAAATGATAAACGAGAATTGGCATATAGAAATTGAATTTATTTTTTAAATTACTTGAGTAACTGGTATAAGTTCTTAGTATCACAACTTGATATACTATACTACACTAACTTGTAAATTTCAAATTTAACATGAAAATTAACAATATTAAAACTCTGCCTGGAAGGGACAGCTTACAAATATAAACCATAGCAATTACATAGACAGAATTTAGGAATTTTTCATAATCCGTATTACTTAAGTTTATATTTGAAGTGAATTAACTTGTTGAATCCTGTTCACATGTGCTCTATTCAACCTACGATCAACAAAATTATTGCAGCAAATGGAGAGGAAAAAAACGTGGGTCGGAAACGGGATCATCTTTATCTTAATTGAATTAAATAAATTATCTTGATTAAAGCAGATTTTTCTATTAAACATTGTACACTTCTTTGTAAGGGCAAATAAATTTGTAACAAAGATAAATATCTGCAAAAAGCAGATGTTTATTCCTTTCGGATTGAAAAAATTGAAGACTTTAGGAGCCTCTTCTCCGGTAAACTAGACCGTAACATAGCGTTCTTATGGCAACTTTCCTTTCCTTGCTTTGTATAAAATGGTACTAAAAACTGACAAAATACTATGTATTTGCTGTGCGATCAGACGTTTTACACATTAACCTAACTTCATGTATGAGTTATAAATGCAAATAAAAAAGATCCAGTTATGATAACATTTTTTTTGACGCTTGTGCGTTAGATTAGGTTTTATATCTAAAACACCTAACTGCATAGCGTTTTGCCAATTTTTCTACCATTTCATATGAAGGTTTCAAAAGAATTCTTAACAGACACTATTTTTGCTTCTAATCATTTTCCTTTTCTACTTCGATTTCTTTCCAAGATGTTCTCATCCCTAGGCTGGATGCGTTGCCTGCGTTTCACAGAATCTGTTCCATCGTTCCATCGTTGTGTATGTTTTTCTGGTCTGTGGAATGAACGCTAGACGTCTAGATCTCCGCCCGCGTCTTATAATGATCGTGAGCTTCCATCCCGTCGTGGGATACTGACCGAACCATGCATCCGGTGTACAATTCCCATTTTGGTATTTTGTATATTCGGCGTGCAACGTGTAATTTATAGATTTCATTTAATTCTCATCGGAGGAAACGTTTCTCCCGTGAAAGTTCAGAAAATCTTACAAACTTAGAAATAGTATGAAGAAGTTGTGTTGCTAAAGAATTCATCATGAGTCGAATTAACTTCTGGTCGGCAGAGATAATTATACTTTATTATTGCACCTTCTGTATCTTTAGATCATGATAAAATCAACTATTCAAATGAATTTATTTATCATCGACTAATAGTTGTAAATCGTCTCTTGAATATTGCTCGAAGTCGTAATAATAATATATGGGCAAGTAATTGCCCGATGCTATTATTGGAGGCAAACTTGTTACGACTATTGAAATGATTTATAAGCTGGAAAATTATTAACGCTCATACACATAAAAGACATGACTTTACCAATACGTCAAACTCGTACTACTTTAGGTTGAAATGGGAAATATGCAACAAGAATAAAAAAATACATTTTCATTTAATTTTCGTGGACTATTTGCGGTTTTGTAACATTTGATATGACTCGCCATTTTCGATTTCGGGCAAAGTTCCAAGTTACTCACGTGAAGATGGTTTGACGTTAAGGATTATAATTTTGTCGCTTGCCTATATTAAGAATATATTTTCAGAATATTTATCAGAATCTTCAAAGAATGAAATGAAAGGAAAAATCCGTACTCATATAGTAATAATCGTATAGGATATAGTAAATGTCGAACAACAAAGTTCTAAAACTGTATTGTTTAGTATAGATTCCAATATCAATCATTCACGCACGCGAACACATCGATAAAATGTCTGTTATCACACGTGCGAGCGTGCAATGACGTTCTCTTGAAGTATTTGTGTTCGACAAATATATACATTGAGGACATTGTGTTGGCTAGTTGAGTATGGCCTTGTTCTTTTCTATTGATGAATGAATGCAAGCACGTAACGTGTTGGTTCGCAGACCGGATGCCAAAGTACCGGATATCCGACACAATTAGGTTAGGGACAAAATAATTTTTGTTTTAAAATCGTACTACATCACATGATTAACCAAATGATGACAATGAATTTTTTTACGCAGGATGTGGTATCAATCTTTTATTGAAAACAATTTAAGAATGCCAAGTAGATTGTCAGTTACTATACATACACATTAAACTAAATTTCTTCCAATTAAACAACTGTTATACTTATGCGTTTTTCGTACTAGTTTAATAATAGTTGAATTTATGCCGTTTATTTACGTATTTTCTTTCTATTTCAGCCGGCAAGAACGATGACGGAGATCGCGTTTGGACGACGCCGCCGCTTTTGTTGAGCGGCGTCAGGAATTATCGAGCACGTCGTAGCGTCCGCTACATGGATCGTCATGGCGGCCCGACGGCAGTGCCGCCCCCACGGCCACCTCCAAAACTTCTGCCGCGTGTACATCAACCACGACATCAGCAGCCGCCGGCGACACCGCCGCGTATGAGCGGCACGGCGAGCAACACGGCCGTGGTGGCTCCGGCACGAACGACGCCATCGCCCGCAGCCGCCTTCACGCTGGCTCAGCCGCGACCCGAAAATGAACGCTCCCTCAACGAGTACGTCGATGCACCGGTGGCACGAGCCGCTGCCACCACGACGCACCAGCACAACCAGCATGCGACCGCGGTTACGAAGCAGCCGCAGAGCATCAACAAGCATAGTGCGGCGTCCGTGCTGGCCACTGCCGGCAACGGCGGATCGCCGAATCAACCCTCGAACACGTTGCCGATTGGCACGAATCTAGTATCTTCGCTGACCCAGCCGATTATTTGTCCTGCTTGCGGTCGCTGTAGATGCGAGCAATGTGCGGCGCCGCGACCGCTGCCACAAGCGTGGCTATGCGGAGACTCTTGTTTGTGCAGCGCGGAAACTGTTATAGACTATGTGACGTGTCTGTGTTGTGTGAAGGCGTTGTATTATCATTGTGCAAAGGACAGGGAGTTGGATCGGGATGGAGATGGCACGACTTGTGCGGACGCGCCTTGCAGTTGTGTTCCTCATCGTCGTGTGGCACGATGGGGATGCATGGTCGCATTGGCATCCGTTTTGCCATGCCTGTGCCTATATTGGCCGTTTCGCGGCTGCCAATCCCTATGTGCGGCAGCGTACGCGAGGCATTCGAGGCGAAGAGGTTGCAGGTGCCGAAGTACGGCAAGCAGTCCGGGCGCGGGTAGGGACGAGAAACGATTATTAGATGCACCTACTCCACCGCCGCCCGACTCGTTTTGCTAATCTGCTAGGGTCATGTGTGTGTCAGTTTAGAATGAACATTATAAAAACAATTTTTAAAGTTTTTTTTACAATGAACGATATGTGTAAGTCGCGCAGTGTTATTGCGAGGAGTTACCTCATTACTAATATGAATACGTTACATTCTGTTCCTCACTCGTTTAACGGGGTGTGCCTGTTAAATCTTTGAAACGGCATATGCACGTATCATAAATCACTATTAATGAGTTACTAATTTAATTAAGTGCTTGTGCATATTTGAAAATTATATATAATATAAAACGAAACCTGTCAAAGATATAGCGATTGAATTGTTGCAGAAATGCAAATTAAAACAAATATGTATACATTTAATAAATCTGCAAATTATTTTATTTATTGATATATTCTCCAACGCCTTATTTAGAGCGCGTAGTAAAGAGAAATTACTATTTTATTTTTCTATGAGTAATTTATATGTATGTTAGAGCGAAAGGCGGTATATGTATCCATTGTAATTGTGTCCAAAGATGTTTCATCGATATTACCTCGATTTTTGAATGACGTCAATACTAGTCAAGCATCGCGTTCGCTTTATAAACTGTCGCACTTAGATAAAAAAAAAGATTAATTTTAATGTAACCCTCTTTGACTTGAAATGCTTATAATAGATTTGGCAAAGGCGTCAATCAAAAACTCGTAGGATAAGAAAATGTGTTCGATTTTATTCGATTGGAGTTACTAAATATTTGTATTAATTCGGCTTGAATCATTAACTTAGTAGATTTTCCATATATTATTTAATTGAAATTCTACTTTTAATCAAGCAAGTTATGAAATGCCAAAAACAAATCGAGAAAGTGAGTGGTCCGATGTCACTGGTACAAATGTAAATGTGCTCTATGTTTATTCATGTATTACTGTACCATCATCAACAACCCACACACTTTCTCTGAAGTTCGAACACGTTTTCCACAGTCGATGAAATGGAACTCATTCTCCGATTATGCCGAACGCTCGCCGATTCAATATCCTTTCTCACTCTACCTAATTTCATACAATTTATTTTTAGAAATACGCATTACATAATAACCGAGTCAAATGAGCTCGGTCGATTTCGCATTCCATACTATTATCATAACTTTTTTTAAAAAAAGTTTTTTGTTTGTTTTTTTATATCTTTTTGTTTTCGGGTAACATCGCTGCAGACGCTTGGCTTCTGCAATGTGAAATATTATTGGTGCTCATACAGCACGGAACTTGAACCTTTGGACAATATCGATAACTGAGTTAATTTAGGATATTATTTATTTATTGGGCCAAAATATTATTGGCTGTTATGAATGTTTGAAATTAACTTGCCCTTTAATAAACTTCCAAATGCGAATAGTCAAGCATAGTATTAATTACCATATGACATGAATGTTAAAGTAAAAGAATTTAAATTATATTGATGATGTATCGTTTATACGTGTCTCAATGTGAACAAGGGCAATTGATTTGATACAATCACACAGCCAATTGCTTGCTACCGTACTCGTTATTATATGTAATATATTTTTGATTAGGTGGTTATATCAGTTCTGGATATTGTCCGTTGGTTTTGTATGTTAACGTTCTAGAGTCCGTTCTTAAAAACGAAGTCAATCTGATTTAGGCGATGACAAATTCAATACGAATCCATTATATGTGCAATGGAGATTGCTGATTTGTTCAATGCACTCTATTGTTTCATATAATTGATCCGTGTTGAATTGGTTTTATATATATTGTAGTTAGGTCGAGGTTTGTTGAGGTGACTTCCAGTATTATCTAGTCTGTTGCGCGCATTGAATAAATTTGCAATACCGCAACGCGGTGCGATACCCTAGCGGTAATAACACTAATTTATGTTTATAGCTTTCTATATTTTGTTTATATTTTTATATTTATACACGAAAATCGATGAATAGTGACGGCCAAGTGGTGAAAAACGAATCGATTTCTGCGATTCGTTTGTTAGTCTGTTGGTATCGCAAAGTGTTATGGATGAAATTTATTGATTGTTTTTAACAATTTTTATATATATAAATAAAATTTGTATAAATATAATAAACGCTAATGAAAAATACTGAAAAACTGAGATATATTTTATTTCAAACTTAATCCAAAACTAAAATCTGAAATGCTGTAAATAAGGAGTTAGGTATTAAAAATTATATAATGTAATGTTACTTATCCAAACTTCAGCCGTGCTAACAATAGGTCCTTATGTCATTTAAAGAGGAACGGCTCATTCATTCTCTATCGAAATTAAATATTCTATGTCAGAAATTAAATTAAAATTACTTGTTCGCTGTACTGTAATTCATTATTATCTACTCGAAATAGACAAGAAAAATTAGAGAAGCAAAAATTGTCACTGTACCTAAATAATAGATGAAAACCTGTATATGTAAAAATTAATAATTTAATAAGTTAATAATGATTAATTGAAATGGCTGAAAAAATACAAAAAATTACGCATCAGTCAGAACAAAATCTGTATATGTCTGTAAATATGAAATCTATATTATACATAATGTTAATAACAAGACCAATTTAAAAAATTACTTTATTTGTTTTATTTCTGAATATTATTAATTTTTGATTTTCAGTATCTGATAATTAAAAGTGTACCATTTCATAGTAATCAAACAATTATATCATTCGGCACACAATGTAAACCGATGGTTAGTTTTGCCGCTTATCTACATCAAATAAAGCTTTAAATAGAGTCGAAGTGTTACAGATATGTGATTCAAGTAAGTAATAATAGCCGATAACATGAAACAATGGAAACACAAGATTATTCAGAGTATTTACGGATCAAAATTCAAAGTTTTGTGTATTTATCTGCAATACATCTTTAAACTATCGGCATTATAAACAATAGATATTAAAGTTAAGAGAAATCATTTCGCTATAAATAATAGTGATTCTTTTTCGCCTTAACGCAAACATACATTCTAAAGTTGAAACCAGTAAACCAAATATAAGGACATATATATTTTAATATATTTAGTTTTTTCAACTATTCTGCTCGAAATTTTATTGCTCATTTTACACGGAGTTTGAGTTATCATAGAAATTTTTTAATAATGGGTAGTACTGCACTAGGGCAGGTCCATGTGGATGTTTTGACACGTTTTGATTTGAGCGAAATCCATGGATATATATCCATGACTTTTTAATAAGATTGGAGTGAAAAATGTAGATGTTTTGACACGTTTTGATCTGAGTGAAAAACCAACCAAACCATTCGAGTCCATGACTGGACGTGAGCTGAATTAAACTCCATCTCGATTCAGGGAAGGATAGTGTGAGAGGTTTTCCATTGCCTGAAATGGGCCATTTTTGGAAACATATTTACATCTACATTGTCAAGTGGAAATGGACATCGCTAGTACATGATGTCATTTTGTCCAGAGCGTTACACCATGGAAAACTCATTATGGTTCATTATAGCACTAATTAATTAATTTTCGAATTCAACCGCTCTCAGCAGGTCTATAATGTTGTAGGATGTTCTGTAAGACTGTAATAACTCTATTATTATAGAAAGTTACATCAAAATACTGAAAACACTTTTAACAAATAATTACGAAGAAATGGTCTGGCCAATTTCTGCTAAAAACTAGTCAGCACTAATCAATCCTCTCTCCAATCACAATCCAAATCATTTACTTTCGAAAGATTTTTGAATTTTTAAAATCGGTTCAAGATTTTTGCACAAATAATAGTAGAGAAACGGCTTGGCCGATCATTTTGCAAAACTAATCAGCGCAAGTCCTATTCGAGTATCATCAATAGCTTTGAAATTGTTGATTTTGGTGTATGTAATTTTGGCTTACATACGCACACGTCCCAAATTTGGTCTGGAACGATTCAGAATGGCTTGAAACGTCTAGGAAACAAAACTAACAATCCGGTTTGTGGAACCTTAGGAATTCTTCTGGTATTGTTATGACAATTATTGTTTTAAATTTAAATATTCTGATTTAAATTCCTGAAGCATTCTAATATAAGAATTCTTACATTCAAAGATCTTAAAAACTGACTTCTTTTGGTATTGTTATGACTATTATCATTTTAAATATAAATGTAAATAAAATAAAGATTAAAATTTCTGAGGATCTTTAATGTCTCTTACATATAAAGATCATAATAAACTTATTGTTACATTATATATATATATATATATATATATATATATATATGTTATATTTTTGAAGCTCTTTAATAAGTTTCTTATATCCAAAGATTTTGTTGTACTCAATTATTTTCATGTTTATAAATATTTTCAAACCAAATTAAAACCATGATTTGAACTTGATATCATTTTCAAATGGAGTAAAATTTTAATTTTAGAGAAAGAGTAAACGCAGATTTTTTGCAATGCTATTAATATTCAATAAAAATCAAAAATATTTTATTGAAACATAATATTATAATATTTTTTTAAATATTTTAAAAATGGAATCAATGTGTATTCTGTAACCCTATCAATAGACCAATAATAACATATTTCGTAGGAAACAGTTCCTTGATTGAATTTGTACATACGATCACTAATCATTAGTAAAGGCAAAATGTGGATAATATAGACGCGTCAGGATGATATTGATGGTACAATTTCAAATGAATCAAAGAAGTAACTTGAGAATAACAACTCGAAACTAGTTTGGTTACAGTTAATTCGATTTGAGAATAATTTTGTTAGTATTCGAGAGAAGCAAAGCAATGCATTATAGAATCGGGCCGGATGCCGGCCTTCACTATCTTATCCATTTCCGGTGCGCCTCGTACGATAAGACGCCACCCGGAGCCATTAAAATTTCGATGGATTTTACGATCGCAAGCAACGGAACCAACCGTACGCGGTGATATTTGGATATTTCGTCTCAGTTTCACTAGAACTGACTAATAACAATTTAAATTTTTCGATTTGAATCCATAATCTAATATTTATCCTGACTTCTACTGATATTATTCTTTACAATTTTAAATTTAAACGTTTTGATTTAAATTCCTGAACATATTTCTTTATATTCAAGGTAAATTAATGTATATGTTAACTGAATCGTTTTAACGAAGGTATCCTATTATCAATAGTTTCGTCTTACAATCCAGTAGTGTGTGTCCAGTAAAGTCACCTATATTCAATTCCTCATAAAATATTATTGTAAAAAATTATCTTCCATCCAAAGATCTTTACTTGATATTGGTCCAAATATTTCGGCTTCTTCTGATATTCTTTGACCTCTTACATCCAAAGATCTCAACATATTGACGGGGTCAACTTGAAATTTTAAATATTCGGATTTAAATTCTTAAAGCCCTTTAATATAAGGCTACATCCAAACATTTATACAGACTTATTCTGGTATTGTTACGGCAATTACAATTTCAAGTTTCAATATTTTGATTTGTATTCCTAAAACTTTCTAATAGGTATATGGTATTTTATATCCAAAATTCTTAGACTTCTTTTAGTGTAGTTTCAACTATTCGAATTTTAGATTAAAATATTCTAAAATTTTATTGAAATTTTTGGAGCTTTTGAATATTTAGTTTCTTATATTCAAAGATCTTAATAAACTGACTTCTTCATCCAAAGATCTTAATAAACTAAAATGGTATTGTTATGACAAATACTATTTTAGATATAAACATTTAAATAACATAAAGATTGAAATTTCTGAAGTTCTTTGAAGGTTTTAACATATGAAGATCATAATATATTGAGTGCTTCTGATATTGCTATGTCAATCATTTTAAATTTCTGAAGCTCTTTAACATTTCTTACATCCAAAGATCTTATTATACTTAAATATTGTCATGTTTATAAATATTTTCAAACCAAGTTAAAACCATGGATAGTAGTCCATGGTTTGAACATGATATTATTTTCAATTGGAGTAAAATTTTAATTTCGTAGAAAGAGTAAACGATGATTTTTTGCAATACTATGAATATTAAATGAAATTCAAAAATAGTTTATTGAAACATATTATTATTTTAACGAATCAGTGTATATTCTAGTAGCCCAATCATTAGACCAATAATATTCAAACATTTAAAATTGTATAATATCGTAATGAAAACCTTATTTTTTACATTTATAATATTACAATATTTATTTTAGTTTGCTGTTAAAATATTATTTTCTTTGCAATCATTATGAATCACACGTTTAAAATATAGAAAATTATACTGAGTGGAAGATTATACTCGCATCTTTATTATTACCCAATTTACTCGTGTTCTAAATGATACAATAATTCTTTGTAATTGTATATCATTTACAACTTCTTGAAACCGTGAGAATAATATCTTATTGTCCAAGTAACTATCGACAAATGTGTTTATAATTTTTGTCCAAATAAAAAGTACATTAGGTAACATTTTTTTTTTAACTTTAGTTGGTGGAAAAATTTAGATAAAGGAAAATGATTTAAGGAGGTATATTAGGAGGTGGTGTAGAGCGCATGAATTTTTGGTCATTTTTAAATCTTCGTAAAAAAGGCAATACATACAAAACATTTTTACTTTTATTTTCTTATAATATATTTAGTAACGTTACAAAAGTACAGAAAAACTGTGAAAAAATGTTAATAATTTTAAAAATTAGTAGTTGTTGAAGTGGGAGGTCACAAAAAATTGGCCCTGACCGTTCACGATTGCAATCCTCCTAGTAATCCGAAATGAAAAAAAGGATTATTAATTTAGAATTATATCGCAATGGTATATACTAGGATTAAGTTAAAAAAATTTTTTGACAATATCGCGACTATTTTTAAAAAAAGACCATTTTCGTACTACTTTTCAGTTTCTGGAATTTTTTTAAAAATAGTTAAAATTGAAATTTGGGAATGGGGTTATTTTATGCTAGAGAAGTCTATAAAGAAGATTATCTGAAAATTAAGTGAATTGGCCTAGTATAACTCTAGAATATATACTAGAATATATACTACTACTAATATACGTCATATTGAAAATTACAGTTTTGAGAAAAACGCGTTTAAAGTTTTGCAAAAGGAAGGGAACAGGGGAGTATGATCATGGTCAAAGAGCTGTACCTCTGAAAATAATTTTAATTTTAAACTAGTAGTGTATCACATCATGCTTTGAGGCAAATTGCTGGTTCTTTCCGTACCGAATTAAAAATTTGAAAATCCGAATTATTTGCGAAATTTTTTTCGGAAATTAAAAAAAACATAAGAAAAAAGTTTTTTCTTTTCCCAAAAACAATTGTTTCGTCAACAAAACCAGAAAGTTTTTTGAATCATTCAAATAAGATGCTTATTTCTTTTAAAAACTGCCATTTTCTGCACATTTTTCTCCGTATCTATGAAATGGCTGGACCTGTCTTTGCCAGAAACTGATTAGCACTTCTCCACATCATTACGAATCGAACGTTTTTTGGATCATTCAAATCGGATGCTCAGTTCTCTCAAAAACTCGATTTCTATTTTCTGCACTTTTTGCTCCGTATCTCTGTAACGGCTGCTCCTGCCTTTGTCAGAAACTAATCAGCATATCTCCCGATCAATAGGAATAGAATATTTTTTGAACCATTCAAATCGGTTAAACCGTGCGCCCGAAAACGTGGACAAAAAGTTGCATCCATACATACACACTCTTATACACACACACGCGCATGAACACACACATCCATTATTTCTAAGGTATGCCAAAATGTTCAGAAACCTTCAAAATGTGAAGAATTGCAAAAAGTCTCAATTTCGATTTTTTGGACGATTACAATATCTTACCCTAGTTTAAAAAATCCTCTCATACGCATATTCATGATTAGTTAAGCTTTGAAAATATGAAAAAAATGATTTTTTGGAATTTTTACACTAGAATTCCCCCTTAAATAGCTCACAGATTTGCAGAGTAATTAATTTATGTCAATAATGTATTTACCTCTTAATATAAATATATATTTCATTTGTGTTTCAAAATAGTGATGTAAAATGTTTCTGTGCTAGTTCGCGCTGTTTCCATCTGTTCAGTGCCGGAAATGACGTTAAAAAAGACTCAAGTACACGAATAGTCTACTACAGACGCTTCAAGCATGTTAATATATATATATTTGTACCAGAAAATTCTCAACAAAACACCATAAGCTGTCTCTCTTATTATAGAAACTTCAGATTTTTTATATACTTTATGTGCTGTATGGAAACATTTAATGTACCTTGGCTTTGATAACAAAGTGATAAACATGTTTTTAGTTTGTATATGTAAACGAACTTCAGTTTTTTGCATTAAGAGCGTTACTTCTTATAAAATAGTAAGGAAATTATGATATATCATAAAGCGTAAATTTTTGCAAAAAAATATTTAAATTCTGCACTTTGTTGTTAATACGCTGCATTCTCGATGTAAATTAAATAAGTTTTCAAACAATTTTGATAAAACATTAAAAAATTCTAATAATAAAATGTTAAATGGGCCAACCATTGGGTTGTATTTTAGAAAAGTGACGTTGTTGCGGAGAAGTTTAATCTATGTTATTTCTGAGTGTTACTCAAAAACATGAATAAAAAAATATTATTTTTAATCTGAACTATGGAAACTACTCACTATTTTTTACGTATTTTTTTTTCAATTTGAAAATATCAAGTTAAAACCATGGACTACATGGTTTTTTAAAACCCATTTGAAACTCAATTTGAAAATATAGAGTTAAAACCATGGACTGTTTTTTAAACACATTATACTTAATTTGAACATATCAAGATAAAACCATGAACTACTATTACTATTCATGTTTTTTCTTAATACTTTTCACTGAATTTGGAAAAAAAAATGATTAAAACCATGGACTACCATCCACGTTTTTTGCAAAACAAATTGTACTCAATTTGAAAATAATGTCAACAATAACTGTCTAATTTAATAATATCTAACTTTTTAAAATTGTTAACACCATATTTGTTCAGACCATAGATTCACAAACTATTTTGTATCGTAGACCACTTGACACTTGCCATGTACCCCGATATCGATTTTTTTATAGAAATATACAATAATCAACTTCCCGTAGGGCAAGTTATAGTAATCGCAAAAAAATCGAAAATGAAAATGTTTAGATATCTTTACGTTTCAGAAGTTTCTGAACATTTTGGCATACCTTAGAAAAAATGGATGTATGTGTGTGTGTGCGTGTGTGTGTGCGTGTGTGTGTGTGTTCGGATACAAATTTTCGTCGACGATTTCGGAAACACGGTTCAACCGATTTCAATTATTCAAAAAGCATTCGATTCTTATTGATAAGGAGACGTGCTGATTAGTTTTTGGCATAGGTAGGTCTAGCCGTTTCGAAGATAGGGGGCAAAAAGTGTCAAAAACGGTGACAAACCCCTGGGGGTCTATATGAACCACATTGGGAATCACTGGTTTAGACAAATAATTTACATCGTCTCCTACTGGTTACATGTAACCTGTGCCTTATGGTCTCATTAAAAACACCATATTCGTTAATAAATTATTTTCATTGTTTTGTTTTTTACAATATAAACTCGAAAACAATGGCCTATCAATGTTTCTTGATAATATCTTGTAACCCAATAATAATGAGTAAGAATAAAAGAGCGCGATAAGATGAGACGTAAAAAAGTCAGACATTATCTACTCGTTTTACTACAATTACCTTGTCTACGTTATCAGTCATACGCACTCTATTTATTTCCATTAACTTCGACGTTATCTGATGCAAGACAAACAACAAAATTACTTGCTGCCGGTGTACTGACATCGTCCCAGGAAAAAATGCAAAACGCCTTGCAAAAAATAACATAAACAGGGGCTTGAGTTGAGGATTGATGGGATAACTATTAGAGATTTTTAGAAATTTATTTTTATCAGTAATCGAAACTTTTTTTCTATATTAAATGTGTATACAGGGTGTTCCAGAACTCAAAGTGAAGCCAAATCATGGTAATAGTATTGATCGTAACTTTCATGAAAAAAAAATAGGAATAAAATGTCATAGTTTAAAAATTATGAGTTTTGGAATGCAACCTAAAACTTTGGCGAAAATGTGACCATTTTTGGGTTGTTGTGGTTGATTTTTATCAATTTTGTTTATTTAAACTTTAAATCCGTAATTGTAAATAACATTTCTAGAAGCAGAGTAAGAAATAACTTTTTGTTAAACTATGAATTTAAAATTTTCAAACTTTGTCACCTTAGGTCTTCTTAGTAAAAATGTTCTGAAATGTGTTGGCAAATTCCATCAAAAGTTAAAATACTTGATAGTTTCATATATATTATCTTATTTCTTATTTCAACTTTGCTGATAAATATTTCTGACCAGAAAATACCAGATCAAGGTTATTTACAGTTTTATCTCTGTAAACAATGTTCCCATAAAATTTAAATTTTGCATCGGTTCAATAATTTAGTTATTATTTTGTAAAATTCCTTCAACATTCAAATAATATATTGGCGTACAAAGGACTAGGTTCCAATTTTTTGAAAAATACCAAAAAATCTAATTTCTACAATGATGAATTAGTCTGATATGTGTTATTTGTTATGATATAATTGGTTTGGTTTTCAGAATATAATTGCTCAAAGTCAAACTGCACCTTTATGCCCAAAGTTTACAAGAACTAAGACTTTTTGTTGAAATTTGAATTTAAAATTTTCAAAATTGGTCAACTTTGAGAGGCTTTGCTTAAAAAAAGTATCTGAACTATGTTGGTAATTTCCATCAAAAATGGATAAACGGGATTGTAAAATGGTAAAATACTTGATAGTTTCATATAAATTATATAATTGGTTATTCCAACTCTGGTGACAAATATTTCCGACAAAATACCTGATCAAGGTTATTTACAGTGTTAACTCTAAAAATGCATCCAATGAATTTATATCTAGCATCGATTCAATAATATAGTTATTATTTTGTAAAATCCCTTCATATTAAAATAATATATTGGACCTGTTTGCCTCCTGAACGTCCCAATTTACCCTTTTGAAGGATCAGGTTACAAAAGGACCAGCAAAAAAATCAAATTTCTACAATGCTGAAGCTGGTTTACTGAACACAGTCAGATACTTGTTTGTTTGATATGTGTTATTTGTTGTGATATAATTAGTTTGGTTTTCACAATATAATTGCTCTACGTTAAACTGGACCTTTGTGCCCCGCCTAATAAATTGTTAATTAATTAGGCGGCTTAATTGTTATTCTAACTTCTTACTTGATATTGCTTTTTGGATGACCATCCAAATGGTTGTCCAATCTCGATGTGATGAAGTTATTATTACCATTTCTGTAATTCTGATGAATTTCTTAAATAATGCAGCAATGACGAAGATGGCTTTATTTCTTGGAAAAAAATTCTCATACATTGACGTAAAGTGTAGATATAATTCTCAATCATATCCCACAGACGTATTATTGGCATCATCATTTATAAAATTTTTGCTAAATTATTGCTGATCATGTATTAGTAATACATAATTTAGCATTACTAATACATGATCAGCTATAATTTAACAAAAATTTCATAAATTATGATGCCAATAATACGTCTGTAATACTATTACGTCAATATAGATGAAAAATATGAGGTGTCTTCTTATAGAACAATCTATTTTTCTAGACTTGGTCGGAAAACGCTGGTCTAGTGAATGAATGATACACTTTTGATAAATTAGTATAGACGTCTTCGGTTCCAAAATGTCTCAAAATTAATTTTTTATTTACTTCTACTATAATACGTGTAGACGTTCGTGGGTAAGAATGTCGTTTTTAACTTTGACGATGGAGTTTGAAGCTGAAACATATTAGCGAGGGCATCACGGCAATATTGGCTTGATGTCACAGTTTCCTACGCGTGGGCAGAACATAACGAACGACGATCACAGAGAACGTCTTGCACAGCATCTAAATACACCATGACACCGTACTATATTTAAATATCACCTGATGTCAGAGGTGTGGAATCATTTAGGAATCATATCTGTGACCAGTAGACAGGAAACCACAGGAATTTGATCAAAGGAAATATTTGGACTTCAATCATTACATTTTTCGTCTTTGCATTTGATGCAGTGCATGATCAACATTCTATTATGTTGAGGTACCAAAAATTTTTGGATGAAGTGTTCTTTTCTCCAAATTGTTTTTAAAGTAAGACTTCTTTAGGCGCGACTAGTGTGTAAATCCGTACAAATGCAACGGAAGTGCGTTGCGGCCGAGTCGAGTGCCAATGATTTTGTCATTCACTCTCGATGATATCATTTCTATACGGGTCGATTGTGATTAGTCGTCGTCTATGTAACTAGAGATCTGTCGTTATATGCATATCGGCACCAACGTTGTATCGGCATACATAAATAAATATTTTAAAGTTACATCGTAGTACAAATCTTGATTTAATGAAAAATGCCTGAATCAGAAGAATATTTTATTTAATATTTGTTCCGTGAACTAAACGTAAGTTTATTGATTACAAATTATTTCTATATTATTCGTAGTTTCTATAAATCTTAAGTTTTTAAAAAAGAAAATATTTTTTAGGCAAGACAGATATTTCAGCAGTTCAAAGAATGCGATTATATCGCCAGCGAAAAAGTAAAAAAAATACAAGAAGTCAATGAATGTATGTTAATTTTAATTACATGAAGTTCTTTAAACACAATTACATGATGAGTGAAGTTGCGAAAAAATATTTGTTCAGGCGTTGTTTAACATAATGATGTGTGTGAAAGAATATTATAGAATTTATTAATCACCAATTACTTCATTTCTCTAATAAAGGTTCATTTCTAAATGCTAATTACAATGACAAACCGATCATGTCATATTTGAAGTATAACTTTAATTACATTATTGTTTTTAGATATTATAAATATTTTTAATCCTATTATAAATATATAATTTATAATATATCATTATATAAATCTGTATAATGGTTGGTATAACTGGTAAATGTGTGCATCACGAGTGTTACCATATTACTAATAAACATTATTCAAAATTGTTATATGATGTATTTGTTTTTACTTAAATGCCATCTTGTGCTGTCGCAAATAAGTTTTACTTCAATCGCGTATGAACCTTACGCGCACTCTTTTTCCTTATGCTGCAATATTCTGCTCCATAGTTTTTTTTTTATTTCTCAACATTCAATTACAATTTGTTTTATAAAATAGTAATTATGAATGACAACATGTTATGTTATGACTAAAATAGAGTTTATCCATTGGTATCCCTTTTTGTGCAATAGATCCATAGTTGCAGTAGAAATTATGCATTTATTAACTAAAAAATTACTCAAAGATAAAGCGTTAATAATAATATGGTTATAACTAGACGGCTCCAGTAAGCACAAAGCTTATAAATTATATTATGAGCGATACCTATATTGTGGGCTTTATTACTAAAAATTTATCGTTTCATTCACCTGTCACATATAACTTGTCTTTCTTGGTCGAACCTTGCCTTCAACAAGTTTTTGTGAAAAATGGGTTTTAATTAGCATATAAATTCAATTATGTATCTATGATAATAAGACATAATTTATATATAATTAATGTATATTGCTATTAATTTTATAATTTCCAGATAATAGTAAAAACTATTATCCAGGGTACGTGTTAAGAGCCGTCCAAATAATCTCTGAACCACATTGAAGTGCCAATTATTCCAAATTTGGATAAATTTATTAAATTGTATTTATGTACATATTACCGTCCAAATAACCTCTGAACCACATTTGCAGAAACTTCCCGATATGAGCAAATAATCGACTTTATCAATAGATACAAATTCAGATTTTGCAAGAAGTGTGAAATTTTGATACAAACCATTATTCCAAACTAGGATTAATTTGTATAATTAAAACATTTTAATGTGGCATCATAAAAAAATAAAAATGATTCATCAATTAATTATGAAAAAACCACCCAGTCGATCTATATCATTAACTAATCAGCACGATTTCCAACTAAATTCTAGGAAACTGCTATTAAATTTTCAAAAATGGTTCAGGTTTTTAGCCAAAACGTAGATGAACAGTTTTGCAGTTTTTTTTAAAAAAATGGCTCAGCCAATAGTCTCAGAAAACTAATCAACGCAAATCCTTATAGAGTTTCATGAAATGGCTTTTAAAGTTTTGAAATCGGTGCAGCCGTTTATGAGGAAAAATCTAGAACTACTTGAAAAATCTAGAATACATGAAATTAGAAAATCAGATTTTCTTGCAAAAACATAAACTTCTCTTGATAATAGTATTAATAAAAGTATTAAAGATGACATTGCGATTTAGTAAAGTTTCAGAAACTCAATTTTTATTATAAGCTATATGACATTGTACCTATAAATATAATCAAGTTCAATCAAAATGGTGTATATGTGTATGATATATGTACTAATGTTTCTGATCAACACATCATCAATATTATAATCTATGTCTATCTATTTATGTGTATGCATTAATATGGATTCGAATGTGTTTCTTCTGAGATAATTACAAATATATTTATGAGCTAGTAGATTTATATACATCCGGAGTGTATTTATGTATTTTTTCTCAACGGCGTTCTTGCTACGCTATCAAGAATTTCGCATAAATTTAAAAAGAGCCCGTTGGCTGATCGTCTATGGATCTTACTGACAATAGATCGCAGTGTGCTGATATCTTTTCAGCGAGCCCTGCCTTCTAGGAAACGCTCCCATACCGGCCAGACTCACTGGGGCTTGTATTGTGCCTGTTGTGTTCGTTTGCGCGTCGCGCACTGTGCATAGCGCCAGTGGCGGGTAAACTATTACATGAAATTTGCACATTATTTTTGCAACTTGCACCTATATTCTTTAATATGTAATACATAATTTCAATACACTCTTCATTAAACGCGAGGATTGTCATGTTAGTCATATGTGTCTGAAACTGAAAAGTTCTGCATGAGCCATGTTGAACATATATATCTTACATATGCAATTTGGTAGAAAGTCTCGCCAATAACAGATGTCTGACGAAAACATTTTATTTGCAACATGTTTAAAAAAAATGGCCCATCAGGAATGTGGGGATCAAGCAGGCTAGTCATGAGAGAGAAAACAATTGGACTTGTCATTTTGATATCAGTAATATTTTATACTCAATAATTTTTTATATATTTTCATACAAGTGGAGTTTATACTTTTATATCCATTACTACCCCCCACATTGGGGACCCACGATGCTTGAGATGAAGACAAAGAAGGAGTATTTTTCGAGGATTAAGAAATATAGATTTTGATGCAGCACCATAATCACTGGTCTTCAGTGACGACTTATAAGATACGTCCAATCCTCGGTTCATTGTAGCTAACGCACTTACTACCTGAACCGGACTTTCGTGGTTACCCATTTGGTATACCCAGACCTCAGTGTTTATTGCTGACACAAAAAATAATTTGGAGCCTAGACTTTTTATTGGAATGCAATTCAACCTCTTCTTGTCCGTTAACTCAACAAATCGTCTTTTGATGCCACCTCCCATTATCGGTGACAGCGACGAGTCAAAACAAAATGATGACATAAATTATTTATTGGATTCCACAATTCTGGACTCTTATGTTAAAGAAACCAATGATCCTGATTTGGATAAAGAGCCAACTTTTTTTTCTGATAAGAACCCATCAGATACGAATGCAACGCCTGCAGAAATGGAAACTGTACCCATAAATAATGCATTCCAAACATTAGTAATTCTGATATAACTAATACCAATTAGATCGAGGCTGAATCTTAGAAGTTCACCGACATCGAGGTTCAGGAAATTCACCACATGATTTTATTCAGAACCTTATGCAGAGTATGGAGATGAGAAGGTCGAATTACCTACCATATGGTGGATTTGCCGACGAAACATCAGAATTACTAATTGACTAGTACCACAATACTGCTATAATCTGCTTTCCCACCATATTTTTATAACGTGTTTCCCTGTATTTTCTTTTAAACTGTGAGGTCAACCACTGGGCAGGGAGTGTGTGGGGATCAAGCAGGCTAGTCATGAGAGAGAAAACAATTGGACTTGTCATTTTGATATTAGTAATATTTTATAATCAATAAATTTTTATATATTTTCATACAAGTGGAGTTTATACTTTTTATCCATTACTTACTCCCACAGGAACAAACCCTGAAAATTTCTTGATTACGTATAAGACTGACACAAGTCAAGAAAAAAGTTTGAATATAGGGTCACGTCAGCCATCAATGATTTAGCTTTCCTCATTTGTTTATTATTCCCATTACTATATTCATCATGACATGCGTGACATGCAATTAATTGGCACATAATTTTTTTTGCAACTCGCACCATTATTCCAAACTTACTAAAACTATTCTCCTTCCAAAGTTCTGCTTCCATGCTTTCTAGTACTGTGCTTTGGTGTGAGTTCGTCTCGCGTTTATGAGCATATCAGTAAATTTTTTAAAAATACAAAATTCAGGACGTTTTTAATTGTTCCAATAAGAATGCACAAATAAAGAAAAAAAAATTATTCAAATGTTACTAAATGAAATCAGTCGGCAATTTTTGCTTAAGTGACTGAAGTTCAGTCTGGTGGGCTGGGTTTCCAAGAGTACATTTGGCTGGCTAAAACTGCCTGTATTTTTCAGAATGATTGAAAAATTCTGAGCTGATTCTGTTGTACCTTCCAACTAGATGAAAAATTTATTGCTACTATTATACCAAAGCATATCAAAAAATATTGTTTTTCATCAATTAATGTTATTAGACTAAATTGAGTAATAACTCCTGATGAATTTTTTTCTTTCAATCATTTTTGTATATAAATTACAAATAGAAAGTGTTATGTATCTATTATTTTTTAATATGTAGTAAATTGTGCAAAAAATATGTCGATTATTCCAGCCGCCACTGGAGATTACACACATAATAATAATATATTGTATTTTCTCCTCCCGCTATGCGCGCATGATGTGCAACACTTCGAAAGAGACGATATAGTATATAAATTATCTGCCATTTGTTTGTGCGTCACAAGTTCCCATTCATAGGTTGACAATGAGCGCGCAAATCGCCTTCGAGATATCTCAGCGATGAACA
>NW_020537646.1:20601365-20623175 GCF_003426905.1 Ctenocephalides felis | reverse complement strand
TTCAAATCGGATGCTCAGTTCTTCCCAAAAACTCGATCTATTTTCTGCACTTTTGCTCCGTATCTCTGTAACGGCTGCTCCTGCTTTGTCAGAAACTAATCAGCATATCTCCCGATCAATAGGAATAGAATATTTTTTGAACCATTCAAATCGGTTAAACCGTGCGCCCGAAAACGTGGACAAAAAGTTGCATCCATACATACACACTCTTATACACACACACGCGCATGAACACACACATCCATTATTTCTAAGGTATGCCAAAATGTTCAGAAACCTTCAAAATGTGAAGAATTGCAAAAAGTCTCAATTTCGATTTTTTGGACGATTACAATATCTTACCCTAGTTTAAAAAATCCTCTCATACGCATATTCATGATTAGTTAAGCTTTGAAAATATGAAAAAAAATGATTTTTTGGAATTTTTACACTAGAATTCCCCCTTAAATAGCTCACAGATTTGCAGAGTAATTAATTTATGTCAATAATGTATTTACCTATTAATATAAATATATATTTCATTTGTGTTTCAAAATAGTGATGTAAAATGTTTCTGTGCTAGTTCGCGCTGTTTCCATCTGTTCAGTGCCGGAAATGACGTTAAAGACTCAAGTACACGAATAGTCTACTACAGACGCTTCAAGCATGTTAATATATATATTTGTACCAGAAAATTCTCAACAAAACACCATAAGCTGTCTCTCTTATTATAAAAACTTCAGATTTTTTATATACTTTATGTGCTGTATGGAAACATTTAATGTACCTTGGCTTTGATAACAAAGTGATAAACATGTTTTTAGTTTGTATATGTGAACGACTTCAGTTTTTTGCATTAAGAACGTTACTTCTTATAAAATAGTAAGGAAATTATGATATATCATAAAGCGTAAATTTTTGCAAAAAAATATTTAAATTCTGCACTTTGTTGTTAATACGCTGCATTCTCGATGTAAATTAAATAAGTTTTCAAACAATTTTGATAAAACATTAAAAAATTCTAATAATAAAATGTTAAATGGGCCAACCATTGGGTTGTATTTTAGAAAAGTGACGTTGTTGCGGAGAAGTTTAATCTATGTTATTTCTGAGTGTTACTCAAAAACATGAATAAAAAAATATTATTTTTAATCTGAACTATGGAAACTACTCACTATTTTTTACGTATTTTTTTTTCAATTTGAAAATATCAAGTTAAAACCATGGACTACATGGTTTTTTAAAACCCATTTGAAACTCAATTTGAAAATATAGAGTTAAAACCATGGACTGTTTTTTAAACACATTATACTTAATTTGAACATATCAAGATAAAACCATGAACTACTATTACTATTCATGTTTTTTCTTAATACTTTTCACTGAATTTGGAAAAAAAAATGATTAAAACCATGGACTACCATCCACGTTTTTTGCAAAACAAATTGTACTCAATTTGAAAATAATGTCAACAATAACTGTCTAATTAATAATATCTAACTTTTTAAAATTGTTAACACCATATTTGTTCAGACCATAGATTCACAAACTATTTTGTATCGTAGACCACTTGACACTTGCCATGTACCCCGATATCGATTTTTTATAGAAATATACAATAATCAACTTCCCGTAGGGCAAGTTATAGTAATCGCAAAAAAATCGAAAATGAAAATGTTTAGATATCTTTACGTTTCAGAAGTTTCTGAACATTTTGGCATACCTTAGAAAAAATGGATGTATGTGTGTGTGTGCGTGTGTGTGTGCGTGTGTGTGTGTTCGGATACAAATTTTCGTCGACGATTTCGGAAACACGGTTCAACCGATTTCAATTATTCAAAAAGCATTCGATTCTTATTGATAAGGAGACGTGCTGATTAGTTTTTGGCATAGGTAGGTCTAGCCGTTTCGAAGATAGGGGGCAAAAAGTGTCAAAAACGGTGACAAACCCCTGGGGGTCTATATGAACCACATTGGGAATCACTGGTTTAGACAAATAATTTACATCGTCTCCTACTGGTTACATGTAACCTGTGCCTTATGGTCTCATTAAAAACACCATATTCGTTAATAAATTATTTTCATTGTTTTGTTTTTTACAATATAAACTCGAAAACAATGGCCTATCAATGTTTCTTGATAATATCTTGTAACCCAATAATAATGAGTAAGAATAAAAGAGCGCGATAAGATGAGACGTAAAAAAGTCAGACATTATCTACTCGTTTTACTACAATTACCTTGTCTACGTTATCAGTCATACGCACTCTATTTATTTCCATTAACTTCGACGTTATCTGATGCAAGACAAACAACAAAATTACTTGCTGCCGTGTACTGACATCGTCCCAGGAAAAAATGCAAAACGCCTTGCAAAAAATAACATAAACAGGGGCTTGAGTTGAGGATTGATGGGATAACTATTAGAGATTTTTAGAAATTTATTTTTATCAGTAATCGAAACTTTTTTTCTATATTAAATGTGTATACAGGGTGTTCCAGAACTCAAAGTGAAGCCAAATCATGGTAATAGTATTGATCGTAACTTTCATGAAAAAAAAATAGGAATAAAATGTCATAGTTTAAAAATTATGAGTTTTGGAATGCAACCTAAAACTTTGGCGAAAATGTGACCATTTTTGGGTTGTTGTGGTTGATTTTTATCAATTTTGTTTATTTAAACTTTAAATCCGTAATTGTAAATAACATTTCTAGAAGCAGAGTAAGAAATAACTTTTTGTTAAACTATGAATTTAAAATTTTCAAACTTTGTCACCTTAGGTCTTCTTAGTAAAAATGTTCTGAAATGTGTTGGCAAATTCCATCAAAAGTTAAAATACTTGATAGTTTCATATATATTATCTTATTTCTTATTTCAACTTTGCTGATAAATATTTCTGACCAGAAAATACCAGATCAAGGTTATTTACAGTTTATCTCTGTAAACAATGTTCCCATAAAATTTAAATTTTGCATCGGTTCAATAATTTAGTTATTATTTTGTAAAATTCCTTCAACATTCAAATAATATATTGGCGTACAAAGGACTAGGTTCCAATTTTTTGAAAAATACCAAAAAATCTAATTTCTACAATGATGAATTAGTCTGATATGTGTTATTTGTTATGATATAATTGGTTTGGTTTTCAGAATATAATTGCTCAAAGTCAAACTGCACCTTTATGCCCAAAGTTTACAAGAACTAAGACTTTTTGTTGAAATTTGAATTTAAAATTTTCAAAATTGGTCAACTTTGAGAGGCTTTGCTTAAAAAAAGTATCTGAACTATGTTGGTAATTTCCATCAAAAATGGATAAACGGGATTGTAAAATGGTAAAATACTTGATAGTTTCATATAAATTATATAATTGGTTATTCCAACTCTGGTGACAAATATTTCCGACAAAATACCTGATCAAGGTTATTTACAGTGTTAACTCTAAAAATGCATCCAATGAATTTATATCTAGCATCGATTCAATAATATAGTTATTATTTTGTAAAATCCCTTCATATTAAAATAATATATTGGACCTGTTTGCCTCCTGAACGTCCCAATTTACCCTTTTGAAGGATCAGGTTACAAAAGGACCAGCAAAAAAATCAAATTTCTACAATGCTGAAGCTGGTTTACTGAACACAGTCAGATACTTGTTTGTTTGATATGTGTTATTTGTTGTGATATAATTAGTTTGGTTTTCACAATATAATTGCTCTACGTTAAACTGGACCTTTGTGCCCCGCCTAATAAATTGTTAATTAATTAGGCGGCTTAATTGTTATTCTAACTTCTTACTTGATATTGCTTTTTGGATGACCATCCAAATGGTTGTCCAATCTCGATGTGATGAAGTTATTATTACCATTTCTGTAATTCTGATGAATTTCTTAAATAATGCAGCAATGACGAAGATGGCTTTATTTCTTGGAAAAAAATTCTCATACATTGACGTAAAGTGTAGATATAATTCTCAATCATATCCCACAGACGTATTATTGGCATCATCATTTATAAAATTTTTGCTAAATTATTGCTGATCATGTATTAGTAATACATAATTTAGCATTACTAATACATGATCAGCTATAATTTAACAAAAATTTCATAAATTATGATGCCAATAATACGTCTGTAATACTATTACGTCAATATAGATGAAAAATATGAGGTGTCTTCTTATAGAACAATCTATTTTTCTAGACTTGGTCGGAAAACGCTGGTCTAGTGAATGAATGATACACTTTTGATAAATTAGTATAGACGTCTTCGGTTCCAAAATGTCTCAAAATTAATTTTTTATTTACTTCTACTATAATACGTGTAGACGTTCGTGGGTAAGAATGTCGTTTTTAACTTTGACGATGGAGTTTGAAGCTGAAACATATTAGCGAGGGCATCACGGCAATATTGGCTTGATGTCACAGTTTCCTACGCGTGGGCAGAACATAACGAACGACGATCACAGAGAACGTCTTGCACAGCATCTAAATACACCATGACACCGTACTATATTTAAATATCACCTGATGTCAGAGGTGTGGAATCATTTAGGAATCATATCTGTGACCAGTAGACAGGAAACCACAGGAATTTGATCAAAGGAAATATTTGGACTTCAATCATTACATTTTTCGTCTTTGCATTTGATGCAGTGCATGATCAACATTCTATTATGTTGAGGTACCAAAAATTTTTGGATGAAGTGTTCTTTTCTCCAAATTGTTTTTAAAGTAAGACTTCTTTAGGCGCGACTAGTGTGTAAATCCGTACAAATGCAACGGAAGTGCGTTGCGGCCGAGTCGAGTGCCAATGATTTTGTCATTCACTCTCGATGATATCATTTCTATACGGGTCGATTGTGATTAGTCGTCGTCTATGTAACTAGAGATCTGTCGTTATATGCATATCGGCACCAACGTTGTATCGGCATACATAAATAAATATTTTAAAGTTACATCGTAGTACAAATCTTGATTTAATGAAAAATGCCTGAATCAGAAGAATATTTTATTTAATATTTGTTCCGTGAACTAAACGTAAGTTTATTGATTACAAATTATTTCTATATTATTCGTAGTTTCTATAAATCTTAAGTTTTTAAAAAAGAAAATATTTTTTAGGCAAGACAGATATTTCAGCAGTTCAAAGAATGCGATTATATCGCCAGCGAAAAAGTAAAAAAAATACAAGAAGTCAATGAATGTATGTTAATTTTAATTACATGAAGTTCTTTAAACACAATTACATGATGAGTGAAGTTGCGAAAAAATATTTGTTCAGGCGTTGTTTAACATAATGATGTGTGTGAAAGAATATTATAGAATTTATTAATCACCAATTACTTCATTTCTCTAATAAAGGTTCATTTCTAAATGCTAATTACAATGACAAACCGATCATGTCATATTTGAAGTATAACTTTAATTACATTATTGTTTTTAGATATTATAAATATTTTTAATCCTATTATAAATATATAATTTATAATATATCATTATATAAATCTGTATAATGGTTGGTATAACTGGTAAATGTGTGCATCACGAGTGTTACCATATTACTAATAAACATTATTCAAAATTGTTATATGATGTATTTGTTTTTACTTAAATGCCATCTTGTGCTGTCGCAAATAAGTTTTACTTCAATCGCGTATGAACCTTACGCGCACTCTTTTTCCTTATGCTGCAATATTCTGCTCCATAGTTTTTTTTTTATTTCTCAACATTCAATTACAATTTGTTTTATAAAATAGTAATTATGAATGACAACATGTTATGTTATGACTAAAATAGAGTTTATCCATTGGTATCCCTTTTTGTGCAATAGATCCATAGTTGCAGTAGAAATTATGCATTTATTAACTAAAAAATTACTCAAAGATAAAGCGTTAATAATAATATGGTTATAACTAGACGGCTCCAGTAAGCACAAAGCTTATAAATTATATTATGAGCGATACCTATATTGTGGGCTTTATTACTAAAAATTTATCGTTTCATTCACCTGTCACATATAACTTGTCTTTCTTGGTCGAACCTTGCCTTCAACAAGTTTTTGTGAAAAATGGGTTTTAATTAGCATATAAATTCAATTATGTATCTATGATAATAAGACATAATTTATATATAATTAATGTATATTGCTATTAATTTATAATTTCCAGATAATAGTAAAAACTATTATCCAGGGTACGTGTTAAGAGCCGTCCAAATAATCTCTGAACCACATTGAAGTGCCAATTATTCCAAATTTGGATAAATTTATTAAATTGTATTTATGTACATATTACCGTCCAAATAACCTCTGAACCACATTTGCAGAAACTTCCCGATATGAGCAAATAATCGACTTTATCAATAGATACAAATTCAGATTTTGCAAGAAGTGTGAAATTTTGATACAAACCATTATTCCAAACTAGGATTAATTTGTATAATTAAAACATTTTAATGTGGCATCATAAAAAAATAAAAATGATTCATCAATTAATTATGAAAAAACCACCCAGTCGATCTATATCATTAACTAATCAGCACGATTTCCAACTAAATTCTAGGAAACTGCTATTAAATTTTCAAAAATGGTTCAGGTTTTTAGCCAAAACGTAGATGAACAGTTTTGCAGTTTTTTTTAAAAAAATGGCTCAGCCAATAGTCTCAGAAAACTAATCAACGCAAATCCTTATAGAGTTTCATGAAATGGCTTTTAAAGTTTTGAAATCGGTGCAGCCGTTTATGAGGAAAAATCTAGAACTACTTGAAAAATCTAGAATACATGAAATTAGAAAATCAGATTTTCTTGCAAAAACATAAACTTCTCTTGATAATAGTATTAATAAAAGTATTAAAGATGACATTGCGATTTAGTAAAGTTTCAGAAACTCAATTTTTATTATAAGCTATATGACATTGTACCTATAAATATAATCAAGTTCAATCAAAATGGTGTATATGTGTATGATATATGTACTAATGTTTCTGATCAACACATCATCAATATTATAATCTATGTCTATCTATTTATGTGTATGCATTAATATGGATTCGAATGTGTTTCTTCTGAGATAATTACAAATATATTTATGAGCTAGTAGATTTATATACATCCGGAGTGTATTTATGTATTTTTTCTCAACGGCGTTCTTGCTACGCTATCAAGAATTTCGCATAAATTTAAAAAGAGCCCGTTGGCTGATCGTCTATGGATCTTACTGACAATAGATCGCAGTGTGCTGATATCTTTTCAGCGAGCCCTGCCTTCTAGGAAACGCTCCCATACCGGCCAGACTCACTGGGGCTTGTATTGTGCCTGTTGTGTTCGTTTGCGCGTCGCGCACTGTGCATAGCGCCAGTGGCGGGTAAACTATTACATGAAATTTGCACATTATTTTTTGCAACTTGCACCTATATTCTTTAATATGTAATACATAATTTCAATACACTCTTCATTAAACGCGAGGATTGTCATGTTAGTCATATGTGTCTGAAACTGAAAAGTTCTGCATGAGCCATGTTGAACATATATATCTTACATATGCAATTTGGTAGAAAGTCTCGCCAATAACAGATGTCTGACGAAAACATTTTATTTGCAACATGTTTAAAAAAAATGGCCCATCAGGAATGTGGGGATCAAGCAGGCTAGTCATGAGAGAGAAAACAATTGGACTTGTCATTTTGATATCAGTAATATTTTATACTCAATAATTTTTTATATATTTTCATACAAGTGGAGTTTATACTTTTATATCCATTACTACCCCCCACATTGGGGACCCACGATGCTTGAGATGAAGACAAAGAAGGAGTATTTTTCGAGGATTTAAGAAATATAGATTTTGATGCAGCACCATAATCACTGGTCTTCAGTGACGACTTATAAGATACGTCCAATCCTCGGTTCATTGTAGCTAACGCACTTACTACCTGAACCGGACTTTCGTGGTTACCCATTTGGTATACCCAGACCTCAGTGTTTATTGCTGACACAAAAAATAATTTGGAGCCTAGACTTTTTATTGGAATGCAATTCAACCTCTTCTTGTCCGTTAACTCAACAAATCGTCTTTTGATGCCACCTCCCATTATCGGTGACAGCGACGAGTCAAAACAAAATGATGACATAAATTATTTATTGGATTCCACAATTCTGGACTCTTATGTTAAAGAAACCAATGATCCTGATTTGGATAAAGAGCCAACTTCTTTTTCTGATAAGAACCCATCAGATACGAATGCAACGCCTGCAGAAATGGAAACTGTACCCATAAATAATGCATTCCAAACATTAAGTAATTCTGATATAACTAATACCAATTAGATCGAGGCTGAATCTTAGAAGTTCACCGACATCGAGGTTCAGGAAATTCACCACATGATTTTTATTCAGAACCTTATGCAGAGTATGGAGATGATGGAAGGTCGAATTACCTACCATATGGTGGATTTGCCGACGAAACATCAGAATTACTAATTGACTAGTACCACAATACTGCTATAATCTGCTTTCCCACCATATTTTTATAACGTGTTTCCCTGTATTTTCTTTTTAAACTGTGAGGTCAACACTGGGCAGGGAGTGTGTGGGGATCAAGCAGGCTAGTCATGAGAGAGAAAACAATTGGACTTGTCATTTTGATATTAGTAATATTTTATAATCAATAAATTTTTATATATTTTCATACAAGTGGAGTTTATACTTTTATATCCATTACTACTCCCACAGGAACAAACCCTGAAAATTTCTTGAATTACGTATAAGACTGACACAAGTCAAGAAAAAAGTTTGAATATAGGGTCACGTCAGCCATCAATGATTTAGCTTTCCTCATTTGTTTATTATTCCCATTACTATATTCATCATGACATGCGTGACATGCAATTAATTGGCACATAATTTTTTTGCAACTCGCACCATTATTCCAAACTTACTAAAACTATTCTCCTTCCAAAGTTCTGCTTCCATGCTTTCTAGTACTGTGCTTTGGTGTGAGTTCGTCTCGCGTTTATGAGCATATCAGTATAATTTTTAAAAATAAAATTCAGGACGTTTTTAATTGTTCCAATAAGAATGCACAAATAAAGAAAAGAAAAGTAATTTAAATGTTACTAAATGAAATCAGTCGGCAATTTTTGCTTCAGTGACTAAAGTTCAGTCTGATGGGCTTGGGCTTCCTAGAGTACATTTGGCTGGCTAAAACTGTCTGTATTTTTCTGGTTGAAAAATTCTGATCTGATTCTGTTGTACCTTCCAACTAGATGAAAAATTTATTGCTACTATTATACCAAAGCATATCAAAAAATATGTTTTTCATCAATTAATGTTATTAGACTAAATTGAGTAATAACTCCTGATGAATTTTTCTTTTCAATCATTTTTGTATACAAATTACAAATAGAAAGTGTTATGTATCTATTATTTTTTAATATGTAGTAAATTGTGCAAAAAATATGTCGATTATTCCAGCCGCCACTGGAGATTACACACATAATAATAATATATTGTATTTTCTCTCCCGCTATGCGCGCATGATGTGCAACACTTCGAAAGAGACGATATAGTATATAAATTATCTGCCATTTGCGTCACAAGTCCCATTCATAGGTTGACAATGAGCGCGCAAAATCGCCTTCGAGATATCTCAGCGATGAACAAACTGCGAGTCGCTCGTTGCTCGTCGCACCATTCAGAACGATCAGAGGTTACCCACGTTTGATTCGCCTAAAGCTAAACCATTGTACCCATGATCCGACGGTAAAAAATTTTTTTTGATGTACTAACGCAAAGACTTATGTTTTGCATCTTCTTTGATTAGTTTAAAGAATCAGAGTAGAAACTAGTGGTACATGGCATCGTGCCTTAAGGCAAACTGCTGAAACTATCCTACCAAAATTAAAACTTTTAAAAAAGCTTAAATTTTTTTTGAAAACTGAAAAAACGAGCAATAATTGAGCAAAAATCAGCACGTCTCCTTATCAAAAGGAATCGAATGTCTTTTGGATCATTCAAATTGGATGATCCATATTCCCGAAATCGTCGACAAAAATTTGTATCCGCACACACACACATACATACATCTTTTTATTATAAAGAATGCCAAGAAATTTAGATATGCATCTGAAATTGCGATTATTTAGCTTATAATAAGGCAGCAAAGATATGAAAATCGTCTCGAATGTGTTTTCTAAAAGAGTCACAATGCATTTATTGAATTCAGTAATTCACAGAGGATAAAAAAATTATGAAATGGTATTGCAACATTTATTCGCAATTATAATCAGACTTTTCATTTAGAAAGAGAGAGAAAAATATTCATACTTAATAAGCAGTTCAATAAATTTCAACAGTAAGAATTTATAAATTTTACTAGCTCAAATTTATACATTAAAATTTTTTTAACTTCCCGTAGGGTAAGTTATAGTAATCGCAAAAAAATCGAAAATGAAAACTTTTGCATTTCTCGACGTTTCAAAGGTTTTTGAATATTTTGGCATACCTTAGAAAAAATGGATGTATGTGTGTGTGTGCGTGTGTGTGTGTTCGGATACAAATTTTCGTCGACGATTTCGAAAACACTGATCAACCGGTTTAAATAATTTAAAAAACATTCGATTCGTACTGATAAGGAGACGTGCTGATTAGATTTTGGTGGAGGCAGGTCTAGCCGTTCCGAAGATACGGGGCAAAAAGTGCCAAAAACGGTAACACGGTTTTTAAGAGAACGGGGCGTCCGATTTTAGAAATTCAAAAAACATTTTACTTGTATTGACAAGATAAAGAATTGAACAAATTTTCATGAAGGCAGTTCTAGCGGTTTCAGAGATCTAATGAAAAAAGTAAAACAAAAAGCCATCTGGCGGTCAAAAATGATCATTAGACATATGCACATCAAATTATCAGATATTTTATAGAGATTTTTACAATAAGTATGAATTTTGTTTACATTCCTATGGGTTCTGTGCCAATGTTTATCCGTTAAACGGCGACGCGGCGCTTACGCGCTTTGACATATCGTCTCAATGCAGTTAAAGCGCTACAATTGCTTTGAAAAAAAAAATCAGAATTTCCAAACTATGCTAAAATGAAGAAAACTTTTTTTTTCAAATTTTTTTATTTCTCAAAAATCTAAATTTTTCGAAGTAAAATTTTTTCAAAAATGTTAATCGCTTTAAAAATAATAATAATTTTTGGTACGGAAAGTTCCAGCAATTTGCCTTAAGGCACGATGCCTTAATTGCCTTAGGACAGAATTCCACTTACAGCTAGTTGTTTTGATATTTTGAGAATTTTTTAGAAAATATAATGCAAGCATGTCACTCAATAAGAACATTTCTTATTAATTGTACTTATAAGTCGTATTAGAAAAATATGATGGTAAAAAAGAATGTTAAACCTCGTCATTACTTATAACATAAAAATACTATGAAAGTTTATTATGAGTACGTGTTTCCATATACCGTAAAACGTATATGAAATTGTTCTCTGTTCGACCATCAAAAAGAGAACAATTGTCCTCAATTGATAGCCGAACCATAAAACTCATTGCTTGTTCGCTATCTTTACCATAGATAGTTGTTGCAGATACCAGGCCACCAACGTCCACGGATCACTTAACCGAATCACAAATCTTATATCATCTGCCTCCGCAATAAACCGAAGCTTTATGTCTGATAGTGAATGAAATTAATTATGTGAATCCGAAGGATCGCATGTACGTTTTCGAATGGCGATGCTAACATTGAATCTGAATACGAGCCAAAAGAGTTTGCGAAATCTTCATTGCTTGGGATTCTATTCTCTAGAAAAGATACATTGAGGAGATAGCGAAACGTGGACGCATCATTAATGAAACTTGCTTGCTTCTGTTGCGATAGTGGATGGCGACGATTGTACGATTTTCGACATATAAAAAATTTAATGCCAAAAATGGCAATTCAGCTTTTCGAAGAACGGTTTGAATTATTTGAAAAACATTTTACTTGCAATGACGAATTGATGAAATTTTTGTGAAAGCAGATCCAACGGTTTCGGAGATACAGGAAAAATAGTTTCAAAAAAGCCATTTGGTGGTCAAAAATAATGGAATATCAGAAGCAATATCGAAAAATCTCAGCACATAATTGTTTCACTAAAACACCACAACAGTCCACCAATCACCATGAACAATTCAATAATTCCACTATGCAATTCTGTCAAATATTTAGGAATGTACATTGATTCGAAATTGACATGGTATATGCACATCAAATTCTGAGATATTTTATAGAGATTTTGATTTAAATTCTTTGGGTCCCAAACCAAGATTTATAATGTTTAGAGTTTCCTTATAAAGTTCAAACAAATTTCTTCAACATTTTTGATACTATGGATCAACCGATAAATAAGATTCAATTTATTTCAAAATTTTCAAAAAACTCGAATTTGCTCAAAAATTTCAAAATTTTAAATTACGGTACAGGAGTTGAGCAATTTTCATTAAGACATGATGCCAAGTAACATTAGTTAACTTTTTAATATTACTATAATTAAATTAATTTAGTATATAGAGATACTATATTCAAATAAAAAACATGACAAAAAAAATCATATGTGACATCAAAATGTTTATATTTTTAAAATATTATTGGGCGATTTGCGATACTATTTTTATTTATTTTGTTTTAATTAATTTATATTAACCATTATGTTATGAAACGATTCAGATTTAATGCCAAAAAATGGCAATTCAGTTTTTCAGAGAACGATTTGAATGATTTAAAAATATTTCAGTTGTAATGACGAATTGATAAAATTAAGCCATTTGATGATCATCAGACATATGCAAATTCTCAGATATTTTATAGAGATTTTAATGATATGTACAAAATTTGTTTTAAATTCTTTGGGTCCCAAACCAAGATTTATAATGTTTAGAGTTTCCTTATAAAGTTTTCAAACAAATTTCTTAAATGACTTAAATGAGATTCAATTTATTTCAAAATTTTCAAAGAACTCGAATTTTCTCAAAAATTTCAAAATTTCATAAATTTATAATTACGGTGCAGGAAGTTCCAGAAATTTGCCTTAAGGCACGATGCCAAGTAATACTAATTAACTTTTTAACTTCCCGTAGGGTAAGTTATTGTAATGGGCCGAAAATCGGAATTGAAATTTTTTACATTTCTCGACGTTTTGAAGGTTTCTGAACGTTTTGGCATACCTCAGAAAAAATGGATGTGTGTGTGTGTGTGTGTGTGTGTGTGTGTATGTATGTATGGATACAAATTTCCAGTCACGTTCCAGGGCGCACGGATCAACCGATTTGAATGGTTCAAAAAACATTCGATTCCTATTGATAGGGAAAAGAGCTGATTAGTTTTTGGCAAAGGCAGGTCCAGCCGTTTCGGAGATACGAAGCAAAGAGTGCAGAAAATAAAAATCGAATTTTTGAGAGAACGGAGTATCCGATTTGAATGATCTAAAAAACATTGAATTAGTAATGATTGGAAGAAGTGTTTAAAAGTTTTTGGCAAAGGCAGGCCCAGCCATTTCGAAGATATGGAGCTAAATATGTAAAAAATGGCAGTTTTTGAGAGAACTAAGCGTCCGATTTAAATGATTCAAAGAACTTTCTGCTTACCTTAACAAAATAATTGATTTTGGAAAAAAAAATTTCCAATTTTTTTTTTTTTTTTTTTTTTTTTTTTTTTTTTTTTTTTTTTTAGTTTTTTGTATATCGAAAATATTTCAGATTTTATTTTTAATTCTGACTATAGTTCTAATATACTTTACAATTAATTTCAACTCTGCAATTCAGTTTATATAATTCTTATAAATATTAGACAATGTTACAATATTTATAATAATCTATTTGAAAACATTCAGTATTCCTCGAACATTTCGTTACGGTACGGGAAGTTCCAGCAATTTGCCTTAAGGCACGGTGCCATAATTGCCTCAAGACAGAATTCCACTTACAGCTAGTTAATATTAGTATGATGAAATTAATTTAGTATATAGACTCCATAGATTTAAATAAAAATATGGCAAAAAAAATTCTCATGTAATATATCAAAATGTTTATATTTTTAATTATTGGGGAATTTGCGTTACTGTTTTAATTTATTTTGTTTTAATAACTTTATATTAATCTTTGTGTTATGAAACGATTTAGATTGTCATTATATTACTGTTTTTTGGATAGCTATTATCAATTATAATTTTTACTTAACTTCTGAACTAAAAGCCTCATTTTTTCATTTTTTTTCTGAAAAGTTTCTGCATTATTTTATCAACCTTTCGGGGATATGTGATGCCCCCTTCTTCAAGAACTTTTATTAAAATATTTTTGGTTATCACATCATTTTAATTGGAAAATGATCAGTCATTTAAGGTAAAAAGAAAACTCAGAAAAAAATAAACTGTGTATATACATGTATATATCTGCTTATATGCATTTCCTAGATGTATATTTATAAAATAATAATAGCAATAATAAGTAGTTCTCCCCGAAGGCAGGTGATTTTAGTTGAAATTTAACCTGAATTAGGAGTATATTGCATGTCAGTGTATACAATATTTAGAATTTAAGATATAATTAATCTTGCTCCACATCATATCAACTTCTTAATCTTTGATTATCAATTAATCTTTATATCGAATCGAACATTTTCAGCACGTTGTGCTAAACTAGTTCCAGTCGATCTCCTGGTCGTTAACCAGGTGGTGTCAATCTTTCTGCCAAACGTTGAATGCCTCTTTGCTCATGGCTTATGCTAACAATGTATTCTTCGGAGTTTGCATTCTAATTCGTTCTGTTATCTTGATTAAACATCTAAGAAGATATTATATAAACACATTCTGCTACTGGCCGCGAATTGTTAATAGTCATTCTATCTTTAGATGGTTCAAGTAGGTGTAATCTGCATACATGAAGTAAATATAGACATATATTAATATGTATGAATATATACGAGTACATACGTATTGTCAAATTTTGTAGATAAAATCTTGATCGTCATTCTAAATATTGTGATAAACAATGCTTTAAAATCGTCTTAAGAAATCTTTGATGGTTTTGCTTTTTGCCAAATACAGGTAATGGTAAAGTCTAAATAAAGGCATCCCTTCGTCCTATTTGCATTATAAAATTTCGCTAATTTCTTTATATTGTAACATAAATAGCTTTATGATTATCCAGGTTTGCATAATAAACATATTACATAATAATTTTGCGCATACCAATCTGCATTATACGACTTGCCTACGCAAAAGTCACCTTCGAAATTCTTTTTGCGGGCTCCGACGAATTATAACATTTTATGGCATAATAAAAAAAATTGGAGACACCGAGATATTTGTCAGGAGATGACTGTATATTATTATATAATGATAAATAAATATTACTATTATGCAGTTGCAATAAGTTGCATTATATTTATAATTAACAATTTTTTCTTTTTTTTTAGATATATAGATGTGATGGTGTGGTGAAATGTAAGTATTTAAAATTTTATTTATTTCTTTTATTAAATTTTGACTACTTAAATAAAGTTTTCGGAAAAAAATGACAATAAGTTTCTCGAAGGCGTTCGAATAAGTCATTAAGAAACATCTTTTACCGAAAACAACTTTTTATCCTGAATAAACAATCAGAATATTTTCTTATACAAAAAAGTTCATTGCGTCTGGAAATGTGTTTGCCATCTTATATGTATGCACATTTTTCAATGAGATCAATTTTCAGTCTTAAACATATTCCAAAAAGTTTTTAGTATTAGGTGTAATTTCTTGTAGATCTTATTTCAGATTATTGTTCGTAATTATAAAAAACAACAATCTATATAAAAATGGCATACATAATTTTGTCACAGACAAAATTAAAAAATTGTCCGAAAGACATCAGATGGGATTCTTTCTAATAGTTTTTTTTTTTGTAAATATCGACTTCAGTGGGGTAACTGTACTATCTGGGGCCCCTGACCTGGATAAGGTCCATGGCAAATTCTTTTGTTGTGGTTCATGGCAAATTTTTTTTATGGGTAATCAGTAAAAATTTTTACGTTGTATTTGATTTAATTTTAATAAATTTCACCATACTCAATTACACGTTGCATATGTCCCATTACTGAGTCAACATGGTCAGTAGTACTGACCATAGGCCTCTTCTCTTAGGTATTTAGAGAGTACTCTTAATAAAAATGATCACTGTAAATTTAATCGCAATAAAGTAAAATGATTAAAATCGACTTCTATGGAATACATACTGAAGAAATTGGCACAAATCAGTATAAAATAAATTTAGTTTCTGAGCAGCTTTTTGGGCTGGGGCTCTCTTGCCCGTGGTATTTTACCAACTCTGCCTCTCTATAGTTACACCACTGATCTGGCTTGGCCATTTCTTCGTAATTAATAGTTGAAAAATTTTATTTCTCGATTTTAATGATACTTTGTATAGCGATAGTAATGATAGTACCTTTGCTCATTCCTCGATCGGCTGATCAAGTACTACTTACACCAGTTTATGCTTTTTGAAGCCTATAAACATAACGAAACAGCTGATCATTTTTATTAGTGAACTAACCAAACTAATCCAACTTATATTAATTTATTCAATGGTGTTGAATTATTGATTATTAATTTAGGTTTATCCAGTTACTTTATGCTCATTCCCCGGTCTACCGATCCATTTAAATTGTAAATTATTATTAATGAATTCAAATATTTCTTACTCCAAAGCTCAGATAAGATTTTGGTGTTACCCGATACGCCTCGTGTATAATGTATATATTATATTATTAAAAACATGTTTGGTAATATGCGTGCGTCCGTTTAGAAAATATCAAACAATGACGTTCGTATGAACAAAATTATGCGTGCATAGACTTCGTAACAGGAAGCATCAAGTTCTCCTCAAGCAGCTCGTATCGTAATCCGATATCGGCACTTAGGTACAGCCATTGCCTGGCTATAACTTTGTAATCATTTTTATGACCGACAATAATTTTATATTACACTTTTGATCGAGTTTAAAGAATCTAAACAACGACGATATCATTACAGAATGAGATGTGATTGTAATTAGATTTTTATAGGTAGCCACGAAGTTGATAACAATTTCTAGAGAGCAGCCAGTGGTGAAATACTGTTCAAAATCTCCAAAAGGTAAATACGAGCATGATGACCATTACCTTCCTGTGTACGTATTTATTTATGTTTAGCCAATCTCATTATTCACGTTTAATTTTTCATTGTGCTTATCCTTGCTTAGTGGTTAGTTGTTAAGATATGAACTGAATTTCGAATGAGAAGTTCCAGATTCGGAACATGCTTCGGACTGCATGAGGTTAAGCAATAGAGGCATTAGCTTTAACTTGAAAATCTCCAATTGAAAATAGCTTTTTGAGGCATTGCTACAATATTTCTATTAGAAAACCGATGAAAACCGTGTTATCGTCTAACAACTCTAAAATAAAAACTTTTAATCATATATTCTGCCGTAAAATAGACCAATTCGAGGCACCATACAAAATGGTACTAAATACTGTCTAAGTGCTATGTTACGTTGCGCTTCTCATACATACAAGTACTGTCTGAATGCTATGTGGTTGTCATGCAGTCAGGCGTTTTAGATAGAAAACCTAACCTAGAAAACGCACAAACCTAAAACTCACAATCTTATCAAAACTGTGTCTTTGTGATGTGGCATAACAACATATGAGTGAAGTAACATTTTATGTCTAAAACGCCTAAATGCACAGCAAATACATAGCATTTTGACGGTTTTTAGTTCCATTTTATATAAGAAGCGTTACGTAACATAGCCTTGCTATAACATTGGTATCTTTAAAGGCATAATCGGCCACAATATCTCAGACAGCAAGGACAACCAATGGTTTGAATTCTATTAGCAACATTGTTCTTAGAAATAAGCAGTTATACAGTTTTATATTAAATAACATCAAATAGTTCTGGCTGTTGTACAAATAGAAAAGAATATTTACTTCAATTTTGATTCTATTTTGAATTTTTATCCAAAGGATCAAACTTGCATTTTCGCATTCCAAATACGTTCAATATCAACATTTAATTGCAATTGTTTAGTACTTCTACGTAATCTTCCCCCAATGTGAAAATGGTTGTTTTATTGCTACTTAATTTTATTATACGTAAGTCAAGTTGCTTTTATCTAATCAGTATTAAACTGTCTGAAACGATTACCAAAGGAATAAATGAGATGCAATCAGTTTGAATTTAGTTAGAGAAGAGGGCATTCCATTCTTTTTCGAAGTATCACGGCAGTGTGTGTGGGGCGGACGTGTAGGTGCAAAGGTGTAGAATTTGTATAAAGGCGTGCATCATAATAATAAAAGAGCTTAAAGGTACTTTGTAAATTTTTTTAGAAAATAATGAAATTGAGGCAGATACATAGAATAAGATGACATGTCCTAATTTCCTTTTCTTATTTACAACCTAATTTTTACGTTAAAGGTTTTACTCATATACCATTTTATCATATATATCATTAATCATATACATTTTATTTTCACTTAAATGGCAAAATGCATTAGGTAACTTGTTTGGATATGGGTCGAAACCATCTTTACTTTTGCATCAGAACAGTATTTAGTAAATTCTTTTATTTTTCAATTTCCGCAAAACTTTTTATATATAAATATGTTGATTCTTTTTATTTTTTATATTTTTTCTTAGCATTGGTTTTCGTGCCTTCTAAATTGATTTATCGCTTTTCTTAGTATATTTCTGTACATGGCGATGCCCCATCTTCAGCATTTCACTCATTTTCATTTGTCATGTCGCTACTGCTAGATATGAAGCTAACTAGAGTGGTCAACCAAAACTAGTGGTTGCTAATCGAATTTATATTATGCCGTTCAGCAAAAATTAGATTCTTCAACTATTGTTGAGTGAATGAAGAAAGTGAATTAGGATTCTTCCTCCTCTTAAAGCTATGATTTTTTTATTATAGTGTTCCAACTTGCTGCCAGCCATCTGTCTATGTCATGTTTGTATGTAAATAGAATACTTTCTATTAGTTATGAGATCTGGCAGCATTTTATTCTTATTCGCCTCTGTACAGGCATCGTAAAGTCCCGAACACCATATGTTTTCCATATCATTCAGTTGGTTCTATACACCATCCATCCCGTCAGCGATACTTTTTATGTAATAATATGTCGAGACTATTCTTATTTCAACTGATGATTAAATAGGCGTTCCTAAGTACTTGGTTAATCGTTGTTTTAATTAAAACTGAATGCAATAAAAGAAATTCAAGATAAATAAATGACGTTTTATATTAATAGTAATGGTGATACATCACCCATAAATAAATCGTGTGTAATGTTCAAATAAAATTTGCTATACGGAGATATTGATAGTGAATTTTCACATTTCTGAAATTCGATGATTGTTATAAAAAAATAAGAACAGATATTTTTTTAATAAATTACAGTCTGGATGCGCCTTTCTTTGTGTTATAAAGCTTCCGCATTAAACCTTGCGATTTTAATCAAATTTCATCAAGCTGAGTGCGGTAAAAAAACGTGCATATATTAAAATAATAAATTAGTAGTATTTTACAGAAGGATAGTGTTCGCGCCAGAACGACAGCAGATGGCACGAGCAAATACATTAGTCAGAATCGGACAACACTAATTCTCTGGCAATTCCGAAATTAGAAGATTTGCATATAAACGCTAATCATGAGCGTTCCTCTCTCGCTCGCTTGTCATGTACGTTCTTCAATTGTTTTTCTGTATGAGTTTTTATTAAATTTTCCGAGTGTTAGATTTTATTTGTGTGAATAAATACCTTATTAATCGCAGCCAGTGTTCCTTCTGGAGTCAATTCTTTCCTCAGCATCCAATTTCTAAAGCGATTCCGGACTTCAAGCCACCATTCCAAACTGATAATCTAGTATATCCTTATTATACTTAATTGTGCAAAATTCTCGGAATAGCTATTGAATCAAATACAATAAGCTATTCTGAAAGGGTTTAACCAATCCCCATCATTAACAAATATTGATGTGTTTTATAACCTTATATAGAAGCCAATTGTTTGTAGTAAATAAAAACACAAATTTCTTTTTGTTTTATAATCTTTATGAACAGCGATCAGAACTCAAAGAGTCCTATGAGCTGTTGTGATGGATTTCTTACAAACTACGTTTGTTTTTCATAGATAGACCCCAAAAACAGTTGTCCAATCTCTATGTGATATTTTTTTATTAACACAAATATTGTAATAGTGATGACTTTTTTATTGGTGCAATGCCGTATCAGGGCTATTTTCACTTGGAAACATATTGCTATCTATATTTCAAAGTGAAAACCGTTGTTACAATTGCTCGAAGCGGGATCGAACCCGGTACTTCTGACCCAGGTCCAGTCGTTCTACCCACTTACCTAGGAGCGAGCCCGAATTTCTCAAATATATGGAGAAGAAAAAAAACTACCAATTTATTATATATTTTTTATTAAATAATAATTTTTACAATTGTCTCAGAACGTACAAGTAAAACATTTGGTAAAAATTATTATAAAATAATTAGTAATAGTTAACGTCTAGAACGTCCAGCACGTTCATCACGTTCAGCACGTTCATTACGTTCAGCAGCTCGACGTAAAAGGACATAGATCTTTTCCTTAATCCATTCTCTATTGTAAGGTGCATAAGTATTCGAGTGGTTCTGGTGTACCAAGCAACTGAAGTCGGTTAAACCGTCCAAAAAATCAAAAAGTTGACTAATATCATATGTGATTGTAGGTGTATTAGGATTTTTCCTCTTAAGATGCTCCTCATATATTTTACAAACACCTTCCATACAATCATTAACAGACTCGTAATCGGAATAAGTTCGGGTGTCTGGATTTGGCGCAGGTTGCACCAATAATATCGTATGAGACATTTTTGTGGCAACCTCTAACACGAATATTCGGTTGCTAAATAATTCTATAATTGCGCTAATAATGCGCAACCAGTTTTCAACTTTTTGAGGTTACAAGATGCCCGTTGTACCAGGAACTGTCATAATAATGAATACTTAGATATTTATTTAAATAATTAAAAGAATTTTTTATTACCTTGTACGGATTGCCTCCAAAAACTTACACGCACGGAATTTAAAACTTTAAAAGAGCAAAAAATAACAAGCACATCAGAACAAGAACAAATTTTTAATGTAAGATTTCATTCGTTACGACTTTTCGATATGTCAGTAATCAAACTACCAACATTATGCGAAACAAAAGCATGAGTGCTAGTTAAGGGGTCGGGCGTGTGGCGCTGTTTACGCATGAATGCTTTCAAAATTAATGGCGCAAAATTTGAAATAAAAGATAATGAAATTTGATAATCGCGGTAATTTTAACTTAATTTTGCATCACAATCGAATTACATTTTTTACTAATGCATTAATAACAAGAATACACCAAATAATAATTTATTATAATATATATACAATCAAATTGAAATATAAATAAAAAAACACACTGCTAGTTTTAATATACATCATACAATTACTGTTATAATTTTAAATCTATTTTAACTTATTACTACGAATATTTAGTAACATTTAGTGAAAAATACATAGTTCATTACATCGTCTGGTGTCATTCTTAACTCTTATCCTGTGCAAAATTTGACATTCTCAAGCAATTTATTTTCTTCCAAATATATTCAGAACCATCTAAAACGGTAATCTAATTTTGAATAACTGGAAGATTTTTAACTCTCTTCTTTTTCTTATAGAAGCTTAAACTTTATTTCTTATAGAAGTTACTACAACTGATTTTTGCAAACTTCGCGGGGTTTCTTCTGCGACA
>NW_020537646.1:20572187-20600365 GCF_003426905.1 Ctenocephalides felis | reverse complement strand
AAACTAAAAAGTTTTTTTTTGTTTTTTTTTCTGAGAAATTTCTGCATTATTTAATCAACGTTTGCTCTTTTTCAGAAACTATTATTAAAATAATTTTAGTTATCATACCATTTTAATTGGAAAATGAGAAAAAATTAAACTGTGTATATATGTGTCTTCTTATATGCACTTCTTAGATTCATATTTATAAAATAGTAATAGCAATAATAAGTAGTTCTCTCCGAAGGCAGAGATTTAGTTAAAATTTGTGATTTTAGTTAAAATTTAACCTAAATTATGAGTATATTGCATGTCAGTGTATACAATACTCAGATATTTAGAATTTAAGATATAAGTAATCTTGCTCCACATCATATCAACTTCTTAATCTTTGATTGTCAATTAATCTTTATATCGAATCGAACATTTTCAGCACGTTGTACTAAACTAGTTCCAGTCGATCTCCTGGTCGTTAACCAGGTGGTGTCAATCTTTCTGCCAAACGTTGAATGCCTCTTTGCTCATGGCTTATGCTAACAATGTATTCTCCGGGGTTTGCATTCTAATTCGTTCTGTTATCTTGATTAAACATCTAAGAAGATATTATATAAACACATTCTGCTACTGGCCGCGAATTGTTAATAGTCATTCTATCTTTAGATGGTTCAAGTAGGTGTAATCTGCATACATGAAGTATTAATATGTATGAATATATACCAGTACATACGTATTGTCAAATTTTCTGGATAAAATCTTGATCGTCATGCTAAATATTGTGATAAACAATGCTTTAAAGTGACTTAAGAAATAAGTTTTTGATGGTATTGCTTGCTGCCAAATAGAGGCAATTGGAAGGTTTAAATAAAGGCGTCCTTTCGTCCTATTTGCGTTATGAAATTTTGCTAATTTCTTTCTTTTATATTGTAACATAAATAGCTTTATGATTATCCACGTTTGCATAATAAACATATTACATAATAATTTTGCGCATACCAATCTGCATTATACGACTTGCCTACGCAAAAGTCACCTTCGAAATTCTTTTTGCGGGCTCCGACGAATTATAACATTTCATGGCATAATAAAAAAAAATTGGAAACACCGAGATATTTGTCAGAAGATGACGGTATATTATTATATAATGATAAATAAATATTACTATTATGCAGCTGCAATAAATTGCATTACACATATTTATAACTAATTTTTATTTCTCTTTTTTTCAGATATATAGATTTGATGATGTGGTGAAATGTAAGTATTTAAAATTTTATTAATTTCTATGCAATTGATTAAATTTTGATTATTTAAATAATGTTTTCGGAAAAGATGATAATACGTTTCTCGAAGGCGTTCGAATAATTCATTAAGAAACATCTTTTGCCGAAAACAACTTTTTATCCTGAATAAACAATCAGAATATTTTCTTATACGAAAAAGTTAATTGCGTCTGGAAATGTGTTTGCCATCTTATATTTATGCATATTTTTCAATGAAATCAATTTTCAGTCTATAACATATTCCAAAATGTGTTCAGTATTCGGTGCAACTTCTTGTAGATCTTATTTCTGATTATTGTTCCTAATTATAAAAAAACAACAATCTATATAGAAATGTCATACATAATTTTGTCACATACAAAATTAAAAAATTGTCCGAAAGACATCAGATGGGATTCTTTCTAATAGTTTTTTTTTGTAAATATCGGCTTCAGTGGGGTAACTGTACTATCTGGGGCCCCTGGCAAATTCTTTTGATAAGGTCCATGGCAAATTCTTTTGTTGTGGTTCATGGCAAAATTTTTTGATGGGTCGTCTCTATCAGTGAAAATTCTTACGTTGTACTCGATTTAATTTTAATAAATTTCACCATACTCAATTACACTGAGTCAACATGGTCAGTAGTACTGACTATAGGCCTCCTCTCTTAGGTGAGAGTACTTTTAAAACAAATGGTCACTGTGAATTTAATCGCAATGTAGTAAAATTATCGATTCGATTGAAATCGGCTTATACGGAATCCATAATGAAGAAATTAGCGCAAATCAGTATAAAATACATATTATTTCTGAGCAGCACTTTGGGCTGGGGCTCTCTTGCCCGTGGTATTATGCTACCTCTGTCTCTCTATACTTACACTACTGATTTGGCTTGGCTATTTCTTCGTAATTAATAGTTGAAAAATTTTATTTCGCTATTTTAATGATACTTTGCATAGAGATAGTGATGATAGTAACTTTGCTCATTCCTCGATCTGCTGATAAAGTACTACTTACACCAGCTTATGCTTTTTGAAGCCTCTAAACTGTCTATAATGAAATAACTGGTAATTTTTATAAGTGAACTAATCAAACTAATCCAACTTATCATTTATTTATTCAATAGTGTTGAATTATTGATTATTAATCTAGGTTTATCCAGTTACTTTATGCTCATTCCCCGGTCTACCGATCCATTTAAATTGTAAATTATTATTAATGAATTCAAATATTTCTTACTCCAAAGCTCAGATAAGATTTTGGTGTTACCCGATACGCCTCGTGTATAATGTATATATTATTAAAAACATGTTTGGTAATATGCGTGCGTCCGTTTAGAAAATATCAAACAATGACGTTCGTATGAACAAAATTATGCGTGCATAGACTTCGTAACAGGAAGCATCAAGTTCTCCTCAAGCAGCTCGTATCGTAATCCGATATCGGCACTTAGGTACAGCCATTGCCTGGCTATAACTTTGTAATCATTTTTATGACCGACAATAATTTTATATTACACTTTTGATCGAGTTTAAATAATCTAAACAACGACGATATCATTACAGAATGAGATGTGATTGTAATTAGTTTTTTATAGGCAGCCAAGAAGTTGATAACAATTTCTTGAGAGCCAGTAGTGAAATACTGTTCAGAATCTCCATAAGGTAAATACGAGCATGATGATCATTACCTTCCTGTGTACGTATTTATTTATGTTTAGCCAATCTCATTATTCACGTTTAATTTTTCATTGTGCTTATCCTTGCTTAGTGGTTAGTTGTTAAGATATGAACTGAATTTCGAATGAGAAGTTCCAGATTCGGAACATGCTTCGGACTGCATGAGGTTAAGCAATAGAGGCATTAGCTTTAACTTGAAAATCTCCAATTGAAAATAGCTTTTTGAGGCATTGCTACAATATTTCTATTAGAAAACCGATGAAAACCGTGTTATCGTCTAACAACTCTAAAATAAAAACTTTTAATCATATATTCTGCCGTAAAATAGACCAATTCGAGGCACCATACAAAATGGTACTAAATACTGTCTAAGTGCTATGTTACGTTGCGCTTCTCATACATACAAGTACTGTCTGAATGCTATGTGGTTGTCATGCAGTCAGGCGTTTTAGATAGAAAACCTAACCTAGAAAACGCACAAACCTAAAACTCACAATCTTATCAAAACTGTGTCTTTGTGATGTGGCATAACAACATATGAGTGAAGTAACATTTTATGTCTAAAACGCCTAAATGCACAGCAAATACATAGCATTTTGACGGTTTTTAGTTCCATTTTATATAAGAAGCGTTACGTAACATAGCCTTGCTATAACATTGGTATCTTTAAAGGCATAATCGGCCACAATATCTCAGACAGCAAGGACAACCAATGGTTTGAATTCTATTAGCAACATTGTTCTTAGAAATAAGCAGTTATACAGTTTTATATTAAATAACATCAAATAGTTCTGGCTGTTGTACAAATAGAAAAGAATATTTACTTCAATTTTGATTCTATTTTGAATTTTTATCCAAAGGATCAAACTTGCATTTTCGCATTCCAAATACGTTCAATATCAACATTTAATTGCAATTGTTTAGTACTTCTACGTAATCTTCCCCCAATGTGAAAATGGTTGTTTTATTGCTACTTAATTTATTATACGTAAGTCAAGTTGCTTTTATCTAATCAGTATTAAACTGTCTGAAACGATTACCAAAGGAATAAATGAGATGCAATCAGTTTGAATTTAGTTAGAGAAGAGGGCATTCCATTCTTTTTCGAAGTATCACGGCAGTGTGTGTGGGGCGGACGTGTAGGTGCAAAGGTGTAGAATTTGTATAAAGGCGTGCATCATAATAATAAAAGAGCTTAAAGGTACTTTGTAAATTTTTTTAGAAAATAATGAAATTGAGGCAGATACATAGAATAAGATGACATGTCCTAATTTCCTTTTCTTATTTACAACCTAATTTTTACGTTAAAGGTTTTACTCATATACCATTTTTTCATATATATCATTAATCATATACATTTTATTTTCACTTAAATGGCAAAATGCATTAGGTAACTTGTTTGGATATGGGTCGAAACCATCTTTACTTTTGCATCAGAACAGTATTTAGTAAATTCTTTTATTTTTCAATTTCCGCAAAACTTTTTATATAGAAATGTGTTGATTCTTTTTATTTTTTATATTTTTTCTTAGCATTGGTTTTCGTGCCTTCTAAATTGATTTATCGCTTTTCTTAGTATATTTCTGTACATGGCGATGCCCCATCTTCAGCATTTCACTCATTTTCATTTGTCATGTCGCTACTGCTAGATATGAAGCTAACTAGAGTGGTCAACCAAAACTAGTGGTTGCTAATCGAATTTATATTATGCCGTTCAGCAAAAATTAGATTCTTCAACTATTGTTGAGTGAATGAAGAAAGTGAATTAGGATTCTTCCTCCTCTTAAAGCTATGATTTTTTTATTATAGTGTTCCAACTTGCTGCCAGCCATCTGTCTATGTCATGTTTGTATGTAAATAGAATACTTTCTATTAGTTATGAGATCTGGCAGCATTTTATTCTTATTCGCCTCTGTACAGGCATCGTAAAGTCCCGAACACCATATGTTTTCCATATCATTCAGTTGGTTCTATACACCATCCATCCCGTCAGCGATACTTTTTATGTAATAATATGTCGAGACTATTCTTATTTCAACTGATGATTAAATAGGCGTTCCTAAGTACTTGGTTAATCGTTGTTTTAATTAAAACTGAATGCAATAAAAGAAATTCAAGATAAATAAATGACGTTTTATATTAATAGTAATGGTGATACAACACCCATAAATAAATCGTGTGTAATGTTCAAATAAAATTTGCTATACGGAGATATTGATAGTGAATTTTCACATTTCTGAAATTCGATGATTGTTATAAAAAAATAAGAACAGATATTTTTTTAATAAATTACAGTCTGGATGCGCCTTTCTTTGTGTTATAAAGCTTCCGCATTAAACCTTGCGATTTTAATCAAATTTCATCAAGCTGAGTGCGGTAAAAAAATACGTGCATATATTAAAATAATAAATTAGTAGTATTTTACAGAAGGATAGTGTTCGCGCCAGAACGACAGCAGATGGCACGAGCAAATACATTAGTCAGAATCGGACAACACTAATTCTCTGGCAATTCCGAAATTAGAAGATTTGCATATAAACGCTAATCATGAGCGTTCCTCTCTCGCTCGCTTGTCATGTACGTTCTTCAATTGTTTTTCTGTATGAGTTTTTATTAAATTTTCCGAGTGTTAGATTTTATTTGTGTGAATAAATACCTTATTAATCGCAGCCAGTGTTCCTTCTGGAGTCAATTCTTTCCTCAGCATCCAATTTCTAAAGCGATTCCGGACTTCAAGCCACCATTCCAAACTGATAATCTAGTATATCCTTATTATACTTAATTGTGCAAAATTCTCGTAATAGCTATTGAATCAAATACAATAAGCTATTCTGAAAGGGTCTAAGCAATCCCCATCATTAACAAATAGTGATGTGTTTTATAACCTTATATAGAAGCCAATTGTTTGTAGTAAATAAAAACACAAATTTCTTTTTGTTTTTATAATCTTTATGAACAGCGATCAGAACTCAAAGAGTTCTATGAGCTGTTGTGATGAATTTCTTACAAACTACGTTCGTTTTTCATAGATAGACCCCAAAAACAGTTGTCCAATCGCCATGTGATATTTTTTTATTATTACAAATATTGTAATAGTGATGACTTTTTTATTGGAGCAGTAATGCAGTATCAGGGCTATTTTCACTTGGAAACATATTGCCATCTATATTTCAAAGTGAAAACCATTGTCACAATTGCTCGAAGCGGGATCGAACCCGGTACCTCTGACCCAGGTCCAGTCGTTCTACCCACTTACCTAAGAGCGAGCACGAATTTCTCAAATATATAAAGAAGAAAAAAACTACCATTTTATTATATATTTTTTATTAAATAATAATTTTTACAATTGTCTCAGAACGTACAAGTAAAACATTTGGTAAAAATTATTATAAAATAATTATTAATAGTTAACGTCTAGAACGTCCAGCACGTTCATCACGTTCAGCACGTTCATTACGTTCAGCAGCTCGACGTAAAAGGACATAGATCTTTTCCTTAATCCATTCTCTATTGTAAGGTGCATAAGTATTCGAGTGGTTCTGGTGCACCAAGCAACTGAAGTCGGTTAAACCGTCCAAAAAATCAAAAAGTTGACTAATATCATATGTGATTGTAGGTGTATTAGGATTTTTCCTCTTAAGATGCTCCTCATATATTTTACAAACACCTTCCATACAATCATTAACAGACTCGTAATCGGAATAAGTTCGGGTGTCTGGATTTGGCGCAGGTTGCACCAATAATATCGTATGAGACATTTTTGTGGCAACCTCTAACACGAATATTCGGTTGCTAAATAATTCTATAATTGCGCTAATAATGCGCAACCAGTTTTCAACTTTTTGAGGTTACAAGATGCCCGTTGTACCAGGAACTGTCATAATAATGAATACTTAGATATTTATTTAAATAATTAAAAAAATATTTCATTACCTTGTACGGATTGCCTCCAAAAACTTATACGCACTGAATTTAAAACTTTAAAAGAGCAAACAATAACAAGCACATCAAAACAAGAACAATTTTTTAATGTAAGATTTCAGATCGTTACGACTTTATCGATATGTCAGTAAATCAAACTACCAACATTATGCGAAACAAAAGCATGAGGTGCTAGTTAAGGGGTCGGGCGTGTGGCGCTGTTCACGCATGAATGCTTTCAAATTAATGGCGCAAAATTTGAAATAAAAAATAATGAAATTTGATAATCGGTAATTAGAACCTTAATTTTGCATCACAATCGAGTTACGTTTTTTAATAACACATTAATGACAAGAATACACCAAATAATAATATATTATAATAGATATACAAGTAAATTGAAATATAAATAAAAAAGCACCCTGCTAATTAAAATACACATCATATATTTACTGCAATAACTTTTAGTCTATTTTGACTTGTTTCTACGAATATTTAGTAAAATCTAGTGAAAAAAACATTATAGACTTAGTTCATTTTATCACTTTGTGTTATTCTTAACTTATTAACCAATCATCATCTTGTGCAAAATTTGACATACTTAAGCAATCTATTTTTGTCCAAATATTTTCTGGAAGATTTTTAACTCTTTTCTTTTTCTTATAGAAGCTTTTACTTTATTTCTTATAGAAGTTACTACCATTATTATTATATTGTCTAGGGTTACTACAACTGGTCTTTACAAACTTCGCGGGGTTTCTTCTGAGACAATAAGCCCTGGTCTGTACGTAAATGCTAATCATACCCCTTATAATACATACACGCACGTAATTATAAGTATATTTTATACATGTAATAAAATATTTACATGTGTATAAGGTCTATGATATTAATCCATTAACGATTAACGTTTATATGCAGACTTACAAAAACGTAATCAACCAGCCAAGTTCTTTGCTAACGTTGGTAGCTTGTTTTAAAATGTTTGGCATTTTATAATGTTGGTAGCTCGTGTTTCAAATTCTTAAATGTCATGTTAAAGAATAGTGCTTTGATAAAAGAAGTAAATGATTAGTTCTTGTTTTGACTTTTCAGTGATTTTTTGTTTTGTTTTGTGGAATTTGAAGAGTACCTGCTATCAAATTAAATTTGAAGTCAATCTGTATAAGGTAATAAAAAATCATTTATAATTAAAATTATTATCAAAACTAGTTGTAAGTAGCATTTTTCCAAGGCGAGTTGCATGATCTCGATACGTAAACATAATAATATAAATCCATAAGGGTTGAGACTACTCTTCTTTTATCTATAATTTGAGAATCAACTATTTAGGTAAAATGTTGAACTATTTATTTCCGAAATAATAAGTTCAATTTCACTAAAAAATATCAATGCGAAAAAAATTTATAATATTTGTAATTGTTTAAATTAAAATAATTTGCTCAACAAATTTCATTTCGTCTTTTTCGTGTTTTAAAAATTTATTTTATTAAAATATGGACGTCAACAGTAATCAGTAGCTACCTACTAAACAAGTGACGTGCATAGATATATTTGGCATAGATTCTAATTAGAATTTCTTATGCGTACGACAAATTTTTAAACTTTGTTGAGTTGTTATAATTCAACCGCTTATCGTAGGCCTATAATATTTTAGTAGGATATTTAAGACTACAAAATTTAAATATTCAATTACGAAGAAACGGTCCAGCCGATTTTTACCAAAAAGTAATCAACGAGATTCCCAACCAATAATGTATTTTACAATTTTCTGCTAATTACAAAAAAAACGGTTAGGCCAGTCGTCGCACTGATAAAAGTCCTTATCGAGCTATCTGGTTTTAAATTTTGAAATCGGTCCAGCCGTTTCTGAGAAAAAGTCGACAAAAGGTAAAAATTTGGTTCGCATGTACACACTTATTTTTCTAAATTAATTCTCATTCGATTCAGAATAACTTGAAATGTTAAGAAAACAAACTTAGCACATTGGATTTTTTCGCGAAAACAAACTTCTTTTTCGGAAGCTAATAAACATGTTTATAATAGTTTTTGCAAAATAGGGTATTTTGCATATATGTATAAAAAACACATATAATCAGTTATATATGTTACATTATGAATACTCCTTCCCTGGAATTGCTGTTTCTAAGGGGGCGTCCATTAATCACCTGAGCGATTTTTAAGGATGTTTGGACCACCCCTCACTCTTGGTAATACGTGGTGATATTTAAAATTACTCCGCCTCCCCACATAACATCACATCATTTCACATCATTTCAGTACCTAGAAAAAATCTTAAAATTCTTCTTTTCAAATTCAAAATTTTCTAAATTGAGGTAACAAATAAATAAGCGTGATGTCTTAATTTACACCCCTTCTCCTACGTAATATTTTGTGATTTTTTGTCAACACCATCCCTCCCCTTCCTCCTTTAAGGCTCACCTGGCAAATGGACGCCTCCTAATCAAATTATCACTATCAGTTAATTTCTAATAATAAAAATTTAAGCTTGAATTAGGTAAGAATCTCGGAAATCGAGATACCCAGCTGTAAGTCTGTAAATACTTGTATATTGACACTCTAAAAGTTGTCTCAAAACCTACATATGGTAGGGTGTATAAACCATATGTAGGTTTTGAGACAACTTTTAGGGTGTCAATAAACAAGTATTTACAGACATATCTCGAATTCAGAGGAGAATATACTGCAATGACTGGACTAAAAATATAGATAAGTGGTAACGTTCTGGTTGCCATAGGACATAAGTACTAGGTACTGAACTGAATGCTGACAAGAATGTAGGTTTTGAGACAACTGTAGGGTGTCAATGAACAAGTATTTACAGACCTATCTCGAATTCCAAGGAGAACCTACTATAATGACTGGACTAAAAATATAGATAAGTGGCAACGTTTTGGTTGCCACAGGACGTAAGTACTAGGTACTGAACTTATAGCTGTACAAGAATGACAATATGAAAAAATATAATGCAAATGAAGTTCATTCAGTAGTTTTCTGAGACGGGTTTAAAAGATATATTTATAAATCGATAAATCATAATTTAATCATATTTCTTTGGTATCCAATTCGTTTCGCTCGGTATTGGTGCATCGATTATTCTTTATATGGTAACATTGAATCTTTTCGGTATTCGAAGCCTTACATAGTACCAACAGCTGACGGCCATTCACAAGAGATGAGCGATGTTTCATCTGTCCGTTTGCCGTATGTCGTTCGGCCTCGGGGACTTCTCGACGCTGTCTCATGTTTTATGCTTGAAACTCCGCGTCGCGCCATATACACGCGGCTGGCCGCCAACCCCAGACGGAACCTTATTTGGAGAAACTACGATTCTTGGATATTGTCAATATAGTGTTGTATTTCGTGTTATATGTACCTGTGCAACTGTAGGATCAGTTCTTGGTACGAAGAAACTTCAGAGGATATGTCTATTATTCGCGGGAATATATTGCAGTTGCTATCGCATAGTAGACAAACATTTGAAATTATTTTGGAAAGCATTTTACAAAATTTTCCTAAACCATACTTAGAATAATAAATAATAACACTGCCTGTCAGTAAAAAAAAATCTTGAGATGTTATGATGGTTTTTAAGTAATTTGAGAACGTCCATTCCGATAAATGTAACAGAACTTTGCTAACTGCTCTAGTTTTCGATACTAATGGGCTAGTATTAGGTACTTCAAATTACTATGAAAAATAACACATATTTAATTTTATGCCTTCAAAAGTATTTTCATATAATTTCCAAATATGGACAATGTCTCACACCAACATTTGGCAGCCATCATGTGGACGTCCCACCTCCTTTTATATTGCTCCTCCAAAGTTCTGATGTTTTGATGGTATCATAAAAATAATCATTCACAAAATAACGTAATTAGAATAGAGAAATGCAAACTAATACATAAAATGAAATTTAACCGAATTAAAACAAGTGCAACAATAGACATAAATCAAGATATACATGAACACTACACCAGACAACACAACAATTTTCACATTGAACACAATAGAAAGTAGAATTTGAGAGAAAATGTCATATGGAGTGCTAGCAAAATATATAACAAATTGCCAAACGATATTAAGATGGCCAATGAAGACGATAAATTTAAAAGAAAAATAAAGAAATACTATAAGGAAATTGAAGGCAAAGAAGACTGAAGAGTTATATATAAAGATATTTTAATTATAATAGATATTATATTAATGAAATAGTCAAATGAAATGTATATATGAAATATGAAAACTGTTTTTCATAATCTCTCATACCAGGCACTTCTGTCTGACTGAGATATGAAAATAATGTATATATATATATATATATATATATATATATATATATATAAAAATAAATCTCTCCTCTGATTCCTTGGTTTTCTTTTCGGTTTTATACATAGAATTTGCGAACCGTAGATTTTTTATGAGTTGCCCAATTTGGGGATCATAGAATATATCTATTTTTAACTCTTCCTGACTTCTCTTTAAACGTTGGTCTCATAATCCATCACATGGTAGGTAAAAGGTTTTGATGTTCTAGCGATATTGATCATCATCAGCATAAATAGGTATAGTGTAGCTGATTGTAAGTGGACCCCAAGACCATTGGCTCATAGTGTATGACCATTTTCTTCTATTGCCTGAATTTAATCCATTTATAGTTACCCCACATAAGAACAGGAAAAAACAAGTCTCCAGTGGTAGATTCTTATACACTCTCTGTTCAGTCAACTTTAAAGTTATAAAAGTATGTTTCGACAAATTTTTGCATATTTTTTGTATTGATGCATCCCATGGTCTAGTGGTTAGACCATTTACTTCTATTGTCTGAATTTATTCTATTGATAGTTACCCTACATAAGAACATAAAAAAACAAGTCTCCCGTGGTATGATTCTTATACACTCTCTGTTCAGGCAACTTTAAAGTCATAAAAGTATATAAATTTTTGCATATTTTTTGTATCGAAGCATTCCATGGTTTAGTGGTTAGAGCTTTTGCATTCTAATATATATGCAGAGTTGCATTTGATGTAAAAACGCCTGATCGCACAGCAAATTCATGGCTTTTTGGCAGAATTTAGCACCATTTTGTATAAAAACTGTTACGCAACATAGTCTTGCAATAACATTGGTCAATTTTACGGCAGAATCAGCTCATTCGGAGAAAGAAAAACAATAAAATTCATCTTTGCTCGTTACATTTTTCCTGATTTTCCAGCATATTTTCTTTTTATCTTCTTATCAAATTTTCAACTTTCATATATTCATTACAATTAATGGCGAGCATAGCTCACTTAGTAGCGTGTTCGATTCACAACTGGGATCTTTGGATCGAATCCTGTCAATGACTCAGAACTTATGAAAAAAATATGTGTAGTTAATTTGAGGTTAAATAAAATTGTATTTGTTAAGTAGAAATTGAAAACAAAAATAAGAAAAATAGGAATTACAAAATTCGAATAGATGAATTGTATTAAGAGTAAGAAGAAAAAAATAGAATTTGCTGGTAATAAACAGAAAAATGGGATGAAAATTGAAGTTGAATAGAATTAGAAATTTGATATGAAAAAAAGCAAGAATTGATGAAAATAGGAAAAAGAAGATTGAATATGATATAAATTAGTATAGAATGTAAATAAATAAAAATGTTGTAGGTGGCTAAATGCTCGGAGTAAGCGAGGCCAAATAAAATAAAAAAAGAGTGTTATGTTTTAAACATTCAATAGTTATGACTACATTACATATGTCTGTTTTACAAAATAACGGTAATATGAATATAATAATCTAAAAAGTACTGTTTGCAATTACATTTAAGAATTAATTGAAGTTCAATTACCAAATTTCTTAAATTAATTTAAATCAACAACTCGAAGTTGTTTATTAATTCTGAACTTGCAGTACTCATATGTTGATTTCCGTGAATCACATTTCGATTCTTAAGAAATGATTGTTTAATTAAGCCGTCATTGACACCTTGGCGACCCCTGGACGGGACGCGTCATTAATGGTAGCGACAGATTCATGTGTTGTGTCTGCTGAACATGTCAAACGATCGCATTGAATGAAGATAGTGTATTTTTACAAAAAAATAAAAAATAAAGAGTGAGTTGGCGTCTTGAAGATATTGTTTTTTATCTCATTTCCCTAAAAACAAAAAGATTAATCGGAAATTGAATGTGAAATGCGCTAGCACAAACCGATCCTAATATGCCAAGTTTAATCACAATTTATCAAGTTTTATCGAATTTTCAGGACTAGTGTTAATTTTTAATAAAAATCATATTTTATGCCGAATAAATAAGTATTATATTCATATATAGAGCATAGACGAATTTTATTACTTCCCATTTGGAGTTTTGCCATGGCTTTATATTATTAAAGGATTGCTATTGCTATCATTCTTTATACTTACTTTTTCAATATTTCTGATCCTTCCAATTTAGTAAAAATACAATAAGAAAACTTTTATCGTGAATTGAGATAGGATCTTGAAATCTTCCACTTAAATTAAGAAAATCTACTATTTAACTTAACTATTACCGTTGGTGAGATATTTGCTCAAAACCTTTCAAATTTTTACGGCTTAGATCCTGATGATTGTGGCATAAAATAGAAAATAGTTCAATCATATTTTGAAGAAAATCATTGTTTAAATATTTATTACTAAAGGATTGCTATCATTCTTTATATTTCCTTTATCAATATTTCTGATCCTCCCAATACAATTAGAAAACTTTTATCGTGAATTGAGATAGGATTGTGAAATCTTTTATTTAAAAATTAAGAAAATCTACTATACCTTTTAAATTTTTGCGACTTAGGGGCTGATTGTTCCGTAAAATAGACAAATAGTTTTGAACATAAAATGTGACTAAAAATTGTCAAAATGCTTCGTATTTACGGTGCAGCCAGGCGTTTTACTCATAAAATGTAACTTCACTCGTATGTTATTATGCCAAGATGCACTTATGATAAGATTCTTTTTTTGTCGTGTGTGCGTTTTCTAGGTTAGGTTTTCTATCTAAAATGCCTGACTGCACAGCAACCATATAGCATATTGACAGTTTTTAGTACTATTTTATATGAAAAATGCTACTTAGCATAGCATTGCTATAACATTGCTCTATTTGACGGCACAATCGGCCCATTAATTTACAAATCGTATAACAAGAAAACTCTTAAACTAAATTTTCAATATTTCTATAGCAGCTTTCTAACTTTATAGTGAATTAATTGACATGTTGAAAATCAATCCGAGAAATTAAAACTTTTTACAAAGAATCCTAAATTTATAGAATGAATTTTGCTATTTGCGGATTATTCATGCATTTGCTATTTATTCGCCAATTGGTAGGAATATTGAAATGAATATTTTTGTTATTTGGTAATCATTCTAATTTTACCTCTATAAACCATCTGTCTACTCTAGATGACGAACTATAGTCAATCTAAAGACAACATGTAATGTATGAAAAAACAGTATGTAATGATATGTATGTACTTATTAAGGAGATTCCCTGACAGACATTATGAACGCAAATTTTAATAGATCGTTTGAATAGTTTTTGATGGAATATGAGTAATTAATATGCATCTTTTATTTAATATCTGAAAAGTGTAACAAAGTATGACAGGGTCTTCTTACTTATGCGTGAAGCTTTAATATGAAAATATTTATTAATTGCTTTAAGGCAATAGTCATATTACCGATAATATTCTTTACTTTCATACACATACATTTTTGGTCTCAAAATAAATAAAAATTAATTTTACAAAATCAAACACGGATTTTTAAGTGTCACAAATATGTAGTTTACATGGAACCTTATATATCTTTAATGCATTCCAAGATGTCAAAATCCAGGTTTATACAAAACATTCCGTTCGTCTTTCACGTTACAAATAAATCAACTATTCTTGATAAGTGGATACGATTATCTCTCATTTTATTTATTATATCGTGATATGTATTCCCAAATAGGGAAACGTCGTACGGCCTACAGAATGTCAACTCAAACGTGGTCAGTGGGTGTCATTCAAGTGTTCTGACCAAACCATCTGGCTGTATTTTGGCAGGTGAGGCGTCTTGAATGAATTCTCGAAATGGTTTTATTGTAATTCAAATCTGATCAAATGATGCCATTCAAATTGGTGTAGTCGTCGCTCGAAAAAAATTCTAACGGTTTATGTAGCAAAGTCAACGAATCGAAGGCGGTGCCCACTGATATGCTAATCGGATCAAGTCTATAATCCTTATAATTATCATAATAACCAAGATAATTATCTAATTAATTTAATTAATGTCATAAAATCTAATGTTGTGGTGAAAGATTATGTTTATTATTTTACATTGGGTTTTACGATTTGCGAAGAATATTATTTTCTATTTTCTAGAGAGCAAGCAGATGATGGGTTTCGACTTCTATGTAGTTCACAATTAATGTTGTATATTTATTTTTTGGTATTTGGGGTAACTCTTATGATATATTTCGTTCATCTAAAAATATGGCCAATAATTTGAAGTTAAAATATTAGTGTATTAAAAATATTATTTTGATTTAGAAGTAATTTACTGATTATATTACATTTTGAATATATTTGTTTCATTCATTGACTTAGATGACATAAATTCATTCAAATTGTATTTTAACAGAATTATTTGTAAAATACAAAGCAATTGCAATATTTTTCAATTATCATTTTTAACGCCCCGTAAACCAAGTTTTTCATTGTGACTCCATATTTATAATTTTATAAAACTATGAACAATTAGGAAAATTCTTACCAGTATATCAATATCAGAGAGGTATTTGCATTAAGCAAGCATTAAGATTAGTAATAGATTATTACGATATTTATAGCATTTTTAAAAAAGAGTTGAATTCAAGAACTTAAATTTTTCAATAATTCTAAAAAAATTAAATAAAAACGGTTTCTGAATTTTACATTTGGACAGTATTTTATATAGGCTTTTGGTAAAGATTTTGTCCTATCGATATTTATACTTGTTTTTAAGGGTAAAGTATAGTTATAAAATAAATAATTTTAAACGTTATGTTTGAAAACCACTTCTTGTCGGTCACTGTCAAATAACACTTTAAATATAAAACTGAAAATGTCGGATTTGCTTCTTTTAACTCAAGCAATAACAAAACCATTCTTTGCAATTACACGCCCCACATGGATGTTGCCAGAACCACCCTCAGGCAAAAATAAAATGAAAAGTTAAAAATAAAAATTAAATAAAGAATTTTGAATCTAATAATAAAAACGGATTATCAAACACGTTAGGAAATATATGAAAAGTCTTGTATTATAATTATTTTCATAACTAAATTCAAGGCATGAACAATGGTGAATAATTTCTAATATTATCATATAATGGTACATGCATAACTAGCATTAAAAACCTGAAGATGTTTAGAAGAAAATTAGGAATAAATTTCTTAAGATTTTTATCTAGGTCATTTATATTATACGAGCTTTTATCTTTATCAATATTTATCATACAGACGTATTTTATAATAGAGATTGTATTTTGTGTATTTGTTAGTTAATGAAAATCTCGTTAAAATATGGTTGGTAGGAGACTAATATTTCAGTAGTAATAGTATTTATTCAGTTTTTTTCATTTGAAAATATTAAATCGGATGATCCTTCTCTTGATATTTTTTATAATTGTAATTTAGTCTTTGATTTTAAGAGAACTAAAAAAAAATTATAACAATTCTTCTTTATTTTAACAAATACTTTATATTCATGCATGATGTCTCTACTATGTAAAATTTTAAATTTAATTAAACTATAATAATAGGAAGTTCCAAAATCAATAATCTACTGATTAAAATAAATAAGAATCTCAAAACTAGGTATTTAATAGTGAAATTTGAATTTTTAATAAAAATATATTTGGTAGGAGACTAATATCTCAGTAGTAATAGTATTTATTCAGTTTTTTTCATTTGAAAATATTAAATCGGATGATCCTTCTCTTGATATTTTTTATAATTGTAATTTAGTCTTTGATTTTAAGAGAACTAAAAAAAATTTTAACAATTCTTCTTTATTTTAACAAATACTTTATATTCATGCATGATGTCTCTACTATGTAAAATTTTAAATTTAATTAAACTATAATAATAAAAAGTTCCAAAATCAATAATCTACTGATTAAAATAAATAAGAATCTCAAAACTCGGTATTTAATATTGAATTTTGAATTTTTAATAGTTAAAGCCAAACCAATGATGTAGCTTATTCTGCTTATTGTGATATCATGATCACATCACATTATTATTTTTACATGATGTAGCCCATTGTATGGAAAGAACAAACTTCTGTTTTAATAAAAAAACATTTGGTCGGAAAGTTCACTAAATATAATCCTTCAGGGTTGTTTGTTCCGGAGTACGCACCTGTTAAAAGTCCTGATGTTGTTAATATAGGTCCTTACAAAAGGCCCGGGGTGTTTAAGTTGTTTTCATTGAATACATTTTCAGATGCCTCTACCTGTAGTTAAACCTGCTACATAGAGTAATTCCTAGAATTAAATCAAGACCAAGTTGAAATAGGTGCGAACTGACAGTCATGTCAAAAATTTGGACATTCTTTAATTTTATTTTGAGAAACCACATTTCGAAATAAGTTGAAAGTTGAGGTTTTGTGATAGTTTTGAAATTATTGAAATTAATTTTTGGGATGGCTCACGCTTACAAATATATGTAATTCGCTTGACTGAATAGTCTTTTTTTATTTTATTACATCAAATTTATTGCCTAGATGAATTTTTATTATTCACAAAAATTATATTTAATTTTCTTTCAAATATTGATTTTTTATATTTTTAGTAAACTTCTGGTACTGCTACTTTAGACAAACTTTGGTTAAGGTAGAGATTAAATAGTTAATATAATAGGAAACGAATAAGTGGAGAATAATGTATATTGTTATTAGAAATAATTCCATCAAATTTGGCGCGTAGAACTAAATAATTTATTAAATTTGTTCAATAGTGTGTTTTGAAAAATTTTACCTTATCATAAGTATAATTTAATTGTTTTATCTGTTCAAATATTCATCATTTACCCTCTAGCCATATCCGCATAAACAATAATTTTAGGTATATATGTATATATATATATATACAGTGGCGTCGGAACCAAATTTTTGATGGGTGGGCTCGTTTTTTTTTTTTTAGATAGGCAGCCAGTGGTCTCGTTTTTTTTTTCTTAGAGATATTATCCCATATAATTTTTTGAAATTGATGGGTGGGCTGAGCCCCCCCATCAAAATTCATGGGTGGGCTCAAGCCCACACAGCCCACACGGTTCCGACGCCACTGTATATATATATATATATATATATATATATATATATATATATTTAGATAATATATACATATTTAAACTATTAATTTTACAAAGTAAAATTTTATTTATATTAGAATTTGCAACTCTGAATATTTGATTCATGGTTTTTGCTATGTTTTAATATTAGTAAGCGGCTTCTCTCTTTGATTTTGTGATAACAAATCAAATTTTTGTTTGTGACTGCATTTTAAATGAACTGTCACATTTCCGATATTTCTTTAGGCTGAATAAGCTGTATAGTTATCAAAATTCTGACATAATCCCACAGGTTATCGTATATATTTACAGCATTAATGATATTTTATCTATTTACTAATATATCTAACACATATAAATTATATATATATATATATATATATATATATATATATATACTCGTATATATATATATAAACTGTTGATTTTTGTATGTGTTTTGTATAAATTACGTGAATAGCACCACGTGTATAGAAATTCTGATCTTCAAACTTTTGTATATAATGCAATATATTGCAATTAATAATACTATAAATAAATGAAGAAATGTGAGCAATATTTAATAAAATTCTCTACTTGTAAATATTTAAAATGTTTACTTATAAATTAAATTAATTAGTTTTATTCTTAAGGCAACATGTTTAACAGTTCAGAGAACTTCAGGAAAATCATCATGAGCTATATAAAAATGAGCATAACTTCTAAAAAAAACGTTATTTAATACTTTACTTATTATGATTATGCAAATGAGTAATTTCTGCATTGTTGAAAACATTTCTTTGCTTATAATTTATAGAAACGAGCGTAATCAGATATAAAAATTATTTATATTTGCTTTTAATTCATTTATTTAAATTTGCTTCTGAATCATTTATTTAAATTTTATTTTATATATTTATATTTGGTTGTATAAAAATGTCGATGTGTCGAAATTTACTAAGAACTACATTCACATACATATTTGTAACAGAAATATAAATTGCTGTAGAGAATTTCATTACAATATGTTATTATGTGAATGAGTATTTTTTGCCTGGTTGAATATATTTCTTTGCTTATCTTATATATAAAAATGGAGCTCTCTTTCAAATGTCCGAATAAAACTCGAAAACGGCTGAATCGATTTGGCCAGTCTTAGTCTTGAAAAATTCGTGCCAATCCAGAGAATGTCCAAAAGGTGAGAAATTATTTCAAATCCGCGTAGAAACTTTACATTTATAATTTGAAAATTTTTGTAGAAGCGTAATTTAAATAGAACAATGGACGGTGGCAATTTCGTGAAATGTCAAACGCTTTTGACAGATGATGTTCAATTACGTTTAATAGGATGTTTTACGCGAATATTATTTATTTGTGATAAATTTGTAGTAAGTAGTTTTGTTTGTAGTTTTATTTATATACAAAAACGTTAGTAAACGGGCCCCAAGTGTTACTAGAGACTCAAAATATAAACTTTTTCGATATGTTAATATGAAAATGCATTTTTGGCATATGTTTCTCAAACACGGTGCTCTGAAAGATCTTATTTGTATAATTATATGCTCATTGGTATTTATAAAACATTTTCTAGGTTGTTATATTATTTTTTATTTATGTTATTTAAATTCAAAACCTAAATTTGGTATCGATCAAATGGACCTTTTGTCGAATAACATTTTTCCAGTCATAATTTTCCAGAATTTATCGCAGAATAGATAGTAATATATGATGGTCCGGGGTTAAAAAGGCCAACCACCGATTTGTCAAAAATCAGTAAAGTTAAGCATTGTTTAACAACAATATTTGAAAGTACAGGAAAAAAGATTTATAGCCAGCTACAAGCTTGATTTGAAAACGGTAATCTTTGAAATGGGGGAGATAAACGGTAATCTTTGAGAATCCATAATAAAAGTATTTTCTTCCGTTGGTAGTTTTTAAGCATTAGTTAAAAATGTAATTATTTTGTAAAATACCTTTAAAACTATAATAAGGCTTTAAATCTTTTTGCCACCTGCCCGTTTCAAGTTTGCCGGGTAATTTTTCCATTTTTCCATTTAACATAATATATATATATATATATATATATATATATATATTATGTTAAATGTTAAATATGAACAATACAACACTCCGGATTTTAACACACACTTTATTCGGTTATAGAACATATAGGAGTTCTGATGCTGTTCAAACAATAAAAAAAAATTATCCGGAATTCGGATTATCCGGACTTTCGATTATCCGGAATTCGGATTATCCAGAATTCGGATTATCCGGAATTCGGATTATCCGGAATTCGGATTATCCGGAATTCGGATTATCCGGAATTTGGATTATCCGGAATTCGGATTATCCGGAATTCGGTTTATCCGGAATTCGGATTATCCGGAATTCGGATTATCCGGAATTCGGATTATCCGGAATTCGGATTATCCGGAATTTGGATTATCCGGAATTCCGATTATCCGGAATTCCGATTATCCGGAATTCGGATTATCCGGAATTCGGATTATCCGGAATTTCGATTATCCGGAATTTCGATTATCCGGAATTTCGATTATCCGGAATTCCGATTATCCGGAATTCCGATTATCCAGAATTCCGATTATCCGGAATTCGGATTATCCGGAATTCGATTATCCGGAATTCCGATTATCCGGAATTTCGATTATCCGGAATTTCGATTATCCGGAATTCGGATTATCCGGAATTCGGATTATCCGGAATTCGGATTATCCGGAATTCGGATTATCCGGAATTCCGATTATCCGGAATTCCGATTATCCGGAATTCCGATTATCCGGAATTCCGATTATCCGGAATTCGGATTATCCGGAATTCGGATTATCCGGAATTCGGATTATCCGGAATTCGGATTATCCGGAATTCGGATTATCCGGAATTCGGATTATCCGGAATTCGGATTATCCGGAATTCGGATTATCCGGAATTCCGATTATCCGGAATTCGGATTATCCGGAATTCGGATTATCCGGAATTCGGATTATCCGGAATTCGGATTATCCGGAATTCGGATTATCCGGAATTCGGATTATCCGGAATTCGATTATCCGGAATTCGATTATCCGGAATTCGATTATCCGGAATTCGATTATCCGGAATTCCGATTATCCGGAATTCGATTATCCGGAATTCGGATTATCCGGAATTCGGATTATCCGGAATTCGGATTATCCGGAATTCGGATTATCCGGAATTCGGATTATCCGGAATTCGGATTATCCGGAATTCGGATTATCCGGAATTCGGATTATCCGGAATTCGGATTATCCGGAATTCGGATTATCCGGAATTCGGATTATCCGGAATTCGATTATCCGGAATTCGGATTATCCGGAATTCGGATTATCCGGAATTCGGATTATCCGGAATTCGGATTATCCGGAATTCCGATTATCCGGAATTCGGATTATCCGGAATTCGATTATCCGGAATTCGGATTATCCGGAATTCGGATTATCCGGAATTCGGATTATCCGGAATTCGGATTATCCGGAATTCGGATTATCCGGAATTCGGATTATCCGGAATTCGGATTATCCGGAATTCGGATTATCCGGAATTCGGATTATCCGGAATTCGGATTATCCGGAATTCGGATTATCCGGAATTCGGATTATCCGGAATTCGGATTATCCGGAATTCGGATTATCCGGAATTCGGATTATCCGGAATTCGGATTATCCGGAATTCGGATTATCCGGAATTCGGATTATCCGGAATTCGGATTATCCGGAATTCGGATTATCCGGAATTCGGATTATCCGGAATTCGATTATCCGGAATTCGGATTATCCGGAATTCGGATTATCCGGAATTCGGATTATCCGGAATTCCGATTATCCGGAATTCGGATTATCCGGAATTCGGATTATCCGGAATTCGGATTATCCGGAATTCGGATTATCCGGAATTCGATTATCCGGAATTCGGATTATCCGGAATTCCGATTATCCGGAATTCGATTATCCGGAATTCGGATTATCCGGAATTCGGATTATCCGGAATTCGGATTATCCGGAATTCGGATTATCCGGAATTCGGATTATCCGGAATTCGATTATCCGGAATTCGATTATCCGGAATTCGGATTATCCGGAATTCGGATTATCCGGAATTCGGATTATCCGGAATTCGGATTATCCGGAATTCGGATTATCCGGAATTCGATTATCCGGAATTCGGATTATCCGGAATTCGGATTATCCGGAATTCGGATTATCCGGAATTCGGATTATCCGGAATTCGGATTATCCGGAATTCGGATTATCCGGAATTCGGATTATCCGGAATTCGATTATCCGGAATTCGGATTATCCGGAATTCGGATTATTATCCGGAATTCGGATTATCCGGAATTCGGATTATCCGGAATTCGGATTATCCGGAATTCGGATTATCCGGAATTCGGATTATCCGGAATTCGGATTATCCGGAATTCGGATTATCCGGAATTCGGATTATCCGGAATTCGGATTATCCGGAATTCGGATTATCCGGAATTCGGATTATCCGGAATTCGGATTATCCGGAATTCGGATTATCCGGAATTCGGATTATCCGGAATTCGGATTATCCGGAATTCGGATTATCCGGAATTCGGATTATCCGGAATTCGGATTATCCGGAATTCCGATTATCCGGAATTCGGATTATCCGGAATTCGGATTATCCGGAATTCGGATTATCCGGAATTCGGATTATCCGGAATTCGGATTATCCGGAATTCGGATTATCCGGAATTCGGATTATCCGGAATTCGGATTATCCGGAATTCGGATTATCCGGAATTCGGATTATCCGGAATTCGGATTATCCGGAATTCGGATTATCCGGAATTCGGATTATCCGGAATTCGGATTATCCGGAATTCGGATTATCCGGAATTCGGATTATCCGGAATTCGGATTATCCGGAATTCGGATTATCCGGAATTCGGATTATCCGGAATTCGGATTATCCGGAATTCGGATTATCCGGAATTCGGATTATCCGGAATTCGGATTATCCGGAATTCGATTATCCGGAATTCGGATTATCCGGAATTCCGATTATCCGGAATTCCGATTATCCGGAATTCCGATTATCCGGAATTCGATTATCCGGAATTCCGATTATCCGGAATTCGATTATCCGGAATTCGGATTATCCGGAATTCGGATTATCCGGAATTCGGATTATCCGGAATTCGGATTATCCGGAATTCGGATTATCCGGAATTCGGATTATCCGGAATTCGGATTATCCGGAATTCGATTATCCGGAATTCGGATTATCCGGAATTCGGATTATCCGGAATTCGGATTATCCGGAATTCGGATTATCCGGAATTCGGATTATCCGGAATTCGGATTATCCGGAATTCGGATTATCCGGAATTCGGATTATCCGGAATTCCGATTATCCGGAATTCGGATTATCCGGAATTCCGATTATCCGGAATTCCGATTATCCGGAATTCGATTATCCGGAATTCGGATTATCCGGAATTCGGATTATCCGGAATTCGGATTATCCGGAATTCGGATTATCCGGAATTCGGATTATCCGGAATTCGGATTATCCGGAATTCGGATTATCCGGAATTCGGATTATCCGGAATTCGATTATCCGGAATTCGGATTATCCGGAATTCGGATTATCCGGAATTCGGATTATCCGGAATTCGGATTATCCGGAATTCGGATTATCCGGAATTCGGATTATCCGGAATTCGGATTATCCGGAATTCGGATTATCCGGAATTCGGATTATCCGGAATTCGGATTATCCGGAATTCGGATTATCCGGAATTCGGATTATCCGGAATTCGATTATCCGGAATTCCGATTATCCGGAATTCGGATTATCCGGAATTCGGATTATCCGGAATTCCGATTATCCGGAATTCGGATTATCCGGAATTCCGATTATCCGGAATTCGGATTATCCGGAATTCGGATTATCCGGAATTCGGATTATCCGGAATTCGGATTATCCGGAATTCGGATTATCCGGAATTCGGATTATCCGGAATTCGGATTATCCGGAATTCGGATTATCCGGAATTCGGATTATCCGGAATTCGGATTATCCGGAATTCGGATTATCCGGAATTCGGATTATCCGGAATTCGGATTATCCGGAATTCGGATTATCCGGAATTCGGATTATCCGGAATTCGGATTATCCGGAATTCGGATTATCCGGAATTCGGATTATCCGGAATTCGGATTATCCGGAATTCGGATTATCCGGAATTCGATTATCCGGAATTCGGATTATCCGGAATTCCGATTATCCGGAATTCCGATTATCCGGAATTCGGATTATCCGGAATTCGATTATCCGGAATTCGGATTATCCGGAATTCGGATTATCCGGAATTCGGATTATCCGGATTCCGATTATCCGGAATTCGGATTATCCGGAATTCGGATTATCCGGAATTCGGATTATCCGGAATTCGGATTATCCGGAATTCGGATTATCCGGAATTCGGATTATCCGGAATTCGGATTATCCGGAATTCGATTATCCGGAATTCGGATTATCCGGAATTCGGATTATCCGGAATTCGATTATCCGGAATTCGGATTATCCGGAATTCGGATTATCCGGGAATTCGGATTATCCGGAATTCGATTATCCGGAATTCGGATTATCCGGAATTCGGATTATCCGGAATTCGATTATCCGGAATTCCGATTATCCGGAATTCGATTATCCGGAATTCGATTATCCGGATTCGGATTATCCGGAATTCGGATTATCCGGAATTCGGATTATCCGGAATTCGATTATCCGGATTCGGATTATCCGAATTCGGATTATCCGGAATTCGGATTATCCGGAATTCGGATTATCCGGAATTCGGATTATCCGGAATTCGGATTATCCGGAATTCGGATTATCCGGAATTCGGATTATCCGGAATTCGGATTATCCGGAATTCGGATTATCCGGAATTCGGATTATCCGGAATTCGGATTATCCGGAATTCCGATTATCCGGAATTCGGATTATCCGGAATTCCGATTATCCGGAATTCGGATTCGGATTATCCGGAATTCGGATTATCCGGAATTCGGATTATCCGGAATTCGGATTATCCGGAATTCGGATTATCCGGAATTCGGATTATCCGGAATTCGGATTATCCGGAATTCGGATTATCCGGAATTCGGATTATCCGGAATTCGATTATCCGGAATTCGGATTATCCGGAATTCGATTATCCGGAATTCGGATTATCCGGAATTCGGATTATCCGGAATTCGGATTATCCGGAATTCCGATTATCCGGAATTCCGATTATCCGGAATTCGGATTATCCGGAATTCGGATTATCCGGAATTCGATTATCCGGAATTCGGATTATCCGGAATTCGGATTATCCGGATTCGGATTATCCGGAATTCGATTATCCGGAATTCGGATTATCCGGAATTCGGATTATCCGGAATTCGGATTATCCGGAATTCGGATTATCCGGAATTCGGATTATCCGGAATTCGATTATCCGGAATTCGGATTATCCGGAATTCCGATTATCCGGAATTCGGATTATCCGGAATTCCGATTATCCGGAATTCGGATTATCCGGAATTCGGATTATCCGGAATTCGGATTATCCGGAATTCGATTATCCGGAATTCGGATTATCCGGAATTCGGATTATCCGGAATTCGGATTATCCGGAATTCGGATTATCCGGAATTCGGATTATCCGGAATTCGGATTATCCGGAATTCGGATTATCCGGAATTCGGATTATCCGGAATTCGGATTATCCGGAATTCGGATTATCCGGAATTCGGATTATCCGGAATTCGGATTATCCGGAATTCCGATTATCCGGAATTCCGATTATCCGGAATTCGGATTATCCGGAATTCGATTATCCGGAATTCGGATTATCCGGAATTCCGATTATCCGGAATTCGGATTATCCGGAATTCCGATTATCCGGAATTCCGATTATCCGGAATTCGGATTATCCGGAATTCGGATTATCCGGAATTCGGATTATCCGGAATTCCGATTATCCGGAATTCGGATTATCCGGAATCGGATTATCCGGAATTCGGATTATCCGGATTCGATTATCCGGAATTCGGATTATCCGGAATTCGGATTATCCGGAATTCCGATTATCCGGAATTCCGATTATCCGGATTCCGATTATCCGGAATTCGGATTATCCGGAATTCGGATTATCCGGAATTCGGATTATCCGGAATTCCGATTATCCGGAATTCGGATTATCCGGAATTCCGATTATCCGGAATTCGGATTATCCGGAATTCGGATTATCCGGAATTCGGATTATCCGGAATTCGGATTATCCGGAATTCGGATTATCCGAATTCGGATTATCCGGAATTCGGATTATCCGGAATTCCGATTATCCGGAATTCGTTATCCGGAATTCGATTATCCGGAATTCCGATTATCCGGAATTCGATTATCCGGAATTCGGATTATCCGGAATTCCGATTATCCGGAATTCCGATTATCCGGAATTCGGATTATCCGGAATTCGGATTATCCGGAATTCGGATTATCCGGAATTCCGATTATCCGGAATTCCGATTATCCGGAATTCGGATTATCCGGAATTCGGATTATCCGGAATTCGGATTATCCGGAATTCGGATTATCCGAATTCGGATTATCCGGAATTCGGATTATCCGGAATTCGGATTATCCGGAATTCGGATTATCCGGAATTCGATTATCCGGAATTCGGATTATCCGGAATTCGGATTATCCGGAATTCGATTATCCGGAATTCGGATTATCCGGAATTCGGATTATCCGGAATTCCGAATCGGATTATCCGGAATTCGGATTATCCGGAATTCGGATTATCCGGAATTCGGATTATCCGGAATTCGGATTATCCGGAATTCGGATTATCCGGAATTCGGATTATCCGGAATTCCGATTATCCGGAATTCCGATTATCCGGAATTCGGATTATCCGGAATTCGGATTATCCGGAATTCGGATTATCCGGAATTCGGATTATCCGGAATTCGGATTATCCGGAATTCCGGATTATCCGGAATTCGATTATCCGGAATTCGATTATCCGGAATTCGGATTATCCGGAATTCGGATTATCCGGAATTCGGATTATCCGGAATTCGGATTATCCGGAATTCGGATTATCCGGAATTCGGATTATCCGGAATTCGGATTATCCGGAATTCGGATTATCCGGAATTCGGATTATCCGGAATTCGGATTATCCGGAATTCGGATTATCCGAATTCGGATTATCCGGAATTCGGATTATCCGGAATTCGATTATCCGGAATTCGGATTATCCGGAATTCGGATTATCCGGAATTCGGATTATCCGGAATTCGGATTATCCGGAATTCGGATTATCCGGAATTCGATTATCCGGAATTCGGATTATCCGGAATTCGGATTATCCGGAATTCGGATTATCCGGAATTCGATTATCCGGATTCGGATTATCCGGAATTCGGATTATCCGGAATTCGGATTATCCGGATTCGGATTATCCGGAATTCGGATTATCCGGAATTCGGATTATCCGGAATTCGGATTATCCGGAATTCGGATTATCCGGATTCGGATTATCCGGAATTCGGATTATCCGGAATTCGGATTATCCGGAATTCGGATTATCCGGAATTCGGATTATCCGGAATTCGGATTATCCGGAATTCGGATTATCCGGAATTCGGATTATCCGGAATTCGGATTATCCGGAATTCGGATTATCCGGAATTCGGATTATCCGGAATTCGGATTATCCGGAATTCGGATTATCCGGAATTCGGATTATCCGGAATTCGGATTATCCGGAATTCGGATTATCCGGACTTCGGATTATCCGGAATTCGGATTATCCGGACTTCGGATTATCCGGACTTCGGATATCCGGACTTCGGATTATCCGGACTTCGGATTATCCGGACTTCGGATTATCCGGACTTCGGATTATCCGGACTATC
>NW_020537646.1:20549311-20571187 GCF_003426905.1 Ctenocephalides felis | reverse complement strand
TAGGAGTAAAAACTGTCCAAATGCTATGTACTTGCTATGGGGTCAGGTGTTTTTAGATATAAAACCTAGTCTAGAAAACGCACAAACGTCAAAAAACAACCTTATCATAACTGCATCTTTCTGATGTGCATTTATAACACATATCACGTATATACTCAGATTTCATGAGTAAAACGTCTGATCGCACAGCAAATACATTTAAATACCATTTTGACAGTTTTTACTACCATTTTATATGAAGAAAGAGTGTAACATAGCGTTGCCATAACAACGCCATATTACGGTCTATTTTACCAGAGAATTCGCCTCATACTTTTTATTTAAATAATAATTTTCATTGTCGTTATTAATTTATTATGGGCATAACAGACACATCAAAAAAAAGATGAAATTTTATTTAATAATTGACAATTTCATACTATCATTATGAACGCAATTGATCTAAGCAGAATTGTTAGACGCTTAAGCGTTGTAATATTCACTTCAAAATTAAATTACAATTTATTTCATTTCAAAGGTATTGTGATTACAGGAGAAAATTATAAAAAATTACTCTATATAACACATTTTTATAGAGGGTATTATTCAGTAATTTTGCATTAACACCAAATATTCAAACTTTATTAGTAGATACTGAACTTCTCATACTGCCCCTTCGAGCCTTTTCTATTTAATATATGTATATTGGTGCGAATTTTTTCATATTAATTTTTTCAAAAATTCAATAATATCGTGACATTTAATATGATTTTATGAGAAACTTTCAAAAATCTTGCAATTTTTGTAAATAGCGAGCTCTCGAAGAATCTTGCGATTAAAATGATTTAGCTGGACGTTTTTAATTGCATATAATTTTGAAATAAATTATGAAAATATTAATTAATTATTATTATAAAATTTATAGGGAATCCAATTATGCTGTTTAAAAAAATTATTAATTTTAAAGTAACAACAAATTACACCTAATACTTTTTCGTTTATAGATGAATTTAAAGTTTTTAATGTCATAAATATTAAAATTAATACAAAAATCTAGAAGAAATTATTTGAATTTAAACAGAAAATACGAACGACAATTTTCTCAAAGTATATTCAATATTTCGTGAAAATATGGTTTTTTAGGAAGATGATGCCGAAAAAAATTAAAAAGTGGTATAACTTAGATCAAGTATTAATAATAATTGTTATCAATAACATTTTAGACTAGAGTACATGCAAATATTTAAATGTACTGCATTTCAGAGTCAGTATGCTAATGATGTATATCCATGCGGTTTACAGTTATCATTTTGTCGTAAGTAAGTGTTCAGATTTTATTGCAGAAACGTTTTAACGTCTCTTTTAGCACAATTTTGGTTTCGCATTTCCGTGTCCGTTTTCTTACTTCGCCCATTTCATTCTTCCTGCTGTCGAGACTTTCGACCGCAAATCGCTCAAGGGCTATAATTCACCAGATAAAGGCTTGTTCGTAATAATTGGAATCCTTTAAAAATGCATTACTAATAATAATATAGGTGACCACATCGCATTCTGCTTTTAATAATCGTTTTTGTTTAATAAATACGTTTATAATTCGAAATAGAGGATTCGAAAATATGCGAGAGCTTTCCTGAAAATGTATGAATTTATCATCTCCATTTTTAAGAAATCTCAATGAGTTTGTTTTGACAGTTTGAATATCTTTCAGTGAGTTCTAAAGAAATTTTTTTTTAACAAGAATATAAATTACTCCTCGTGCTAAAACTAAAATATTATTCAAATTGATAAAAAACGTTTACTTGGCTATTAATATTAAATCGCCCAAGGGATATAATTCATCTGATAAAAACTTGTTGGTTGTAATTGGAATCTTTTAAAAAGGCATTACTGATGATAATGTAGGCGACTACATCGCATTTTGCTTTTAATAATCGTTTTTGTTTGATGAATCAATTTATAATTCGAAATAGAGGATTTGAAATATGTGAGAGCATTAATTAAAATGTATATATTTATCACATTTCAATCCTTTTATTTTCGAGGAATCTCAATGCGTTTGTTTTGGCAATTTGGATATATCTTAGTATTAGACGCCAGTCTACGAGAATAAAAAAATTGAATACAAATCTATCTTGGTGCTGAAACTAAAATATTATTGAATTTGATAATAAAGATTTATTTGCATATTAAGTATTTTATACCCATCGCTAATTCAAACAATTGGGAAAGTAGAAATTTTGGAAATATACGACTTCAAATTTAAATATATAAATATAAATGTAATAATTATTACAATTACTGTATGCTGATATTTTTTATGTTTGCTATGTATAACATGTAAATATTTTTTCGAGAATTATTATTTCAACTTGTTATGATGAATACCTACTACATATTGAAACTGAGTATTTAAACAAAATTGTTTAAATAGTAACTTTGTTACAAATTTCAATTTTTAAAACATATTTAATGGGTTTTAAAACAATGGCTTCACCACGTGGTTTTCTAAATTGAAGAATATAAGTATGGTATGGGTATATATTTTATACTTATTTACCTATGATATTTTATTAGTAGAAACTCGTACATTCCTGGTCTAAGAATAATGGTATTTAACTATTTTCTCTCCTAAATTATGTGATCGCTTCTTGTTGCAACGGCTTTTTTTTCAAATTCTCACCAAATACAATGTATCAGATGACTGTAATTTGATTTATATATGCAAATTTGATTCATTTATTGTTTGATTTGAAATCTTTCACTGCGATGAGACTGAAATGTACAGTTGAAAATTAATTGAATGTCTTGAGTTTAGTGAATTTTCAACGCTTTGTAATTCGCTTCTCGACATACTCTGGGCACAATACATTTGTTTGAAGAATGTTTCGTGTACTTTTCTATAATATTATAAAATTTAGTTTTCATTTATAACACCTACTTTTTAACCGATTTGATACATTTTTCGTCAGACTAAATTGGAGAGTTACGTTAATCAGAAATGCTGCTCGGGTTAGTACTTCTCTCCGTGCTCTATTTTATATGAATATGCTGATATAATACATAACACCTAATTTCTTCATACTCAAAAAAATACCTTCATTTTGTGTATTTTTAAGACTATTTCCTACAAAGCACTTCTAGATCTGCGATAGTTGCATAAGATTTCTACTCCTGGTGCTCGTAACATCAAACCACAATGTCTCTTACATATCAAAAAACTCGACGTAAGTTTTCAAAAATTAAAATTTTCTCTATAAAAATTCAGGAGCGGTCCTGGTGATACCCGTATCAAAAATGGGATTATTTTTCTATCTGTATGTATAGATTTCCTAAATGTGTGTTAGTTCAATCGTAGATGATGTTAGAGAACATGCAGTGAGTCTTCCCATCATCTGTGAGTCGTTCTCACTACTCTTTCTCGGCGTTCGTTCTAACAATTGCCAAACCGGTTTCGAATTGAGCTTCGTGAACATCACGACTCTTGTCCTGGCTAAAAAAGAAAATGTATTATGAACCATGAACGTCATTAAAGCAAGTCTTCTATATCATCTAACGGTCAACGCCGATGATGCATGATGAACCAGGCGAGAGAGAAGAAATTTGATATCGTTTTAGAGACCTATCTTCAGTAAGTGCCATTGCTATAGAGAAGTAGATTGAGGATACATACCACACCTATTTTTCTACAAAACAGACTACAAAATATTTTGAGATAGATATTTAAACCGCTGAACTGCAATAAGATTTTATACTAAGTTTAATATCTAACATGTAAACTATACTCCTCCCTTCAATTCACTTTTTTCTGATCAGTTATATAAATCAATATCAATGTCGCTTAAATAAAAGTAAGAGAATGTTAATGCTTATAGCATAAAAGCATTATCTATTCAGAAGTTTAAGCTGTTTTTAGGTTCTTATGCTACTATCAATACTAGACGCATATTAGATGGACATTTTTGACAAAATTAGTATTGTTGTATAATTTTTCTTATCTGATACCTACTGTATCAATCATGAACTCTGTGCCAATGCTTAATTCACAATAATACATCTACAGCTTTTTTAATTTGAAAGGACATTTTAGAAATATATACACATATCTATTTTATTCATATTTTATATTTTTCCTATATTTTATCTGTTTCACTTATTTAGTTTTTTCAAATTTTATTTATAAATTCTAGATGTTCTTCATTCGTTAAAAACCTCTAGTATGCCTCTAGGCACTTGCTCCTGATGTAAATTTCAGATTCCACCATTATTTTACTGAAACAATTTTATTGGAAATTCTACCGATGCATTCTATCATCTATACAATTAACGTCTGATAGGTCATTAAAATGACATGGAGATAAAAAGGAAAAAATATGTTGTCCATTATAAGTTTGCACTATAAATTTTCATCCATATCGGTATTAAGTGTTTTAACAGCATATGAAAGACAGGACGTAACTTACTCCTTCTAAGTACATACATAAATACGATTGAGCTTTTTACGTAACTTATAAGCTTTTGTGAATAATTTCTATTCGATTATGGGAGTATAATATCTAATAAGAAACTAGCATATTGCATTGAAATTATGAAACTACATTTGAAATTTGCTCCTTCATCTTCTATTACCATTTTGGATAAAAAGAATCACCAATATGTTATACATAAAAATTACTCAAGAATGAAAATGGTCTAACATCAAGAGAAAATTATAAGAAAGAAATTGGCAGAGGTATTCGTAGGTATCAGTATTTCATCCAATTTTTATTTAATCTGCTGCAGAGTACTGTTTCGATCTAGACCTCCCTTGATTCGAAATGAGCTGCTCAATGTTTGCTCAGTCGATCCCACAATAAATCTTCGACTCCTTATATTAGAGCTATCGTTAGACCAGAGCAAATAAAAAGAAAAAAAGCGTCATTTTCATTTAGCGTTCGACCTCAACGTATAATTTAACAAACACGAAAGTGCAATAAACTTTACAAGTGGTTTTGTATTGGATTGTGTTTTCTGTTTTCTGTGTACTCAGTGTGGTGCAACCAGCGACCACAAACGTGATGTGTTTACTCTGCAGCACTGATTCTTATGTCGGGTTCACATGAGGCCAGTTGACGTTGCCAATTGGTGCCTGTACTATTTCGTATATATTTTGATAATAAATCGAAAGCAATTTTAAGAAAATAGCTATATTCGGTAGATAAAATAACAGAAACAAAATAAAATTTATTCAACGTGATGTGTTTTCTCCGCAGCACTGATTCTTATGTTCAATTGGTGTCTGTACTATTTCGTAGATATTTTGAAAATAAATCGCAAGCAAATTACTATATTCAGTAGATAAAAATAAGAGAAACAAGTTAAAATTATTCAATAGAGCACATATCAGCAGAGACTCTTACGAATGGTATGATCCAATTATGAACAGTAGTGTATTTTCCAATAAACAATTTATATTTTTATTTTACTTGGAATTAAACATTCCATAAGAAGGTTTTTTAATATAAATTCTGCATTAGGTTCATTTAATTCGTATTAACAGTTACTTAATGACTGATCATTTGATAGCAAAGTATTTGAAACAATAGTTATGTACTACGTGCATATATATAATATTTATAAATAAACTTAATTTATTGATTCTTTTATAAACTAATTTTGCTTGGTTTTGACAGACTTCAATATTTTGCGTCAACGAGAAAAATATTGGAAAATTAGATATGAAAAATAATTTTTATTATTTTTAATAATACAAATTTATATTATTATCGGAATGATTTTAAAACAGATAAAATTACTAAACTATTAAATCTATCATCCTGTCATCCCAGCGAATAAGTCGTTAGGTCAATTTTCATTATTTTGTAATGCTTGATTTCAAAGTTACATTACTCGTGTAATATCGCGTATTTGAAATGAATTTAAAATTGAAATGGTTTAAATTTTATATAAAGTGCTTCATTAACTTTTGTTCCTAATCACTAGTTTTTTAATTTAACAACTATTTTCAGAGAAATAGTTAATACGGCGATTTAAAACATTTTTGCACTTCATCTCACTTATTCACTGAGATGGCAGATATTAGACATTCTTTTTTCTTTGGTGATATTTTCAGACGTGTTTAGTTATATTACAATCAATATGCTAAAAATAGATTTAAATTTAATTAAAATTAATTTGAATTTGATTGAAAAGACGAATTAGATAAAATATTATATATAAACATTTGTACATATTAATATTTCCGATGTACTAATCATTCAAGTATAAAACCAAAAGAAGATTTCAAGATCGAAATTAATTAATGGGAATTCTGAACCTGAATTTGAGTAATCGTATGAGGCCGAAAAACCAAATGCTCCTAAACAAAAAAGTATGAGAGGGTTGATATTCCTCAAACAAGACAACTTTTTCTAATCTTGCTGTTGCAAAGGTTATCACCATGACCCTTTGATTTCTCACAACGTCCGGGCATTTATACATAAATTAAACAAAGGTGTAATTGTTTCTATGAAAATGTTTTTGGTTTTACAAATAATCATAATATTAGTTGATCGACTTCACAATTCACTTCATTGTCCGCGTTGAGAAGTTGGACAGCACGTTCAGCGGTTGGTAGGCTTACCGTGTCCTTGGCAAGGTCACGCGTATCCAAGAAGCATCGGGTTTCTTCAGACTTCAGATGCAACAACTGATTACCAGAAAGCTGGTTATTATTTTACTCAAAATGTTCTATTATAACCGAAAAATATGGTAATAGAAGAGACATATCAACGCATTAATATAAGGTAGGTAAGATCTGATTTCTGAAGTAAAACATCAATTCTTATTAACTTCACTAATAGGTATAATTTATAAAAATTATGCTTCAACTAGCAATAATCAATTATCTATCAAAAATTAATACTAGATTTTATCGAGAAATAATGTTAAAATTATAAAGTGAAGTGAAGATAAGTTGCTAATGTTATCCATCATTCGACTCCATCTGATTTACTCAAAAAAAATGTACACATGTACTTCGTATCCAGTCTTTGGATACATTTGACAATTTATTATTATTTCTTAAACATACTCATCTATATATAATTTATGATAATATTCATTGCAGGCTACAAAATTAATGGAATATTTTATATACAAAAATGACACTATAAAAATATGGAGCACAGTATCATCAATTTTGTCTCTATTTCTAAAATAGATAAGCTATTCTAAAGCATAGATTTACACAAGTACTTTTGAAAATAATAAGTTGTACTTTATCTTTAAATCGAGTAAAATTTGAACCGGAGGTTCATCTAACAGTTGTGACAGCACGAGTGAGAGACGCATGTCGCCTTGGAGGGAGTTCCATTTGAAAAATACCAGTTATTAATGTTCTATTGTTTCACGAAGAACGAAACGAAATGAAAAATTGGGATTATTTCACACTTCTTCATTGGTGATTGTTCTCTATTTGTTCGGACGTCTTTTCGTTTTATTATATTGGCAACGAAAGTGACAAACTTCACGGCATTAAGCTTTACACGGAATGGTTGCTACCCTTGGTAGAGAGGGCAGCGGAGTGTTTTAATTGAACTAGTTGTTCACTTCTCAAAGTAAAGTCCGCTTAACAACAACCGATTTGAATGATTCAGAAAACATTTGCTTCCTGTTGGTAAAGAGATGTGCTGAACGGATTCTTCTAACACTTCTAAATGTAAAGTCCGCTTAACAACATGTAAATAACCAATAAAAATAAATATATCTTCTTTCATTATAACTTAGTAACAAATCAGTGATTGTAATTAGAACTGCAACAAATACATAATATACAAACAAATCAGTGTTTAATACAGTCCACAAAGGTTAAATTATAACCCAACAACCTGAATTATCGAAGAAGAGTTTTAATAAATTCTATAACTACGTAACATAAAAGTACACTATTCTTTTTAAAAACATTCTCTTATCATACTTTTCTGTTTAGAATAAAATTTTATGATTCAATTAAAAAAAAATCAAATATGGTAATTAGATCAGAAAAGTACATATATACGTATATGTACGTAAAAATAGATATGCTCAATATTGTATTTGAATTTTAGAAGTTAATTAGTTAAATTTCTTTAAATTCCGCTGCATTTAAACCTGCCAGTTCACACCAATACCTACATTCACATATTTGCTAATATATATAGTACATATTTGAGTCAGTAAAATTGTGGACCAAAAATTTACGTTGAACTGCTTTTTAAATCTTGTCAATCGTATGTTAGATATAAAATGTGCACAATTTTATGGTGCACATTTTCTAATTAGTTAATAACATTGATAAGATACAGCAATCAGAAATCTAAACAATTTTTTTTAACCAAAAACTATTCACACCAACATGATCAATAACATCAAATTTTTCATCTTTTATAATAAATTTTATATATTTTGTAAAACTACTTTTAAAGAATTATAATATATGTATATATTATATAACATTTTATAATATCGTTTGTTTTCTCCTACTTGAAGATAAAAAAAAACGTCATATGATCTTAAATAAAATGTCAAAAAATGAGATATCTGTTTTGAGATAAAATCTTCAAAGGCATAAAGACCAGCATATTATCTTAAAAAATAATGTATATTTTGATCGGCAATAAATTTATGCATAAAAAATCGTTTGTTTTGCTTGTTGCCATTTCTTGATTTGCACCATTATAGATTTATTGGATGAATGGATTTGAATGATTCACAGAATTTTCTGCTTGTTTCAGCAAAATATTTGCTTTTGGAAAAAAATGTTTCAATTTTGAAATGAAAACATTCCTCGAACATTTCGTTACGGTACGGGAAGTACCAGCAATTTGCCTTAAGGCACGATGACATACACACCACTAGTTTTATATTTGAAATGTTTTATAAAATAAGAAGCCGCGTTTGGTGTTGAAAAAGCCCAACTAGTCGACGTGTGCGTACCAAGTGCATGTACCCCGCGTCGCGTGTGCCTTGTCAAACTCGCGGACGTTAGCTCCGAAGATCGCGACACGGTGTACTTCGAGACCTGGTCACCAACCCTAATGGACCAGAGTGACCATTGGCGCTGCTGACTGAAATGAATTTATAATACTCATCTTAAAAAATCATTCTTGGGACAGATTTGAAAACATTTATGCACACCTTAAAAAATAATAATAATAATAAATAATAATAATTAAGGTAGTCTGCCTAAAGGCAGGTCCATTATGCGAGAGCCACCAAAAATAAATGTTATTTTTTACCCTTCATCATCTATCATTCCCATTATCACTATTTCCTCCCCACGGCTTTTTTCATGTATTTTCTTTTCCGAACTTCGTCTTCCATGCTTCTTGATCCTTGTATTTTCTCTTCTCGCGTAAGTCGTCAATTATTTGCATTCTTTGTACCCTAAATATAATAGACTAAACGAATTTAGTTCCAAGTATGTTGTAGAATTTTCAAATAAATCAGGTAAGTAATATTTGGTAATAAAAAACATACAGAGAGATATGTACCTCACACTGATAAAAAACGATAATTTTGTTGATAATAATCGTAAAATACTTTGAAAGCGTATTGTAAGGGCATTTGCTTCTGCTCGAATAAGGGATAAACGATAGACCTAAGTACGATTAATATACCATAATTTTGTAGTATATTCTATATATTTATTGCATTATAAATGATTACGTATGTAATTGTTTTATTGTTTCGAACAGCAATCAGAACTTAAATGTCCTATAAGTTGCTGGACTAATTTCACTTAATACTATGTTTGTTTACAGATGGCAACCCAAACAGTTGTGTTATCATAGATAATATCAATGATAAATTTTATTATTACAGTTTCTGTAATAGGGCGAATATTTTAATGAAGCAACAATGTCGAATAAGGGCTATTTTCACTTAGAAACATATTGCTATCTATATTTCCAAGTAAAAACCGATGTCACTACTGCTTGACATCAGGCGGAATCTAACCCCGGACTTCTGATTCAGGTCATGCAGCTCTGGCCACATACCCACGAGTAATATCGTTATATACCTTAGCAAGGTATATGTATCAAGGTATAGGAGAATCAAAGTGTCCTGTAATAAGCTGTTATGTTGATCAGTTAACGAGTAGCTTTTTAGAAAGCATTCCAATTAGTCTAAATAGACCAATAGTTTGATATATATTTATTATTAAAACCTATTAAATATTATAGACTTGTGTTTGATGCAGCAATGCCGGAGAAGAACTATTTTCACGGGAAAACATAATTTGAACTATATTTTCAAAGTGGATGTGACTTGACATTAGACTGTCCGGGATCAGTTTTGAACCTGAAACTTTTTACTAAGAAAGCTAAAGATTAAACCACTAACCTACGGAGAAGCCCTGTTAATATAATATACATCAAATATTTTAGCATCATTCTTGATAAGATTTTTGGCGTTCTCTACCATATCTCCACCATTCACTTGTATCTTACAATTCAAAAACACAGTACAACAATCTTAACTTATGAATATATATATATATATATATATATATATATATAAATATACAGGTATGCATGACAATAAATTCAACCAGTGCATAAGATATTTCCAATACTTGATACTTCGGAAGTAAAATCGGTTGTCGTGGTAGTAAAATATCTCCGCTGCACCAAGATGTGTGATTTGTACAATATAATAAATACACGTTCCACGTGCATTGCGAATATGGCTTAACAGTACAATGCTACTGGTCTTGTGAAAAAAATACATTATATTATATAACCGTTATGAGAATTTATTGGAATCGCTACAGCGGCGCATATCTTGCATGAACTCAGCATCGCTCCACGAGATACGAGAGACGTCGACGCCGACGCCACGCAAGCCGGGGTGCCATTCGAATAATTTCTGATTATTTATTTGATTTACAATCTAAAAGCGAAGGAATTTATGTCCGAATGGAAAATCAAATAGATATTTAAAAAAAAACGACGGTATCAAAATTGTCTTGCAAAATTTCGTACAGGTGATTTTTTACTCAAAGATGCGAAAGGCTCTGGTCGCCCAGTTGAAGTTGATTACGAAGAAACTGTCTACTTTTACTCTTACCACCCAACCGAATGATCAACTCTGATGTTTGGGATGAACATTGGACCCGATCCAAATTTTAAAATCGACGAGGTGATTTATTCCATTATTGCCATCACATAACTTTGTCCACTTGGCAAAATTTATTGAACCTTGTTTGGGATGTTTTGGCACTTCAACCATATCGTCCATCTATATAGTCCTAACTCTCGCACACCTTCTGATTAGCTTTTGTTTCGTTCTTTACAAAACTTCTTGGATGGTAAAGAATTCAATGATTCTAATGGTGTCAAATTGTACTTGATTCAGTTTTTTGCTAACAAAGACCAGAAGTATTATGAAAGTAAGATGCCTCTTGTAAGATGACAAAAAATCATTGGACAATACATTGGATCAAAATGAACAATACAAAATAAAGTCATTTAGTTCCATGAAAAGAATGTCTTTGATTTTCCAACAAAAATCTGCACTTTGAGAACCTAATACAAATGAAAACTGATAACTCATAAAAAATTGTATAATCAAATTTATTTACTATGTAATTATTTAAGATCTTTACCAAAGATTTTCTATAAATTTTTCTACCAAACTCGTGAAGCCTTTCATTAATCGATTATCCAAACCGGTATTTTTATGAATGAACTTGATTACCAGCATGCGGGTTTACAAATGCAAATTGAGAACTGTTTATTATGTTAGATTCGTGTATAAAATGCAACAAAAGAATGTAAACCAAAAACAAATCATTAAAATTCTTCGACACCAATGTCATGCTGTTATGTGTGTTTGGAATGCTTCGTGATATTGATTGATGAAGACAATATGGATGTTTTAAAACATTATCACACAAAACAAATACAGACGATGAATCCGTGGTTTTATTGTTATGTTTAAAAAACAATATAGTTTTGACAAGTCATTTGTGTTGATAATGTCTAATCATGAGGAGATGCATTATGTCAAACTTAAAATTGTGGTTGCGACCTCATATGCCCATAGGGCTCGCCCGTAGGTAAGCGGTTAAGAGCGACGAGACTTGTTTCAGAGGTCCCGGATTCGATACCCACTTCGAGCAGCCTGTTGTCAGGCAACATTGACAACGATTTTCACTTAGAAATATAGATAGCAATATGTTTCCAAGTGAAAATAGCCCTAACCCGGCATTGTTGCACCATACTTGCCCTATTACAGAGATTGTAATAAAAATTTATCATACAGAGATATGACAACTGTTTGGGTTGCCAAAACAAACGTAGTTTGCAAGATATTAATCACAACAGCTCATAGAACCCATAAGTTCTGATCGCTGTTCAAATAAAATTATATAAAAAAAATGCCCATAAGTCATGATTTAAACTTTTTTGATATTGAGTGTTTTAACGAATTATTAGTCCTGGAATAACGTTTAGTACGCAAACATTAAAATTTACACTTGTTTCTATTTTCAATATATTTTTATAATTTCAATAACATTTGGTCACTAAAAGGCATGTCACTGCGTTTTCTACTCGAATATGTTCAAGCCTGGTTCCTTCTCATCCAGTAATTTTGTTCAACATCTTTAGATAATTATTAATAAAATTTTCAAATATTTTATTCTCAACAATATACTTGCAAAATTTACTTGTTTTTTTTATAATCTTGCTGGCGTTTTAAAACAAGAAGCAACTCAAATGAATGCATTTAAAATTTCCAGATTTTATTTAGTAATAGATGATAGAAATTCAAGAAATGGTTGGAGAAATTTGGAATAATAAATAAATTTGCTTTGGTGTTTGTTATAGAGAACAAAAAATAGTTGAAAAGATATCAAACTCTATAACATTTAGGGGTCAATTCTCAGATAAAATAGTAATGTTATGGTAATGACATGTTATGGGTCTATCTCCATATGAGCTGGTAGTGACGAACGCTAAGAAAGCAATGTATTTGCTGTGTGATCATATAATATTTTGTTTCATGTCATTATTATTATCTCTAAGAATTATAATCTCTAATAATAATATAAGTATAAATCGTACCAAGTTAACATATAAAATGATCCCAATTAATAAATAACACCAGCAAAGAAGCTGCACCTTTTATCGGTCCACGTACTCACAGCAAAATATCATAACATCAGATATTGTAACCTGTAATTATATTCTTTTTGTGAATGATACTCAGCATCCGTTCCATTCTACGGAAACAGACTTTGGCAACCTATAGTCGGCGAACGAAAATTATGTCTTTAAGTTTTCAGAAGCAGAAAAAAATAGAAATTGAACAATTAATTTAATTTGGTATAGAACAAGTATATGCATGGTTATCGTAGTGTGGTAGTTGTTGAAATTTACACGAAGTCACAGATCTTTAAATTGCCTATAAAGCTTTGGTTAGATGACCACATTATTCTAAAAAATATGCATATTATAAATAAATTATCATTTTGTTAAACAAGAGTATATTCAATTTACCGCATGTCATTCATTGATGTTAACTATATAGATAAAAATATGTTTCCAAGTAAAAATAACCCTTTCCGGGTGTTCCATCAAATAAAAAAATACATCAGTGGTATTAGATAATAATGAAAGACCGGCGATAGGTGAGAATTTTATTTCAATATAGTAAATACCATCAGAAATACCGTTTTTGAATATAATTGTTTATCAGTGTAGTTATTTTTAACTTCCCGTAGGGTAAGTTATTGTAATGGGCCGAAAATCGGAATTGAAAATTTTTACATTTCTCGACGTTTTGAAGGTTTCTGAACGTTTTGGCATACCTCAGAAAAAATGGATGTGTGTGTGTGTGTGTGTGTGTGTGTGTGTGTATGTATGTATGGATACAAATTTTCGTCCACGTTTTCGGGCGTACGGATCAACCGATTTGAATGGTTTAAAAAACATTCGATTCCTATTAATAAGGAGAAGAGCTGATTAGTTTTTGGCAAAGACAGGTCCAGCAGTTACGGAGATAAGGAGCAAAGAGTGCAGAAAATAGAAATCGAGTTTTTGAGAGAACGGAGCATCCGATTTGAATGATCTAAAAAACATTCCATTAGTAATGATTGGGAGAAAGGGTTATTAGTTTTGCGCAAAGGCAGGTCCAGCCATTTCGGAGATACAGAGCTAAATGTACAAAAAATGACAGTTTTTGAGAGAACTAAGCGTCCGATTCAATTGATTCAAAGAACTTTCTGCTTGTCTTAACAAAATAATTGATTTTGGAAAAAAAAAATTGTACCATTTTTTTTTTTTTTTTTTTTAAATTTTTTGTATATCGAAAATAATTCAGATTTTATTTTTAATTCTGACTATAGTTCTAATATACTTTAAACAAATAATTTCAACTCTGCAATTCAGTTTATATAATTATTATAAATATTAGACAATAATACAATATTTATAATAATCTATTTGAAAACATTCAATATTCCTCGAACGTTTCGTTACGGTACGGGAAGTTCCAGCAATTTGCCTTAAGGCACGATGCCACCCACCCCACTAGTTTTTGTTTTTGTTTTAAGAGCAATAAATCTTATAGGTAGAGTAATAGTCAAATGCATTATTAAGTTCAAATTGCAGAATATCGAAAATATGAATAAATAATACTCCGTCTGGGCTAATATATGTAGTTCTCTACATCTGACAGAGAGTACGTCGTAAATTTTTAAACGGAGCCTCACCAAGTCGGATTTCCTTTTTATTTTTGTTTTTGTCGTCGTTTGATTTGAATTTCTTTTATGGGATCTCGTTCATTTTTTTATCTAGAGTTTTATTTCCAATTCGTGCTGCGTCGAACGATTGCTGTAATTTTAGTTGTTAGCTAGTGGTAATGGCGTGATTTCAGGTAATCAGCATTACAAGACAAGAACACAATATAGTATTGTGAAGGTACTTACAATTAGTCTAGCCAAGGCGTCATGAAAGTTTAAAATTATCTTGAACAGAATGATTTCATTTTTGATATGATATGCTCGAAAGTAACTACTGATATGTACAGAAACTTGAAGCTTTAAAGCTCTTGTAGTTACTTCTTATTTAAACATGTTTAGAAAATTTTAAATTAATGAAGAACTTCATCATGAATAACTTATATCCACATCATCAAATTTTTCATGTATTTTAACAACTTTTATTCAGTTTGAAAATATCAATTTGGAATCATGGACTTTGTTATCCATTTCTATAAGAACTTTTATTCAATTTGATATCATGGACTTTTTCGAATCATGCATTTTTAAATTATATTTTATTCAATTTGAAAATATCATTATTGAATCATGGATGATTATCCATGCATTTTTATAACCACTTTTATTCAATTTTAACATATTAATTTGGAAACATAGCCTATTCAAGATTTACCTCAATTCTATTTAGCAAATTTCAAATAACAAAATTAGTTTAAATATATAAATGATATATCATTCGTTTAAGTAGAGAATATATTTCTGTACTAATGCTTTCATGAATATTAAAAAAAAACTCAATTGTTATAGTTGTACATATCATATTATGTATTTTAATATAATTCTTAGAAGAAAAGAGAATCCTACTTCTTATGCTTTTTTTTCAAAATTGTAATGTTTAAAATAGTCAGAATTGAAAAATTTGTTATTAAAAACAATATAGCTCTTCTTAACATACTCGTACCTACATGTTTGATTGCATTTCGATATTGTCAACAGCGAATTATTTTTCAAGTATTGTTTAATATTGATATTAGTCAATCCAAATATTATAATATATGCGCACTTTCTTTATTATTAGTGGTAACTGATATCAGAATTTATCATTTTCAAATGACTCCAGTTGTGCTAACAATACATTATGAATCATGTTTGCTATATTTATGAATATATAAATATAGCAGGATATATATTTCACACATGTAAGTATACTTTCAATGATATAAAAACAAACTTTAAGTTGCAAAAGAGACGTATAGCACCAAGAGAAATTATTTTTAATCCAATTTATTGAGCTACCCTTTTGCTCTGTCCAATATATTTTAAATCAGAATCTTTAAATCTTTATATTTATGACATTGATCATTTGACAATAGGATTTTTTTTCGTATCAATGTCATGTTCCTGTTTTGAAAAGCCTCATAATTTAATTCATTTTCACAATTCTATGACTTCAAAAAATTGTGATAAACTTAAGTAGAAAAAATGGCATACAAAACCTATAACTCCAATAAAATAGTTTTTGATCTTTGAACACAATAATCAAATTTTAAGAATTAAGCTTACAGCCTAAGCCTTACAATGTTGTAAATAAAAAACGTGTCAGCCAAACTCCATCTTTAATTTGGATGCAACTGATACGTGACAATAATGACAAGAAGATTATACACTTGCTCATAATAAAAACTTCATTGTTGTCAGTACAAATAAAAAACTTAGACTGATGGCCATTGTAAAAATAAATACAACTCAATAATAAAAACTTAATGGATTTATACAATGTACACTTGACACGATCCTACGTGGCGAACATATTTTAGTAACGAAAGAAATTTCGATAAGCTCAATGGCTTATTCAGTAACTCTAAATATAAAAATTTAAGATAAAATTATTATATAGTTATTAAGATTTCAGCAATTAATGATAAATTTATATTCAATATTTTGATTTCATATCGTGAATTTTTATGCAAAAAATAAGAACCCTTAACCCTTATTTTTGTAACTCATTGTTAGATACTTTTTGAATATATCGATGAATAACCTATGCATATTTTATCAAGCAGCACCTTAGATATACTACCATTTTTTGCATCACATAAATTGATCATGTAACAAGAAGATTTTTATATATTTTTTAATTTTTTTTACAAAGACAATATTAAAATTTTGAAAGAAAATAACAGAAAGTTACATTTATTGAGAGACAAATAGTGGTGATAGACAGATAAATAATTGTGTATTAGAGCTTATTAATAAACAGAATTTTGCAGAACATGCTTAATTTTGTAGAAACAAATTATGGTATTCAAAACGCCAATTAGAATAGAATGGTAATTTAACAGTTAGGGAGCGTTCATTAATTATGTGATCAATTTTTTGAGGATTGTTGGACCCTCCTCCCTCGTGATATTCAAATTTACACTTCCTACCCCACAAACCATCACGTGAATTTGTTTAAAGATTAAAAAAATCAGGTAAAAAATAAATTCACTTGGTATTTTACTATACCCCTTCCCCCACGTGATATTTTGTGATTTTTTGTCAAACCACCCTTTCCTTAAAAACCTCACGTTATTAATGGACGCCCCCTTACCAAATAAAAAGTTCAAAAGTTAATGTAAAATAATTAAAAACTGTCCAATATATAATAAATAATAATAAATGGGTAGTAAAAATGGAAATCTATACTGCACGATGTCACGTAATTTGGTAAGAACAAATTTTGATATTAAAAACGACAATTTAGAATAAAAAGGTAAATTAATAGTTAGCAAACAAAAGGTTTAGAAATGAATATGAAATAATTAAATACAATATTAGATTACAATAATTGTGATATAAGTCAATAATGATTTGACTGAAGAGTGATGAATGATTTTTATTCAAATAATTAAATACTTTAAAATTTATTAACATAAGATTTATTTCGAAATTAATCATCTTCTCTTGAAAGTTCCATAATGCAACATAAATGTTCCATTTTTGTTCATTTTTAATAACAATCAGAACATTAGTTATATTTTATGAGCTATTTTGAATGGCATTAATAGAATATAATTATATATAGTGGGGTAACAGTTGGTATGTCTTATTTGACGCAATTTTACAAGAACAAGTTAATTGTTTAACCTTCTCAATTCTAGTGTGTAATTTAAGATTTTCGTTATGTATAACACTAAAAATATCTTGCAAGTAAAACATGCAAATATTTGAAAATAGTTTGTACAATATAAAAATGTATATGATTAAAATTAAGAATAGTTCGACGATTAAGAACTGGTTTATATTAGCTCAGATGTAACTTTGGTTTGTATTTGCTCATATGTTATGATTGAGAAGCGCAATTTTGTCAATTGTCCCAATGTCGATATCGGTTTAAGCAATTTTCTGATTGGAATAACACACCCGACCTCGTCAAACGGCTCATGAGGGCATGAAATACATACGAATTAGCGTTCGAGGTTCGAGCCGGAACTCGGTCCATGCGATAATCACGTCCGACCGGACTCAATCACTCATGCACTTCGCATAACATATGCGATATCACCACCTTTGTTCGTTTTATTCAGATTAATAAGTACGATGAGAAATTTTCGACCTATAATAAATGCATTTATTATTTTATTCGATGATTTCTTGTTGATTTTATACACCTATCCCCCGTTTTACACGGTGTATACGTTCCGGAAAAAACGGTGTAACTTGAAAATCACTATAAAAAAGCCCCTTTTGTAAATTTTCAATACGATGAATAACAAATACATTGAACAAAAAATAAATAATAATATATTTAATATCAAACAAAGTTTAAAACAAACACAAAGCAAAAACAAAGCTTCTTGTTTTGATATATCAAACAAACTGGCTTATACACATACAAAATTTAGTTTGGATCATGAAACATTGAGTTCCAATCTCATCTACATATTTCCATCATAGACATAGACTACTAAAAATTCGTAACTGTAACATACATTTTGATTTGTTGTATTTTGACAGTGAAACTATGAAAATGTTATTGTAGATATAAGCAAATTATAATTCAGTGTTTATAATTTCGTGTAAATGCAAAATTAATAAATTTCGTTGAAAAAGATTTTATTCAAAAACCGTGTAAACGAGTACCGAGTAAAACCTCAAAAGTGATTGACTACATTAAGCAAATACAATTATTGCATGTACATATGTAGTTAATAAAATCTTGGGCTTCAGTAAAAAATCCAAAAAACACAATTTTGATGAAAATGAAATATATATTCAATTTAATTTTAATGAATAGAGTCTGCTCCTGTTATTTATGTTAAGTAGCATAGAACGGGACACAAAGGTCCAATTTGAATTTGAGCAATTATATTGTACAAAGCAAACCAATTATATTACATATGAAACAAGTAACTATCTGACAATATTCAGTAAAATTCCCAGATAATTCATTATTGAATTATTGAATTATGAAGAAATGTGCGTTTTTGATATTTTTCAAAAATTTGTCATCTGGCCTTCTGGCAAAAGTTACCCCATAGGCGGGGTAAAATAAAACGACCAGAGGGCAGATAGAATCTCTAATTCAAAAAAAATTTACAAAATAGCAGCAACATTATTCAACTAATGCTAACTAATAAATTTCATGGGTACATTTTTAACAAAGATAATACTGTATATAAAGTTATTCTGGTATTTCATCAACAGATTTGGAATTACTATTTTTTTAATTTATCTCTTGTAAAATTGCTTTTTTTAACTTAATTTACTTTTTTATTTACTATTTTTTTATTGTTTACACCTTTGCCATGGTAAAAATTTTAGTTGTTCCTTTTTACCCCACCCATGTGTAAGCTTTTATAAATATAAAAAATTTATGAATCTAACTTAAAAGTAACATTACATCTTATAAAACAATTAAATAAAGTATAGATAAATATTATATTAAGGTTTCATAAACTAAACAACAGTGCTCACGACTAAAAAAACGAAAGAAAATACTTTTGTTATGGATTTTTAAACATTGCCGTTCATCTCCCCGATAGCAACGTCGTAAAAGAATCAAGGTGATGGCTGGTTATACACCTTTTACCCTCTACTTTCAAATATTATTGTTAACAAATTCTAAGCTTTACTTGTTTTTGAGATATCGGTGGTGGACCGTTTTACCCGCGGACTTTTATGTATGTAAGTATGACCTTTATGTACTCTATGTATATTGAAAAATCGACAGACTTCATCAATTACAATCTTCCACTTTCTGGCTGAGTGCGGTTTTGCAAACGACTGCCTGAATGGGATGGATTGTTAGCTCAAAGTGAAGTCCATAATGATATCTGTTTACCGAAAGACAATTAAATCATTATGGGACGATTTTGTAAAACTTCACATATATAAAGTATCTGAAATAGGGTCGGCCACGAATTTAAACAGAAATTAGCTGATAAATTCAGAAAATGAAGATTTGAAGTCACTAATAAATATAATAAGAATTAGAAGATATAGTTTAAATATATTAATAACTTACTATAAGTAAACTCGAAAATCTTATTTTCTATATGCAAGAAAAAGCATTTGGCATTTCTAAGAAATTTAGGTTAATTCAATGATAGCTTATGGTTAGTGAAGAAAATTCCTAAATGCCTGGATAATTGGACGATAATTTTTAAACACAATTTGGCTTATGTACATACTAACATTTTCATGAACAATTACCCTCTATGAATCAGTAATTACTTTCTCAATCACAAATTATATTGCACGATTATTTTTCCTATGTACCCTATATGGGTTATTGTTTCGTTTCACTAAAAACATATTTTAAAAAAATTGTTCTATTAAATATAATTTGGTTTTCTTAATAAATAACCATTTTCTTTAATACAAACTTAGGCCCTGGAACTAGACGCCAGCGTGAACTCGAGACAAGAGTCTCCTTCTTTAAGATTGACCACAGTATCGCATTATATGCTTTGCATAAAATTGCTCGTTATCAATTTGATTGGAGTTTTATTGCTGATATGGTATCCTAATGGATGATCATTGTTATTCTGCAATGACATTCGATTCCAATGTCAACTTTATTCCACGACTCTACAGAACATCAGCTTTAGTTTATGTTTGAATAATGGCGATCCGACTCGATAAAATTGGGTAGACATATAAAAGTTTCTGGTCTGAGTAACTAAAATTTATCTATATATTTATATAGCTATACCAGTAAAAATTTATATTATTTGTTGAACGAATATTAATTAAATAAATAAGATCACATTTATTCATGCATTTAGATAGGTTTGCATCTACTAAAGGTACGTTACGTTGTATAGCTTAGTCACCAAGTTGTTGAGGCAGTTAATTTTTCAATCTGGAATTATTTGTTATTATTTATTCGTTATTTACAATGATTATGAAATAAAAATGAGATAAGGCAATCTCTAGACGTGTGTAACTTAGAATTTTATAAAATAAAATTAGTGGAAAAATAGAGTGCATTATATTCTTGCTTGCATATATATAAAACTATGATATAGAAGAATCATGCGTCATGTAATTGTGTGGTTGACCATTCTCTTTCTGCTAAGATTATTAGCATGTTTTCTAATAGCCATGTGATATTTGAAGCAATGCTCCAAAATACTATATTTACTTGATATTATATTTTAGATCAACAATTTCAAGTAAAAAGCACTACTGCTTGATATCGAGCTGGCTAATGTGGGTACCGTAACCTGGAACCTGGAGGTTGTAAGCTGAGGTTATTACCTACATAGACTTATATAATATTTCTGTATTTATCACATCTCCACATAATTACATGCGATTCTAAATCGTTAATTGTTATTTGTAAATCGTTGCTTGCAGATAGATTTACGTTCGTACCATAAATATGACATATGAAAAATTAAATCGGGCCATGTCGAATTTAAATTCGATTCAGTAACGTCCCGTTTTATTATAAATAACTTCTTTATTTCGAAAATTCCAGATAAAAAAAAACAAATCATAAATCAACATATCTATAATAGTTCATAAATATCCAAACGGCATTCTTTCCGTAAGATTACCATATATCTAAATTGCTTTATAGCATGGAACCAACTTGGACTAATAATACAAGCCGTATCAATCGGATTGCTCCAAAAATAATACTATGAGAAATTGCAAAA
>NW_020537646.1:20391992-20548311 GCF_003426905.1 Ctenocephalides felis | reverse complement strand
GAATACGGATTATCCGGATTATCCGGAATTCGGATTATCCGGAATCCGATTATCCGGAATTCCGATTATTCGGAATTCCGATTATCCGGAATTCCGATTATCCGGAATTCGGATTATCCGGAATTCGGATTATCCGGAATTCCGATTATCCGGAATTCGGATTATCCGGAATTCGGATTATCCGGAATTCGGATTATCCGGAATTCGGATTATCCGGAATTCGGATTATCCGGAATTCGGATTATCCGGAATTCCGATTATCCGGAATTCCGATTATCCGGAATTCCGATTATCCGGAATTCGGATTATCCGGAATCGGATTATCCGGAATTCGGATTATCCGGAATTCGGATTATCCGGAATTCGGATTATCCGGAATTCGGATTATCCGGAATTCGGATTATCCGAATTCGGATTATCCGGAATTATCCGGATTATTCCGGAATTCCGATTATCGGAATTCGGATTATCCGGAATTCGGATTATCCGGAATTCGGATTATCCGGAATTCGGATTATCCGGAATTCGGATTATCCGGAATTCGGATTATCCGGAATTCGAATTATCCGGAATTCGGATTATCCGGAATTCGGATTATCCGGAATTCCGATTATCCGGAATTCCGATTATCCGGAATTCGATTATCCGGAATTCCGATTATCCGGAATTCCGATTATCCGGAATTCGGATTATCCGGAATTCGGATTATCCGGAATTCGGATTATCCGGAATTCGGATTATCCGGAATTCGGATTATCCGGAATTCGGATTATCCGGAATTCGGATTATCCGGAATTCGGATTATCCGGAATTCCGATTATCCGGAATTCCGATTATCCGGAATTCCGATTATCCGGAATTCGGATTATCCGGAATTCGGATTATCCGGAATTCGGATTATCCGGAATTCCGATTATCCGGAATTCGGATTATCCGGAATTCGGATTATCCGGAATTCCGATTATCCGGAATTCGGATTATCCGGAATTCTGATTATTCGGAATTCCGATTATCCGGAATTCCGATTATCCGGAATTCGGATTATCCGGAATTCGGATTATCCGGAATTCGGATTATCCGGAATTCGGATTATCCGGAATTCGGATTATCCGGAATTCCGATTATCCGGAATTCCGATTATCCGGAATTCCGATTATCCGGAATTCCGATTATCCGGAATTCCGATTATCCGGAATTCGGAATTCGCATTATCCGGAATTCGGATTATCCGGAATTCGGATTATCCGGAATTCGGATTATCCGGAATTCGGATTATCCGGAATTCGGATTATCCGGAATTCGGATTATCCGGAATTCGGATTATCCGGAATTCGGATTATCCGGAATTCGGATTATCCGGAATTCGGATTATCCGGAATTCGGATTATCCGGAATTCGGATTATCCGGAATTCGGATTATCCGGAATTCGGATTATCCGGAATTCCGATTATCCGGAATTCCGATTATCCGGAATTCGGATTATCCGGAATTCCGATTATCCGGAATTCGGATTATCCGGAATTCGGATTATCCGGAATTCGGATTATCCGGAATTCGGATTATCCGGAATTCGGATTATCCGGAATTCGGATTATCCGGAATTCGGATTATCCGGAATTCGGATTATCCGGAATTCGGATTATCCGGAATTCGGATTATCCGGAATTCCGATTATCCGGAATTCGATTATCCGGAATTCCGATTATCCGGAATTCCGATTATCCGGAATTCCGATTATCCGGAATTCGGATTATCCGGAATTCGGATTATCCGGAATTCGGATTATCCGGAATTCGGATTATCCGGAATTCGGATTATCCGGAATTCGGATTATCCGGAATTCGGATTATCCGGAATTCGGATTATCCGGAATTCGGATTATCCGGAATTCGGATTATCCGGAATTCGGATTATCCGGAATTCGGATTATCCGGAATTCGATTATCCGGAATTCGGATTATCCGGAATTCGGATTATCCGGAATTCGGATTATCCGGAATTCGATTATCCGGAATTCCGATTATCCGGAATTCGATTATCCGGAATTCGGATTATCCGGAATTCGGATTATCCGGAATTCGATTATCCGGAATTCGGATTATCCGGAATTCCGATTATCCGGAATTCCGATTATCCGGAATTCGGATTATCCGGAATTCGGATTATCCGGAATTCGGATTATCCGGAATTCCGATTATCCGGAATTCGATTATCCGGAATTCGGATTATCCGGAATTCGGATTATCCGGAATTCGGATTATCCGGAATTCGATTATCCGGAATTCGGATTATCCGGAATTCCGATTATCCGGAATTCCGATTATCCGGAATTCCGATTATCCGGAATTCGGATTATCCGGAATTCGGATTATCCGGAATTCGGATTATCCGGAATTCGATTATCCGGAATTCGGATTATCCGGAATTCGGATTATCCGGAATTCGGATTATCCGGAATTCGGATTATCCGGAATTCGGATTATCCGGAATTCCGATTATCCGGAATTCGGATTATCCGGAATTCGGATTATCCGGAATTCGGATTATCCGGAATTCCGATTATCCGGAATTCGATTATCCGGAATTTCGATTATCCGGAATTCGATTATCCGGAATTCGGATTATCCGGAATTCGGATTATCCGGAATTCCGATTATCCGGAATTCCGATTATCCGGAATTCGGATTATCCGGAATTCGGATTATCCGGAATTCGGATTATCCGGAATTCGGATTATCCGGAATTCCGATTATCCGGAATTCCGATTATCCGGAATTCGGATTATCCGGAATTCGGATTATCCGGAATTCGGATTATCCGGAATTCGATTATCCGGAATTCGGATTATCCGGAATTCGGATTATCCGGAATTCGGATTATCCGGAATTCGGATTATCCGGAATTCGGATTATCCGGAATTCGGATTATCCGGAATTCGGATTATCCGGAATTCGGATTATCCGGAATTCGGATTATCCGGAATTCGGATTATCCGGAATTCGGATTATCCGGAATTCGATTATCCGGAATTCGATTATCCGGAATTCGGATTATCCGGAATTCGGATTATCCGGAATTCGGATTATCCGGAATTCGGATTATCCGGAATTCGGATTATCCGGAATTCGGATTATCCGGAATTCGGATTATCCGGAATTCTGATTATCCGGAATTCGGATTATCCGGAATTCTGATTATCCGGAATTCGGATTATCCGGAATTCGGATTATCCGGAATTCGGATTATCCGGAATTCGGATTATCCGGAATTCGGATTATCCGGAATTCGGATTATCCGGAATTCGGATTATCCGGAATTCGGATTATCCGGAATTCGGATTATCCGGAATTCGGATTATCCGGAATTCGGATTATCGGAATTCGGATTATCCGGAATTCGATTATCCGGAATTCGGATTATCCGGAATTCGGATTATCCGGAATTCGGATTATCCGGAATTCGATTATCCGGAATTCGGATTATCCGGAATTCGGATTATCCGGAATTCGGATTATCCGGAATTCGGATTATCCGGAATTCGGATTATCCGGAATTCGGATTATCCGGAATTCGGATTATCCGGAATTCGGATTATCCGGAATTCGGATTATCCGGAATTCCGATTATCCGGAATTCGGATTATCCGGAATTCCGATTATCCGGAATTCCGATTATCCGGAATTCGGATTATCCGGAATTCGGATTATCCGGAATTCGGATTATCCGGAATTCGGATTATCCGGAATTCGGATTATCCGGAATTCGGATTATCCGGAATTCGGATTATCCGGAATTCGGATTATCCGGAATTCGGATTATCCGGAATTCGGATTATCCGGAATTCGGATTATCCGGAATTCGGATTATCCGGAATTCGGATTATCCGGAATTCGGATTATCCGGAATTCGGATTATCCGGAATTCGGATTATCCGGAATTCGGATTATCCGGAATTCGGATTATCCGGAATTCGGATTATCCGGACTTCGGATTATCCGGACTTCGGATATCCGGACTTCGGATTATCCGGAATTCGGATTATCCGGAATTCGGATTATCCGGAATTCGGATTATCCGGAATTCGGATTATCCGGAATTCGGATTATCCGGATTCGGATTATCCGGAATTCGGATTATCCGGAATTCGGATTATCCGGAATTCGGATTATCCGGAATTCGGATTATCCGGAATTCGGATTATCCGGAATTCGGATTATCCGGAATTCGGATTATCCGGAATTCGGATTATCCGGAATTCGGATTATCCGGAATTCGGATTATCCGGAATTCGGATTATCCGGACTTCGGATTATCCGGACTTCGGATTATCCGGACTTCGGATTATCCGGACTTCGGATTATCCGGACTTCGGATTATCCGGACTTCGGATTATCCGGACTTCGGATTATCCGGACTTCGGATTATCCGGACTTCGGATTATCCGGACTTCGGATTATCCGGACTTCGGATTATCCGGACTTCGGATTATCCGGACTTCGGATTATCCGGACTTCGGATTATCCGGACTTCGGATTATCCGGACTTCGGATTATCCGGACTTCGGATTATCCGGACTTCGGATTATCCGGACTTCGGATTATCCGGACTTCGGATTATCCGGAACCAATGGGGTTTATTGTTTTTATAATACTTCATTGTATATAGCATTCAAACAACACATCCTTATACACTTAAAGTATTAATATTTTTGATTCTCTAGAAATTGTCTAGAATATACCTTATTTAGCAAAACAACGTTTGCCGGGTCAGCTAGTAATTCATAAAAACGCGGGTTATCATATACATAAAATTATTTTTATTTACTCCTAATTCATTCATTTAAATTTAATTTTATATTTGCATTTATAAAAATGTCGATTTATCGAAATTTACTAAGAATTACATTTGCATATTTGTAACTATAAATTTCGCCAGGTCATCAATAATTTGATACCAAAAATATTTTGTTCAATTGCAAAATAAGTACACATATTAATTTGTAATTTTCACTTGAAGAATTATTGCCATACATGAGAATTATTAGAGTTTTATTATTATTACCGCTCGATGAAAATGATTTATATATTATTGTGAGTGGTAAAAAACTCAATGTATGAGATAAATCTCTGTGATATATAAAAATTTCTGTAGCTTTCACAATATCGAAATTATATGTACTACTAAATCATTATTATAAAACATTGATATTTTTCATTAGTTAAATCAACCACCAAAAAAGTTATCGATTGAAGCATTTTTTTTATTTGTTATACTATAATATATATTGTGCATTGATTTTTTTTTAAATCCTCTTTTCATTACTCTCTGTTACAATAAAAAGAAGACATTTAGTAATTTTGAAAATGTTTGAGCTTAAAGTTAATTTTAGAAGGTTACTCAGTAGTAAAAACCATTTTGAATGATAATATAAATATATTAATCAATGAATGATAATATAAATATAAATGTGTAATAAAACTAACAAATTAAATAAGTTAGATTGTATTTAGTAGTGTAAATATCAAAAATAATATATTTTTAAAACACCGCAAATAATTTAAATTGAAGGATTAAATCATTAATTTAGAAAATTCCTCAAAATTAAAATATGTCAACTGGGTTGCATTCTAAAAAGGGATATTTTTTAGTAGACAATAATTTTTACAACTATTGTTAAAGGACAATTGATTGAATTTAAAGAATAAATAACAAAAGCTTCAAAAATACAAAATCAACTGAAATCATTAGCACTTATTTTTAGATTAACAAAAATTAATGTGGAATGAAATTTCTACATACTTAAAATGTATTAGAATAAATTTCTCAAAGGAAGTAAGCCTTTTCATTTTTGATAAGAAAAATTTAATTATGCTAACGAAATGAAAAATGAATTAAATTATAGATAAACTGAATACAATAAATAGCACATTAAAACAATAATATATAAACTAAATTTAATAAAATAAATTAAAAGTAATTGTATTAAGGGGTGCTTTGTTTTTAGGCGTTAGTTAATGTGCGTCTTCAGTAAATTCCTGGCTATGCATCGATAATTTTATAAAATGACCGAATTTGCCAATATGCTGATTTTTTTTTGCTACCAAAATGCTTATTACCTGCTTCACAGAACGTTCCCAACATTGAAAGTAAAACGGTCCATTTCCTAAATGCTACGGTGTTACAATGTAAGACACTTTGTGCAGTGATTTATATTTCTTAAAAGAAAATTAAAAGTAAATTCCTTAACAAAACCATAGATGTATTAATTTCGGAATATTTTTATTGCCCATATGATTCTTTTGTGGTATGTTTTTTTGTTTCCGCGGTCTGCGGTTTTTATTCTTTATTATTTCATTCTACTTTGTGCCGTTCGGTCTCCTCTACCTGAGCTTTCGCGCAACCTTAGGCAGATGGCGAACCAGCGAATCTAGGTAACGAAGGCAACCCGATGTAACGTGATCTCATATTCTGATATTCTGATTATTTATCTTATAAAGTTACTTCAAATTCTTGCACGCCATGTAATACCTTATAACTTTGGTTACACACACACACTTACACACTCACACACTCCCTCGATCACACACACACATCATTAGTAGGTATCATTTTGCAGTAAAAGTTGGGAGATTTGTCTCACAATCTAATATTTTAATGGTTAAAAATCAAATATATCCATATATCATTACATTATATATTTATTGAAACGTGTTTATACAGAATTTAAACGGCCCTTATATATAACTTATATATAAAATTCTTCTGCACAGATGTATGGATGTAAACTTCTCCTACACGGATATTTGAATTTTGATAAATCTTTTTGAAGTTTGTTAAGGATTTAAATGATTATAGGAATATAGTAATATTATATAAATATATGAAAAAAAAATCAAAAACAACATGTTGTCACCTGCCAGAAATGTCATTTTACTTAAAATTTGAATTTAGAATAAATAATGAGCCTAGACATCATTGGAATATAATATATTCATGATTATGAATAAGTACAATGTAATGTCTACATTATTATTGCCGAAAAGCAGCTGAGATATGCAAGGAATTGAAATAATAGAATATTTTTGGTAGATAAAATTATATAATTTAGTTTGACAGATTATTTTTTTAACTTATGCACTTCATATTTAGCTTTACTCTATTAAATTATTGCAGAATACAAAAAAATACCCTTTCAAAAAATTATTTAGAAGTTTTTATTGTATATTTAGAATCAGTATGTTTCGGCTAGCATCTAAGATGCCAATTCACAGGATTTAAATTTGAATCTGATGGATCAATCAATAGTTCAATACTATTGATTCAAATGTGTTTTTACTTATATAAATATACGGCCTTAAAATTCTTATTGTTAGTTCTTTCTCATATATCGCAACTTTGGAGTTGCAGTTGTAAAATTCAAAGAAAATTAGAAAATCTCAATATAATTATATATGATTATATATATGAACACATATATTGAATTATATGTCTTTTCATTTGTCATTAACTTCCCGTAGAGCAAGTTATAGTAATCGCAAAAAATCGAAAATGAAAATTTTTATATATCTTTACGTTTCAAAACCTTCTGAACATTTTGGCATACTTTAGAAAAAATGGATGTATGTGTGTGTGTATGTGTGTGTGTGTGTATGTGTGTGTGTATGTGTGCAGATACAAATTTTCGTCTACAATTTCGGGAACGCTTCGATATTTTGTCTCTATGTAGTTAAAGCAGTACGATTGCTTTGAAAAAAAGTTCAGAATTTCCAAAATATTTCAAAATAAATTTTTCTTCAAAAGTCTTTTTTTTTCAAAAAAAAGAAATTTTTGTCAAAAATTTATAGTTTCTCAAAAATCTTATTTTTTCTGAGTAATTTTTTTTCAAAAATGTTAATCTTTTTTTAAAAAAAAATTTTGGTACGGGAAGTTCCAGCAATTTGCCTTAAGGCACAATGCTATGCGCCACACTAGTTTTATTTTATTCTTTCGTGCGAAAAGTACTAACTGCTGTTCAAAAAATAAATAAATAAAAAAATGCTCATTAGCTAATAATATAAATTGTACAAAAATATTCAGAAGTGATGTTTAAAGTGTGTTCCAAAGATACAGTTGAATCTTCGTATAATTTTTCTAAATAATATTTTCAATATGCAGTCATTAACGAATCTGTACTGAATGCATGTCAAAGCGAATGAAATAAAAAACATAAGAGTTCATCCCAAGTTCGAAGTCGAAAATTATAGGAAAAAAGAGCAACATTCGAAACTCATTTTATAATTACTTTTTCAGAGGCAGAAGCGGATATATATTTTTTCATCATCCGTGTCTCATTATAATAATAATCGACGTCCAGGCGACTCGATGTTATATAATGGATTCAGGCAGATTAGCAAAGCCGTTGGACGAGAACTTGCACATGTATAATAGGCCCAAAAGAACATATAAGAAATAAAAATATATCAGATTAATTTAATATGCATACGAAGACGAACATAACGTATTATCGCTTGATAAAGTTTTATAAGTGACTGAGGTATTGATTTTTATTTTTGTCATTTATTTAATAAATAATAATAATGGAGCTTAATTATATGGCAAGTCTAGTGTAGGATTTTCGTAATCACTTCAGTGCTGTGAACTAGAAAAAAATAATATATAACTTATTAGTAAATACATTACTAAAATAATATTGTAGTATAATGTATTACTATTTGTAATAGTATTTGTACTATATTTAAATATGGATATATAATGAAAATTTAAAAATAATTCAATTATTACTACCTTCCGTAGGGTTGGTTAATGCAATCGTCCAAAAATCGAAAATAAAATTTTTTGCATATCTTCACGTTTCGAAGCTTTCTGAACATTTTAGCATACTTAAAAAAATGGATGTGTGTATATGTGTATATGTATGTATAATTACAATTTTTTGTCCACGATTTCGGGCCTATGTATCAACAGATGTGAATAATTCGAAAAGCATTTAATTCCTACTGATATTTGGCGAAGACAGGTCCAGCCGTTTTGGAGATACTGAGCAAAAAATGCAGAAAATAGAAATTAAGTTTTTAAGAGAACAGACCATCTGATTTAAATGATTCAAAAAACATTCAATTTATAATGGAGAAGTATTGATTGGTTTTTGCTAAATGTGCAAAAATGATAGTTTTTGAGAGAACGAAGTATCCGATTTGAGTGATTCAAAAAACATTTTGTTTGTGTTGACAGTGTGGAGTACGTTTAGGGAAGGCAAGAAAACAAATTTTATTATTTCAAAATAAATAAAACAGCAATTTGCTTGCAGCAAACAGCAGGACACGATGCCATGTACAACTAGTTTTTGTTATTGGTCAGCACCATAAAACAAAAATAGTATTTGATTAATAATAACTAACAAGTTATTAGTAATATTTCTTTAATTGTCAGAAAATTGATTTCCATTTGATCCATTTATGTAAACGAGTTCAGAAATGATGGATCAAAAGATAATTACTCAGTATTTTTTTTTGAGTAATTAATATCAATAAATTTGGAACACTTCGAACTTATTGATTATTCATTTATATTCGATTATTATGGGCCACACTATACAGTATCAGAAGTTATCCGATCCCTAAGGAAGCAGATGCAATAGGACTCCTTGCTGTTATAAACACGACAGGATGTGGATTTGTTCGCATTATTTTATCATTGTGAACCAGAAAGGGAATGAGAAATGACCACGATTTATATTTATAATAACATTCTCCACATGGATGATGGATGATTTTAAATGATTCTGAAATGAAAATGGATAAAAGATATGCTACTACATAAATAGCAATGGGTGGAGTTTGGATTTTCGGTTTAAGGCAAATACAAAGTATTACAATATACTTAAATACGATACTATTCAATATAGTGGTAAAATCAAAGTTAGTTATTCTTCCCAAATCAGATCTGCAAATGAATCTAGTCTGCAAGCCAATTAAAGAGAAATATTCAAGAAATTTCAAGACAATGTAATATAAAGTGTTTTCAAAGATAAAAGAGATATCTATGTTAAAATGAGTAGAAGATATGTTGCTACATAATAAATAGAGATGGGGTTTTAGATTCTGATAGATTTTTGGTTCAAAGCGAATTATAACGTGAAGAAATATATTAAAAATAAAATCAATTAAATATAAACTAAATTGTGATAGAATTTAAGTGGGTAATTCTTTCAAAGCCAGTTATGCAAATGAACTTACAAAACAATTATGAAAAATATGCAAGATTTTTTTAGGAAAGAATTATATAATGTTTCAATAAATAAAAGAAATTTTAAAGGTAGCTAGTTCCATTTGCTCATAATCGTATACTACTAATATAATATTACAATTATTTTGCTCTCGAATTCGTATGATTCGTACGAATTTCACATGTTTCATACCGACCTTAAAAACATGTGTCTTCTTCATGAAAAATGCACGATTTCAATCATCACATTCTAAGTACACTATGATACTTAATTTTGTGTCCAAATATTAAATAATATCTCAAATATTTAATAATAATTGTTTGTAAAAAAGATTTGTCATGTATTAAAAATTAGGAAGTTGTTATATTATTCGTAGTAACTAATAGTTTAATAGGGAGAATCTTGTTTCGATGTTTATTGTAAATTATAGTTCATAATATCTTTATTAACTTCCCCTAGGGAAGGTACAGTATAATCGCAAAAAATCGAAAATGATAATTTGTACATAAAATTTTTCTGAACATTTTGGCATACCTTAGAAAAAATAGATGTATATGTGTGTATGCGTATGTTTGTGCGGATACACTTAATCGTCGACAATTTCGAGAATACGGATCAACCGATTTGAATGATTCAAGAAACATTTTACTTGTATTGACAAAATAAAAAACTGAATAAATTTTTGGGAAGACAAGTCCAGCCTTTTGGCATATCCAATGTAAAAAATAAAATAAAATGTCATTTAGCAGTAAAAAATGACCAATAGACATAAGCTCATCAAATTATCAGATATTTTATAGAGATTTTAATAAACTTGTTTACATTTCTGTGGGTTTCGTATTAACATTTATAATTTAAAACAATTTAAAGCTTTCAAAAAGTTTTAAAAAAGGTTACGAAAGCTCCACCAATTTGCCTTAAAGCACGATGCAATGCACCAATGCAAGCTTATAAGGTTTTGTCTATATAAATTTTGGAAGCAATATTGTTTTATTAACACTAATATCAATACAATAGTAATTAGTTATTACAAACTAACTAATTACTATTGCAATTATTTATCATAATATTTTATTCGGTTTATTTAATATAAAAATCGATATTATTCCACGTCGACTTCTCATCTCTATGCATAACAGGTTATATATGTAGCAACAATGTGTTTACCACCGAGATTACACACATGAGCGAACACTCTTGTATTTTCTTCGCCCGTTTTCTCCGACTTCGTTTATATATCCGTCTATCAAAAATGGTAATTAAAAATTAGATTGTCAGGAAACTAATTACTCTCCGTTGCATGGCATTCCGTGTTCGCGACGTAAACGAGGTGTCAGGCCGCTTGGCGCGTTCTTGGCTGTTGGTTGTTAGTACGACAGCGAGTGCGCCTGGACGACTGGACGGGCGTTTAATCAATTTCGTATATTTAGCGTAGGATATGATGGACATGCATATTCTTGCCATTTGGCAATTACTGAATTGAATCATATGATGCAATGAGAATTTACAAGTAACATATAGAATTTCACAAAGTTGATTTTCGATGATTCGATATGTAAGTTATAAAGATATTCTAATACTCATAATATAGAACTAAATGTGTTAATTTTTTTTAAATTTATTTATTTTGCGACCTGTTAATGAAAACAATAAGCAGAGATTGTTAACAATATATGAGAAAGCGGAGAATCTACTAAGAGTATTATGTAAAAGAAAAATAATAAAATAGTAAAAAAAGAAGGTAATTTGTGCTTTAGTCTGGTATTCTGGCTTTCCAGAAATGGAGATGTAAATTTATTTTTCTTCAAGATCTAGTGACAATTTTTCTGACAACCTTCTATAATATCCAAAGTAATCTTCTGGACTTGAAATTTCGGATTACTATTTGATTCATCTCTGAGTTTCTATGCATTTTTGTTATTTCATCCTGTACAGTATAAGCGTGTTGGTATGATGTCTAGTTATACCATGGCCTTCATCTAAATCTTTTTTATGTTAACACTATTAATTAGTTAAATAATGTCTTATATAAACATGTAACAATTAATTTTACTTAATGGATATAATAATATTGTAAATTCTTACAATAGGTTACATTATATTTATTGAGAAAAATAAGGAAGGAAAGTAAAACCTTACTTTAAAATAACAGATAGATGGTAGCGTAGATTTATGTTCAAAAATAGATAATTTTTGCTTTGTCTCAATTTTTGTTATTTTGTTTCTCTAATCCTTTAATTTCTATATCATTATTTCCATGTATTTTCTATGATAGACTAATAATTTAGCTGTTATCATAATTTTTAATATAATAATCAAGAAAGTTAAAACATAATTATATTACAATTAGATTAACTTAATGGTTATAATAAGGAGAAAGTAGTGAATATTCTACCTTAAAAAAAGATAGATTTGTGTTCGTTTAACTTCATTTTTTGTTCGTGTTTCTCAAAAACGGATGCATTCGATAAAATTTCATTTGGAGATATATTTGCTTTCAAATACTTGAATTTTTATAGTAAAAATGTATAAAACAAATTGTTTTAAATAATTATTTTTATTTATTATATAATCAGCTAACAGGGCGGGGCACAAAGGACCAATTTGACTTTAAGTAATTGTACTGTCTAAAGTTTAGACAAATTTGGTTATGACTCTAAAGTTTAGATATATTGTTTATAAGTTTATAAGTTTATAAGTTGTGATATAGTTCAAATGAACTATATCATAACATATAACGCGTATGAAAAGAAGCAATTTTTGAATTATGATCAATAATATTCCCTGTTAATTATTAATTATAGATATGTGTTTTTTACTGTTTTTCTAAAATTTGTCATGAGATTCTCTTTACCTCATAAGCTGGGTATAATACTTCTGTTATGGATTTTTAAACATAGCCATTTATCTTATGATAGCGAGGTTGTTTGATAGCTGGTAACACATCTTTTGCCTTTTACTTCCAAATATTGTTGTTAAATTTTATCACTTTACTTGTGCTTGAAACTTTGGTTATGGATCTTTTTGCCCGTGGATCTTTAAGCCATGCTCTGCCCCATATTAATCAAGGAAGTCAACATAAACGATTTATGATTTTCTAACATTCACTGACTGCCCATGATTTATTACAGCTTAACGAATGTATATTTTCCTTAAAACTACATAAGTAAAAACTTAATGTTTCTCTAAGAATTGTGTTTTTGTTTAATGCCACACCGCGATATCAGAGAATCACAGCATATAATTATGTTGGAAAGAACTCGTTTTATTCCCAATGCGAGAAGGAATTGGTTCCGCAGAACAGAGAACTGTTTTGTTATCTAATATTACGCATCAGTGATCGTTTCGTAAGATATCGACGGAGATTTTCAGATTGAAATATGAAAAAAAGCTGTTGGTACCGAACTGGCGAGTTTTGTTTTGTTTCGTATCTTCCTTCCTGTCGGTAATTAGTAACAGCGTAAATCAGGCGAAGATGAAGAACTGCGTCGAGAAAAGAACAACGGAAAAATAATTCGAGATATATAAAAACGACGAAAGCGGATCGCTGGTAAAATAATTATTGCCCCGTAACACAAAGAATATATTTCTATAATTGCTTTCATTATTCATTTTTAATAATATTCTATCACGTACCAGGCGTCTATTTATCGTGTCGATAAGGTGCAATTAAAATTATTATTAATTCTACAAATGTATAAAAAAAATCAAAATGCATTTTGTAGTTTCAAAACTATTTGTGTACTATCTCTCTATATAGAGCCATGAAAATAAGTCAACGCACATAAATTTTTGAATTTTAAATTTATATTCAATAACGAAATTTGATGTTTGAAATTAATTTAATTCAAATTATTCTCAGTGTACAGTAGTGACAGTTGCCATAGCTAAAGTATAGAGATTTTGATATAGGGTCTAAAGGGAGAAAGATGAAGTATGTTTGTTTGAACAAGATTCCATTATTGCATTGAGTCAGAGTTCTGAAAATAAAAGTCGTTATCAACAATTTTGGAGCTTTTCAACTTATGTTTATGTCTGTCACAATCGTCATGGAAGTGTAGACCGTTTGAAACACTCGCTCTTTTCTTGTATGGTTTGATTTTATGACTTATACATCATATTTACATTAAGGTGTAGACAAATGTTCAAACTACTTTTCTCCCAGCTAACTGGTAAGAAACAAAATGATTGCTGGTCAAAAAAAAGTGGCACAACCGTACCCAGTCTCCTATAGTATTACTGCACTTCTTTAAAATCATATAAAACTGTTTATTATATTTTTTTGACTCTATGAGCCAATAATTTCTATAAAATAAAAGAAGTAGAGAAACGAATTATAATCAGTTATAGAACTGCACATGCAAATGAAATCATTTCCATAAATGAAGATGTATTCTTACTTTCAAGAATCGAAGTTGAACAAAGTTATGTAAATATAACACACTCCATTTATGCACTAACAATTATGAAAAAAAAAACTGATATAGCTTGAAATTTATGAGCTTTTAAGTGTAACTCAGAGTTTTGGTAAAAATATGATCATTTTTTTTGTGGTTCATTTTCCTTTGATTTTGTTTATTTAAGCTTTGGATTCATAACCATAAATAAGATTACTGTGATCACAGTAAAAAATAACGATACAATTGTCCTAAATTTTCAAAAATTAAAGATTTCAAGACTTTTTGTTGAACCTTGATTCATCTAATATATGTACTGATTTCATAATATGATTTACATACGACTGTAGTCCGAAAAACATACTTGGATATGTAGAAATATTTAAAACTGTTATTATGGAAAAAATACTTTTACATCCTTCTTGTACAATCTCTACTTCGTGCAAAATCTTATTCGAACGTTTATCGATTTTTGATACATTGTAAACTCAATACCGTGAAATTGCTAAATTATTACTTTATTCCAAAGCCCATTTAGTGTAGTTTTTATTTCTTGAGTGAATGAAACTTCAGAATGTCTGATAGCATCTGAAACATGGAATCTGAACATGAAAAATGTATGATATTAGATTACATTTTGGGTCGAGCGTTGTAGGAGGTGCTCTATGTATTTTTGACAGGCTGGGGTTTATTTCTTTGACGTTTATGTCTTAGATAATATAAAAAGTATATAATTTTCGAATCAGATAGAGTATGAAGTTCTTATATTCCTAAACTTGTAGTCAAAAGGAAGGAATAATTTAAAAAAAATTAAAAAAAAACGTCTTTGCACTCAGTCATCAGTGCTATATTTCTAATGCTATTTTTAATAACGTTAATTATAATTGTTAACTTGCAGTAAAAAGATTTTATCTATTCTTTATTACATTAACGTAGCGCTTTAAAATAAATCAAACGTGTTTATGTCACGACTTCTTCTGGACTTTTACAGCAATTCATTTTTAACTACTGAAAATATTCGAAATATTCCACGCACCTGATAACAATGTGTGATAAGTGAAATTTAGTGAGTCTAGGTAATTTAATTTCTTTTGAGTTTGAAACGTTCGTGCTATTATACGACTCGGCTGTCGATGATAAGTGACGCCAATGTTTTTTATGATAGAAGCTTTTATTACACTACTTGACAAGGAATAACATCGGATACGTCCATTAGGCGACGACTAGCTTCTAATCTTATGTAGAATTTGGTCGTTATAATAGAAATATTGATAATGGTACAACATTATATGTAACACTAAAGAAGATATATTGCTCTGTTGGTCTATATAACTAATAGTTTTTATTTTCTTTTTGAAGCAAATGATTAACTTTGGTTTTATTTAGCCATGTAGGCTAGGAGCTACTGAATCTTCCGAATAACGATGTTCCTGTAGGTCTAAAACATTTGTACTTGTGATTTCTATTATTTTCTAAAAGTTTAGTACCTCTTGGTCCAATATTGTCTGATTGTCTATAAATATCAAAATCGACAATTTTCTCAATCTTGTGAATCTTTGACAGGTGTAAATCTAGTCAAGTGATTAAATCAATCTTCCTTTCAGGACATCCTTTTTAGCAGCTGCATTTTGTTGTAATTATTGTGTTTCCTTATTTTGTTCTTCAAATCAAAATTAGAGAAACTCAAAAACTTAGAAACTTTTTTTATATTACGAAATTTTAACTATAGCATATGCACAATTTATATGAGGAGGAAATGTTTATAATAGAATAGAGTTTTTTTTTTAATTCTTGGAATGAATATAATTTTTATAAGAGTCATAGAAACGAAAAGTCATAATATTATTTTTAATTCAACTAAATTATTAACTTCCCGAAGGAAAAGGAGTAAAAATCTGATTTGCGAATTTTATGTTTTCTCGACGTTCCAAGTAATTCTGAATCAAAATTTCGAAAAATTATGTTTGTGCGTGTGTGAGCTGATTTTATTTTTTGACGACTCCTGGACCCTATTTCAAAATTTTCGAAGTATTTCTATCTACTATGTTAGTCAGTTTTGTGCAACGATCGGCCGTGCCGTTTCTTTTGTAATTAGCAGAAAAATGTAAATAAAAATGTCCACGTTTTTGCCCACAATTTTGAACAAATTTTAAGAATTCAAATAATGTTAGAAAAATATTTGCTGGGAATCGTTTGATCAGTTTAAGTAAAGATCAGCCGAATCGTTTCTTCGTAGTTAAATGTAGAAAAAAGTTTTTTGACGATTTTGATGAAACTTTGTACAACGGTAGATTTCATAGTCTGAAATAAGATACTAAAATATTATAGGCCTACGATAAGCGATTGAATTGCGATTCCAATCAGTATCTATGATTAATTTATAAAGGAATATTTTAAAAAAATCGAAGACGAGAAAGATTGAAAAGATGTTTCAAGATATTTAAATATAATGAAATAGACATAAATTATATGTATATATAAAATATGAAAATTGTTTCATAATTTCTTATACCAGGCACCCCTGTCTGACTGAAATATGAAAATAACATATCAATAAAAAAATATTAAAAAAATCTATGTCGAAGCATATGTAAGTTCTGTGCTGTTTTGTTGGTAGCTATTGATTACAGTTTCCGCCTACATTTTTAGAACATGAAATGGACAAATAAAAAGCGTACAACAAATTAGTTTACTTTAAACAATTGCAAGTAGGTTTGAAGAATCAATTAGAAATCAAAGTAATTATTTTTTAGTGAAAGCAAAAATTTTATTTTGGGAATAAGCACTTGAACTTACTTAAATATCGATTAAGTTGAGTATACATACGTGTCGAAAAGTTCATCCAACTTGCCTTAAAGCAAAATAATACTTTCAACTAGTTTTTAGAGTGATTTTACAGATTGCTCACTATCACATAAGCTCAGCGTCTTAGCTCTTTATTACCTCCTAAATCCTACTAATAATAATTGTTATTAAATTTAATTTAAAATGAAACAAAATTCGACTAGTGTTAGTTTTTACTAATGTAATTATAGCGCCTGAATTTGACTTATGATTATAGGTTTTCGTTGAATTTTTATCCCTTGAGTTGGGCAGGTGTTAGTCGATTTAGAACAATCGCAGCATTCGCGATCACATCCCTAGCCGAGCTCTCGGACATCTGTATCCGGACGTCTCGGCTGTTTATTTTTGGTCCGTGTCCTGCAGTTCGTAACATAACCGGTACCTGTATTCTAGTAAGGATGTCGATTCTTTTCAGTAATAATCGAATTGGAATATTTTTTTTTCTTTTTTGTGCTGATTTTGTTATTTATTTCATAAAACAGTTTACATTGATGTAACTTTAAAAGCTTAATTTTTTATTAGAGCTACTAGTTGTGGGTTAATTTTAAATCGAGTGCAATAAGGAACATGTTGGCATGTATGGTTTACAAAGACATTTGTTGAATCCAATCTTCTAATTCGTCTACTAAAGTTGATGCTGACCAAATTGAAGATAAAATTTAAGAGTTGAAGATATATCACACACGATAATTGGAAAACATCTAAAATATCTTGGTTTATTTAGGAAGTTTCTTATATGGGCATCCTTCAAATTGAAAAAAAAATCAGTCAATACAAAAAACTTTTTTTTTTAAATCATAAGCGAAATGGAATTGAATGGATTGAGAGTTATGATTCGTGGTTATTGGTATCGTCGAAGTACAGAATTGGTAATTTATCATTAGAATAATTGATTAGCATATAGTCCAGTCATTTAAGCTTAAATTATTGACACCCTAAAAGTTGTCTCAAAACCTAATGGTTGCGTACACCCTATCATATGTAGGTTTTGAGACAACTTTTAGATGTCAATATACAGTATTTACAGCTTTGGGTATTTCGAATTCCGAGGTGTACTTACTATAATGGCTGGACTAATAAGCAGAAAAGTTTGACTTTATGATTCAATCAATTAAAACTCAATTCAGTGGTTGCAATTGAATTATCAACGCTGAACAAATTTTTTACTCTTCTTGTTCCTTATCTCTGAAACCTTGACTGGGCCTGTCTTTGCCAAAAACCACGTCTACTAATCATAACAAATTGATTGTTTTTTTTTAAATTATTCAATTCAGATTCTCAGTTCTCTCAAAAATTGAATTTTTATTATCTGCACTCTTTCCTTCGTATTTCAGAAACGGCTGGACCGACTTTTTCCAAAAACTAATCAGCACTAATTTTCATAAGTAGGTATCGATTTTTCTTTGAATCATTCAAATCGGTTGAGCGGTACTCCCGAAAAATTGCATCCACACATACATACAACACACACACACAAACACACATCCATTTTTTCTGAGGTATGCCAAAATGTTCAGAAACTGCTGAAACGTGAATATATACGAAAAAATTTCACTTTAGATTTTTGGACGATTACAATAACTTACCCTACGTGAAGTTAAAAATTTTGAGCAGAAATTTCTTGTTGTTAGATAACGTAGTAATCATCAATAGATATTGTTTCAGGATGGATATTTATCACCGTTTCACCGTATATAATGAATTCACTTTATTTATAAAAAATAATGCATTAGTAATTTAGTTTACTTAAAAAAGTATAATATGGAGAATAGTGCAGCTTATATGTAATATGTAACTTGAAACGAATAAATATAGGAGGTATACAGGTAAAGGTAAATAAATGGAATAAATAGAAGACAAATGAAAAAGCAACTGGTTAAAATTGTTAAAAATATTAAGCAAATTTTGTTAGAGTTAGCTAGCTAGGTAAAGAAGTGATTGACAATTGTCACTGGATCGATAATGAACTGAAGAATTAAATTTATTTCTAAAACTTAGTAGGGAGAACGTATAATGTGGAGAATAGTGCAGCATCGTATAATATGAACTGAATTAAAATAAAAGTATACGCACATAAACTAATTGTAAGAAGCAAAATTAAACAAATGGAATACAAATAAAGAAGCAATCGGTTAAAATTATTAAAAATATTAAGCAGAAGTTCTTAAAGATAGTCGAAGAAAAATAATCAGTGCAAATTATCTCAGGGAGCGTCCATTAATCACGTGATGTTTTTATGGGAAGGAGGGGTTTGACAAAAAATCACGAAAGATCAAGTGGGAGAGGGCGGGGGGGGGGGTACAGTAAGATATCACGTGTATTTAATTTTTTAAAGATTTTTTTTAAAAAAATCAAAACATTTTAAAAAAAATCAAAAATTTTACCATTTTTTCTACCAATTACCACACAATTTTAAATATCACCACGTTCACCAAGGGGAGGAAGAGTCCAAAAATATTTAAAAAGTTGATCACGTGATTAATGGATGCTCCCTCAGGAAGGATAATTTTCAGGTGTATAGGTCACCATCCTACCGTTTCAGTGTCGTTTTGTTCTCTCGATGTAAGATATAACACATAGTCGTTCTACTAAATGTCCTTACATATACGACTTTTCGATTAATCGAAAAAAGTGGACATGCCTACTTTAGTCTACTGGACGGACAGGATGGAGTACCTTTTTTTTGCTTACTAATTCTTTATTTTCATTCTGTACCTGTGCTTCGTGCCGTGCACCGGAAACGATGGCCCGAGGGAGAGCGGAGATAAGGCGATCGTCGTTCGCGAGATAAAGACGACGAGACACTGACCATTGATAATTAATAATCATGATTTATGGCATGCGTGTGTATCGATGTGTGCGTTGGTCGCATCCAGTTCTGAACACGCGTAGAATGTGTAAATAGACGGAGAGTCGGTGTAAAATTTATTAATTTTCTCTCAATACAACCTGCGTTTAAGGGGGTTGTTTGGTTTTTATTTATTTTTCTTGATTTTGAGATTTTTTGATATTATGAAAGCTAAAAACCTTAGAATTATTTAAAAAAAAATCATCTCAATATATTTTTTTTTACGAAGTTATAGATATATATATATATATATATATATATATATATATCTATATGTATGATTCTCTGAAACCGTTTTTTTCATCGCTCCGCGAGCTATTGTATGCCAGCTGCTCTCCTTTTCATTATAATACCTCATGCACGTGACCTTTTTAATGTGTTAGCATCTTTGAAGACCATGGTTTGAAAAAACCGCATGTCTCTATGATAAATACATTTCGAGAAAAACAAAAACAAAAATACCTTGCATTTTTTGTAAAAAAAAGCGAACAACCCCCTTAATGCACTGCACGACATTGTATGTGCGTCACGTAATTATAGAATTTATTAAAACTCTCTTTCGATTAGCTCAGGTCGTTGGGTTATAATTTAACCCTTATAGCTGTGGACTATATTAAACACTGATTTGCTGATATATAATGTATTTGATGCAGTTCTTATTTCAATCACTGATTTGTCACTAAGTTATAATGAAAGAAGATATGTCTATTTATTATTTATCATACATGTTGTTAAGCGGACTTTTCTTTTAGAAGTGTCCAATTAATCCCAATAACTCTCCGTTACCCCCTCTCTCTTTCGATTAGCTCAGGTCGTTGGGTTATAATTTAACCCTTATAGCTGTGGACTATATTAAAACTCTCTTTCGATTAGCTCAGGTCGTTGGGTTATAATTTAACCCTTATAGCTGTGGACTATATTAAACACTGATTTGCTGATATATAATGTATTTGATGCAGTTCTTATTTCAATCACTGATTTGTCACTAAGTTATAATGAAAGAAGATATGTCTATTTATTATTTATCATACATGTTGTTAAGCGGACTTTTCTTTTAGAAGTGTCCAATTAATCCCAATAACTCTCCGTTACCCCCTCTACCAGGGGCAGCAACCATCCCGTGTAAAAGCTCAATGCCATGAAGATTGACTTCTTTATAATAAAACGAAAATACGTCCGGACAGACATATTTGATAAGTCATTAGATTAATGACAAGGTTTTCAAAATATTTTCAGTAAGAATTTTATAGAAATTCAAATAAATAGCAAATTTCAAACTGATATATAGGCATTATTGAAATTTATTATTAATATTTGAGAGCGATGTCTAAGAAGAACTCCAATGAGATCATCTTCTTAGTTTAACAATTGAAAAGATATTATTATATTGAAGCTAATCTAAGACTAAATCTATAGGCTATTGACGTTTCAATCTTCTTACGCCAAATGGTTGGGTAATGTCGCTTATTGATGGTTTTGAATGTGATTCCAGTATTTTTCCTTAAATTCTTTGAACGTTAATTGCACCGTTTTCATGTTGAGATCGCTGTGAATGATTTCATTTGTAACATATCACCGAGAATTAAGTATTATACGTAAAATTTTTGACTGAATTCTCTGCATTATAGCTATATTTGATTTGTAAGCACATCCCCAGAGCTCAATTCCGTAGGTCCAGATTGGTTTAATGATTGATTTATATAGCAGCAACTTATTTTCAACAGAGAGCTTAGACTTTTTACGCAGTAGCCAATTAAATTCTTTCATTTTGATCATTAAAATGTCAAACATATGTGACTTATTTTCGTTTTATTTGGAATATTATTTAGTTTAATTATTTACGATTATTATTTTGTTAATGAAATGACGAATACTCAAAATAACAATATGATTCGAAAAATTTCAAGGGCTAGATAATGTCTTTGGTAAATGAAATATCGGAATATACGTTTCAAAATATGTATTATTTATTTGTATTTTACTTTTAATATAAATATTAGAATTTAATTAATGAACTCAAATACGAATACTCAAAATAACCATATGTATTGAAAAATTATCAAGGGCCAGATAATGTCTTTAAGTAAAATGCAGTCTCGGTATATTAGAATCAAATCAATAAAATAGTAAAGATCAGCATTTGAATATATGACTTTTAATATTTTGCAAGAATAAACTATAGAGAAACTGTAGAGAAAGACAATTATTTGTCGCTTTACATTAATATGGTCCTATAATCGTTTGGTCCTATGATCCTACGTTCTCTAAGATGTGACAACTAATTGACGTCTATCATTTTTCAAAAATAGTCTTTCGGACATCATAATGAATGTTGAATATTATCCATAGTTATTTGATTTTCTAAATATTACATTTTTGTTGAATTTTGATGTAATATTTTTGTACTTCAATAACTTGCTAGTTTCTTTGTCTCTCTATCGGTTACTTGTATATCCATGCAAATAACTAAATTTAAAATTGAATATTTTTTATATTTTACTATAAATTATCAATTTTGAATAATTCAACGTACCAGATATCTGATTATCTGCTAGAGGCTGATTGCACGCCATTCAGCCATAAAATTTAGAAAAGAAGAAAAAGTATTATTATACTGTTTGGTGTAAACTAAAGTTATCATTATAATAAGCATATATTATGACCATACCCGATTATCATCAAGTTTTAAAAGCATCATATATGAAGTCAGATTTTTGACGTTATACGAGATAAATACATTATTTTCATGATGAATTTATTGAAAAAATTGGATTAATAATGCTTATATGAATAACATGAAAAATATATAAATATAAAATTAAACTTATTAAATTTCATTGTGAACTTTGTGTAAGGTATTTTATATTCTGAATTTTTAATACCATTTTAGGTTGACAATATAGTATGTGTATGAAAATATCTAATATTATAAAGAATGTAGCTCTATAATTTTTTTGGAGTATATGGCGTTCTGTAATAAATCTCAATTATTCTTGCATATTTTTTAACTGTAAAAATTCGAAAGCAATGTAGCAAATCGTAATAATTGCATATCGGTAAATGCCCATAAAGTGAACTTTCTTTGGATAATGCATTAGTGACAAACATTCCGAAAGCAGTCAGCCTTTTAGTAAATTTAATGTTTTATTGCTTGATGGTTCTTTAATGGTTATTACACTCAAAATTAAAATACATTCGAACATGTTAACATATCATATGAATATATATATATATGTATATATATATAAATATATATATATATATATATATGTGTGTGCATATATATATCCAAATATGTATATGTATATGTATGTATAAATTTATATAATGAAATCGAATCATGCCAATATGGTTTAGCATGACCTTAAAAAAATTCACGAAGTGTTATATTATAATAAAACATTTTATTTAAAAATTTATCTATTAGAAAAACAATTAAAATTGTAACAATTATCTATAAAGCAAAGTGATTTTGAAACAAAAGTATCACTGCACAATTATGTTGAAAATAGTAAATAACAGCATTATTATTTTCAAGGCGTAACAGTAAAAATATTTATATTAAAAAAAAACATCATGTCATATTTTCTTTGTAAATATTTGCGTACTAATTTTATTAATGAGCAGCTATTTTTATCCTATGTTTTTATGCAGCCGCCGAAAACTAATTGAATTAACGGCATACTAAATTTTCCACGTCAAATGTAACACCGGTTATATTTACATATTAAATTACGTTGCGCAACATTTCATTCATAAAATGGTATTATGCAAAATTAAAATTGTTCTTTTATACAATAACATTTGTATTCACCCGAGATCTAATTTTGGTGCTGGTTACCTTGGATCTATTTAAACGGGGTACGGGAGCAATAACCGAGTCGCTAACACGACGTAAACATATTTACACATCTGTGTATTCCGACAAATGTCCCAACTTATTCAATATTACATATTGGACATATACACACACTCATTTATATATATATATATATATATATATAAATTTATATAATAGTCATATTAACTTAACCGCTACAAAAACTTTGCTCGTGTTAATATCGCACAATAACAATCCAATTTTTCAACGCAATTCAGATATTAAATTTTCTGTATACGATTTTCTTCATTTTCGAATAAAAATTTCTGTTAAAAAAATTTCAATTAAACGTACTGAAATAAAGAAAATCGTATACTGAAAATTGAAAATCTGAATTGCGTTAGAAAATTTCCTTTATCTTGTTGTAACATACAACATCTGCATCAGCTTTTAAAAATTATTATTACTTTTGCTCAAAGATTATTTATAAGCATTTTAAAAATTAACTTGCATAGTAAAATTAGGAATCTAATAAGAGCTTATGCGAAATAAAAACATTTGAGCGGATTAGCAATTATGGGACCATTTTTCGGTTTTAACAATTTTTTTACTCATATTTTTTCAATAAAAAATTTATCAAGTATTCTGATTCAATGCGGCAATTTTTGATAAAACTTGCCAACACACTTTAGTAAAATTGCCTCAAGTGCTACGTTCCCACTGGGGTAAGTACTATTATAATTATATTTTATTAATGCCAATCAAAATAGCTTATAGATATATAACTAATGTTCTGATTGTGAAAAAGAAATAAAAATAAAAAAAACCTTAGTAACTTTGTTTAATGGAGGGGGCCTCTCAAAGTTGACTGATTTTAAAAATCTTAAATTTATAGTACCACAAATAGTCTCAATTCTTGAAAACTTGGGGCAATTGTGTTATTGTTTTTGACTGTGGTCTTAAAAATGTTATTCATGGTTACGGTTCCAAAATTCAAATAAACAAAAGTAATACAAATTAACCACAACCACCGAAAACTTAAGAGCTCATATTTTCCAAACAACGTGAGATGATTTTTATTCTAAATTTTGTTCAGAACAGTTATGGTCAATACTATCACCCCGTTTAGGCTTGACGTTGAGTTCTGGGACACCCTGTACACACACAAACACACACACACACACACACATATATATATATATATATATATATATATAATTTTTCTATCTATTAAGATTATCTGGTTAGCTATTTTTATTTAATTTTTTATATTTCGAAAGTCTCTCTATGCACTCAATATGTATGGTTTGAAGTACTTTTATTTATAATTTTTAGTATGTGTAGAATTTGAAATTTAGTGGGTGTTTTATTAGAATTGCTTTGTTTTCAATAATTCAAAGTTTTTGAAGAAAAAGATTTTTCATATTCATTTTTTTTCAAAAGTTCAATCTGAGCTAAGAGCTATAATGATTGGCGAAATGGAGAAATTTACCAAGGTATTGACAAAAAATCTAAAATAAAAAAAGAGGTCGATAAAGTCATAAAGCCAGAATACATAATGAAATTTTCTAAAAAAACATATATCATTTTCTATAAATCTTTTGGGCAATTTTCACTCATTTACCACAATGCACAGGATACGCAGTGCATGGCTATCAATCTTTGTAAAAGCCAAACGAACCGTTTGTTGAAGGCATTTATCTGTCAGCAAGAGTGATATATTTCGCATGATTTGTAGCAAGAAAAAAATATCGTATGACAAAAATAGCCAAGCACGGGATCCCCAGGATGCAGGATGTGTTGCATTTATGTATTTTATCCTAACTCGCAGCTCGGAGAAAAACATAGGAAGTAAAATGCGAGTTTGGTATAAAATATTGTTGAAGAAATCTGACGATAAAGAACTCGGAGATGAACAAGACACTCAAAACCTTAAAACTAAAATTTTGCTTGTTTTGCATACTAATACTAATATTCTGGTTATTTTTTTGTTATATTTTTAATTACAATCGGTCATACTAAGTATTTAGTAATTATTTTGACCGTCATACGGCTTTTAGAATAAAAGTCAACCGATAGTTGTTCATCCAATTATAGCTAGAAGGTAGGGCGGGGCACAAAGTTCTAATTTGATTTTGAGCAATTATATTGTGAAAAGCAAACCTATTATATCACAACAAATAACACATATCAAACAAATAACTATCTGACTTTGTGTGCATTTTTTACATAAATGACTGTAAATAACCTTGATCTATAGAATTTTGTCAGAAATATTCATCAGCAGATTTGGAATAATGAGTTATTTAATTTATCTCTTGTAAAATAATGTTTTTTCTTCAATTTATTACTGTACCATATGTTATATCTAGCATACGTTAATAATAAATATAATTATTATATTAATATTTTATCTAGAAACCACATAAGCTGATATATACTCTATTGTTTCGCTATCATTATCTATCATTTTCTTAGAAAAACGATAAATTTCATTCAATTTGAAGTATTAATGACCTGCTGTTAAGTAAATAGCAGTAAATAGACACTCATCAATTGTAAAAAGTGCAATTCAGAAGGCTAGACGATTTAATGTACATTAAATTTTTAATACTCGTACTTTTTATTTTTCGAAGTACACCTAAGTCTGTTTTTACACTTTTTGTACACGGTTTTGATATAACACGGTTTGAAAATTGAATATTTTTAATTTTTTTACACGAATTTATTCCATTTAGCACGATTTGAAATTTTATGTACCTAAATTTTTTTTGTCAAATTAAATTTTTGCGAAGTATGTTCATATCACAAAAAAGTATTTATGAAAGAAAAAAGTCTGAAACCATCGATAGTATCGATAGTTTGCGCACACTAGCTTAAAGATTTAAGTGAATTCCCCTTTAGCGCGTACAAACAATTTTTACTGGTCAAAGCAAATGTGAATAGCATTAATTTAATTCTTGTTCTTAAAAATTCTTGTTTATCACCAATTTTAATAGGTTTTAGAAATTAGGAACAAATCACCCATTTTTGTATAAAATCAATGTCTCTTTTTTACACGTTTTTTTTTTACACGGCTTCTTCTGGAACCAATCTCCGTGTAAAAACAGACTTAGGTGTACTCATAATTTTGATACGCAATTAGCAGAATACAACAATAATTATGTCAGGACTTGAGATAACGATTATGATGGCAATATTAAGTAGAAACTTTTATGAATAAATTATTTTTTTGAGTACTTTGCTAATGGAAAAGATAATACAAAGGTGATAATATATTGCTCGTGGCCCAATTTCTTGTTTTCTAACAAATTATTAGATTCAATTATTGATTGATTGATTGTTAATTTATTGAAAAGGCGAAAACTCTAAGTAATTAAGTGTGTATGTGAGCAATCAATATAACTCATTTGAAAATCATTAGCAAGGTAACAATATTACTAACAAAACCCATTCCATGGGCGTGTTTTGTTTAGGCTTTTTCTTTGTTTATTTGTTTATTTATTTATTGCTTTATAAAAATATTGCTTATTGGAATAGATTCGTTAGTGGGAAGATTTACGATACGGTATTCTGTGAACAGGAAACTGAAAGACATGCAACGAAACAAACAGAACAAAAGTTTAAAATCCACGGAGCAAATTAATGAGAGCGTTGCAGTAAAAATTAAAACACTTATTGAAAATCTGAATAATAAATCAATACAATACAATTTTTATTAAATTAATGCAAATCCCAATTTGCATATCATAAAAATGTTCAAGTATTTTTCATTGCTACCTAAAAAATTAGCTTCCTCAAACAAATGTGTCATTATACAGTAATTGAAAATGACTGCCTTAAATATATTCTATTTTCTACTCTTTTTTTATTTCTCAAGATTCAATTACAATCAATATAAAAAAATTAGTAATTATGAATGACAATATATATATCATATTTTGGTTAAAAAAATATTACCACAAATATTATTTATAATAAGAATATTTTTGTGTAGGTTAAGGTGAGACACAAAAGTTCAATTTGACTTTAAATAATTATATTGTCTATATCACATGAATACATATCGCAACTATCGAACTATGTTTAATAAAGTGTCCAGTTATTTTTTTATTTTTGGCGTCCGGTTATTTTTTGAATTTTTGCTGTTTCTCTAAAATTTATTATCTGTTAACTCCATAAGAGCAAAATGAACAATGAATGAAGGCAAACAGATCTAATGTATTAATTTTAATTTTAAAAGGATTCTACGAAATAATAGCTGCAATGCTCTAATAATCGTCAGAAATATTCGTCAGCAGATTTGGAATAACTAATTTAATTTATTTTTTTCAAAATAACTTTTTTTTAACTTAATTTACTTGATCACTGATGTTTACATCTTTGTCAGGGTAAAATTTTGGTTGATCCTTCTCATCACACTCTTATTTAAGTTACATAAAAAAAAAGTTTGATCTGACTTAAAAATAATAATTTCCTTATAAACAAATAAAAAGCGTATACCGAAATTTCATTTATCTCCTGATTTGAGGCTATGGCTGATTACACATCTTATGCCTGCTACTTTCTAATATTATTAAAAAATCCAAAACTTTACTTGATTTTGAGATATTGGCGCATCTTTTTACAGAAACTTTTAAGCCTTGATTGACCCTATTTTCCTTGAAAATTCAATAACAAAATTCCAAACTAAATGTGAAGTAAACAAAATAAAATTAGATGATTTCAAAATAATTCATACAAATCTATAAACTAACATTTATTTTAAAAAGACGCTTGTAATAAAAAAAGGTTTAAAATGAAATATTGCTCATGAACAAATTTTATTTTGTGTATTTTTTATTATATCTATGAAAAGTTAATTTTATATGCTCATAACAGTTCATTTTGACAGGAATATCAAAGAAAATCGTTGTACGAAAAGGTTACAGCTGAATTATTTACAAATTACGTGCAAGCAATTTAATTTAAATTTTTATTTTTTATACACTGCTTAACATTACTTTAAAACTAAATTGTAGATATTATCTTATATATATATGAATGGATATTGATTTTATAATTTATGAATAGAGAGCTAACCATTAGAACTTTTAACTAAGTTGAAATTATGTCACCAATCAATTTGAACCAAATTTTTGTATATTTCTTTCCATCGAGCTTTGCTTTTTCATGTTTTATCGTGGAGTACAATCAGAATTTTGAAGTACAATCAGAATTTTGAATTAAATAATTAATATTGTGAATATAAAATCAACTTGTATCAACATTTTTCTTGGAGAAAGTGAATTTGTGGATAAGGTATATAATTTGTGTATATATTTAAAATTGTCCCTTAGCTCTTATTCCAAATTAAGAGTGCGAGAGAGCGCTGGCAAAGCCATCAACGCGCAAGACAAAACAAGAGCGTAGTCAATGGATCGACAACGTGACGAACCGCCGCGCCGGATGAAATAATTAATGTTGCCGTGTTCATTTTTTTGTTCTTCATTACATTGTGTTTTTTATAGGTTGTCGCTTTTTTCCAATCACCGTTCCATAATTTGTGCAGCGGTTTCAATTGCGTCCTTTTTTGCTCGGAGGAAAACAGATAAACCACTTTTTAATGACAAGATGCTTTTTGTACTTTCGTCTTTATGACGGTGCAATTAGATTATGAAAGCTTGTTTATTTCTTGATATAATTTTAATATGTTTGAAATTAACAGAAGTGCTTATGCTTTATTAGCAATACCATTTCTGTCTTACTCGGTCTGTGTTATGTTTTATGGTTAATGTTTAAGCGAATGCAATTAACCTGTTAACCGGGCAGGACGCATAAAGGCGTCTTCAAAAATTACTTGCAGATGAGGCGTTGAAAAAAGTATCTCGCCAGCTTGCTTAAGTATGAACTAAGAATTTTCTATATTTTTAAATAAATAGTGTACAAATAAGAAGTATGAGTAATGGAATAAATTACCTTGAATTTTTTTTTTTTAAATTTAATTTAGTTTAATTTATGTCCTAGAGAAAACTACAGAAATGTTTATATTCTAATAACTTATCACTTAAATTAATAAAAAATCTAATGAATAAATAAAATTATTATATTAATTGAATTGTACATCAACCTTTAGTGGCTTCGTGGCTTAAGCTGCTTAATTCGATGTTTTGGGCATTAATATTAATCCAGTGCTTTGTAAAATCTATAATATACTCGATCTATAATGATCATATATGCTCGATCCATAATGATCAAATATGGTAATAAAAAAATTTAAAAAAATCACAATCATGTTTATTAAATCATTTAACCCTGATGTTAACTATAAACAAATAATAACAAGTTTTTGGAATTTATGATAGTGATGTCTGTTTCAATAAACAGGATTTTGGTACAAAAATGATGAATATAAGTATATAATCAAATTTACAAGGAATTTCAGAACAATAATAAACAGAATTATAATAACAGAAAATTGCGGATTATGTCTACAAATACCATCTATGTTTCCTAACTTCAAAGTTTGTCGACCATCTTTTTTTAAATGCCGTCACAAAGTTTTTGTAAAACAAATGACGTCACCTAGATAATTTGAAAAGAACTGGTTTACTACGAACGTAGATTTCGTTCTGGCGATTAGTTGTTGAATCAGTGGTGTGTGAAAAAGGATTTCTTTCGAAGCGAAATAATCGTGTCTTGGCCTATGTAAAGAATAAAAGTTTTACGAGACCGAAAAATTATGAACTTTTCGACTAAGCTCTGCGGGCGGAAAGCCTTGGAGGGAACATAAAAGTCAAAAGAAAAAATTGTAGAGAGGTTAAAGTTTGTTTATTTCTTACTTGGTCTCTATTATGTTTTATAGTTAATGTTTAAGCGAATGCAATTAAACTAATAATCACAGTTACGTTTTGATATTGGTTATTAAATTATGCTATGTGTCTTTAACAAGTTTCCTAAAAGCTTACTTTCCAAAAATTATTTGTTTGCCACTATAGATTCTAATTTGCCAGATCGTTTAAAACAAATATACTGTTTGAATATAATGATGTTATTTACTTTGTTTGTTGTTATGAATATGAATTTTCTTCAGTTTCAAAAACATTTAAAACATTGTTGTCTGGTTTTTAAAGTATATATGTTTATTTTATATACTCTATATTTATAAAGTAATAGAAATTTTGCTTTTGCACACGCTTAGCTATAATAGGTCGATTTTACCTATTACCATTCATATAAATTTACCTTAACTTGAAATTCAAACCTTATATTACCTTAAGGCGCATGTACTTTATAATCACATCACATAATCCAGTAAAATTGAATGGGCCATGTAAGATGCATTCATTGGCAAACTACCGTCTTGGCTAGATGATTATGATTATTTTATGCTCGGATTACCCTTTGTCATCATTATTATATACTAGCAAACCCGACGAACTCCGTTTCGCCACCAGATGGTTTCGTGAGAAAGATGAAGAAATTGTTTGTTTGTTTTATATTTGAAAAGGAAAAATTTGATTTTATTGCACAACAGTAATGAATTTATTTCGATTACAAAAATGAAGTGTTTTTTACTTGAACTTCTCTAAGTAAATGATAGTGAATCCGCAAATTATCCGTTTCATTGAAGTGCTCTTTGGTAAACCACATTTTTTGTTTTTTGGTCTGACGTTAACATAAATAAAGCGGATGGTTTTCCAACTCGTGAACAGGCAACGTATAACTGCCCATGTGAAAAACAATGATTTTCTAAATAATCTATTTAAAATTTATCCCGCAAATACTAAGCGATTGGCCTTGCGACTTGTAATTGCGAACGCAAGGCAAACTGGAAATTGCAATCGTTTGAAGTCAAACGGAAGACCAGTCGGAATCATTGGTATGTCACCAAATCGCCAGCAATTTTTGATTGAATGGTGAAATTCAGTGCATGTACATCATTATTCTTTGCGGCAAGAATTGCTCGTTGACTTAACCAAGCATAATTCTGATAGTTCTCACTAATGTCATTACTCGAATTTTTAATTACGGTGCGTTAAGTTCCAGCAATTTGCATTAAGGCACGATGCCATTCACCACAAATATTCTTAGCTATAAACCTTGCGGAGCCCGAGACCTTTCCAACGAATGCAAAATTGTCGAAATCGGTTTGTGCGTTCTAGAGTTATGTCGTCAGGAGGAAAAACCCGACTTATTTTTATATATATGTAGATTATGCCTATCAGGGTACTATTCAATGAAAAATCTATAATGTAAAGATAAGTAATTGTCATCTTTTTCATTGAAAAGTGGTTAAGCTTGAGTGATAAAAATTCGATACATAGATCAAAAATATAATAAATATATTGGTAAAATCTTGTTTGCCATACACATTTGCACAAAATGCAATTTGTTGAAATTTTGTCCATCATACATCCTGTGTCTATGATGTACCATCATCAACTATATCAAACTAATTTTTACCATACTATTATATTTGCAGCATTCACTTGCTAACTCTATATACAAAATTCATTTATTTCCAAGGCACTTTAAACTAGGCTACCAATTCTAATTACCTATCCCAATACTGTAACTATAACAAGTCTTTTATAAGGGCGTCTGAGTCTGAGCGGATGTCGGGTCACGGAGCACGGGGCTCCAGCCTGCACGATGCGAGAGATCACGGCCTGATGCAGTCAGGACAAACTTCCGTCGCGTCGGGGGACGAATTGATCGCCTAGGGAACGTGGGAAAACGTCATCAGGTTCGGGTGTATCGATCGCGCACTTTGCGTGCTCAACGAACGATTCAACGACCTGCACGTCAATGGGATTTTATAGTAGTGTAAGGATTATAGGGATGAATAGAGTGGAGAGAGCTTATATTGGATTAGAAAGGGGGCTAGTGTAATTTTTATTTTGTAATAGAATAAGGAATTAATATTTATTTAAATGGTAAAAAATGAAATTGAATCAAGAACAGTTTGATTTTGATCTTATTTTATCTACGTAGAAAAGTAAATTTATCTACAAATGTTAAAAATATTTTGTAAATATTATAAAACTTTTGAAAAACCATGTTGAAAAAAACTTCGTATTAATAGACTAAAGCGGAATAAAACAATATCTCAAAAACAAGTAAAGTTAACATTTTTTTAACACAAATATTTGAAAGTAGAAGGAAAAAATGTATTACCAGGCTGCGTTTCATCTTGATTGTTACGACATTACAATTGGGTGATAAACGGCCACATTTGAAAATCAATAACAAAAGTTTTTTTTTTCGTTGTTAGTTTTTTTGGTTGTGAGCATTGTTTAATATTTTCACTGATAATTTTTAAGCCTACTTTATTTAAATGTTTTATAAGATATATTGTTATTTTCAAGTTAGTTTCAATGGTTTTTTCTTATATAACCTCCATAAAAGCTTACATGTAGGTGGAGTAAATAGGACCAACTGAATATTTATCCTGGCAAAGGTGTGAACATTAAAAAATATTAAATAAAAAATTCGTTCACACACACACACACATATACTTACACATACTTTTTCCAAATTTGGTCTCATTCGATTCAGAATGGCCTGAAACGCCGGGAAAACATAAAATTAGCGAATCAGATTATTTTATGAAAACATAAACTTCTTCTTTGGGAAGTTAAAAAGTGAATTAAATTAAAAAAATGACAATTTTACAAGAGATAAGTTGAATAAATAGTTATTCCAACTTTGCTGATGATTATTTTTGACGAAATACCAGATCAAGGTTATATACGGTGTTATTACTGTAAAAAAATGTGCTAATGAAATTTATATTTTGCATTGATTAAATAAAGTAGCTATTATTATGCAAAAGTCTTTTAAAATTATGAGTCCCATTTTACCCCATCCAAAGAGTAAAAAGACCTGATGACAAATTTTTGAAAAAACAGCAAAAAACGCATTTCTATAATGATTAGGCTGGAGTTTTACTGAACATAGTCACTTGTTTCTGTGATATGTGTTATTTGTTGTGATATAGGAAATTGGTTTAGTTTTCACAGTATTATTGCTCAAAGTTTAATTGGATCTTTGTGATCCCCTATCTTATAGAAGCAAACCTATTTTGTAATTTTTTTCAACTATAAAATCTAGACATACAATGACGGATTTGTTTTTAATACATTAAGTAAAAATTATGAAAAATGAGCAAAACTATTTTCATGTCTTTGCAGCTTTTACCATTACTAAAATTGCTACTGGAAGAGTAATAATAATATCCTGTACCTATGATGTGTTTCATTGCTAGTTGCTTCTTCGAAATGAACATTCTCTAGAAATCCATTTCTGCTGAAATCGCTGTTATTATTATTTGTATATTTCACATAAACCTGAAATCAAAGGAAGATGAATTGAGATCTCCGTTTGTTTAAGGAGTGTGGGTTAGTGTAATGTCGTTCTGTGGTTGAAATAAATCAAGACATCTGTCAATTCTCAGAGTGTAGACATGCGCTTTGTTCTCCTGTCTTACTTGTATATTTATGTATATCCATGTATTTTTAATGGCTGTATTATGCCCATACATTTTATTTTTGTATGTTAACATATGTGTTCACGTATCGTGAGCCTACGCATTTTCGTTCCTTGCTAATACATCTCCCTTGAAACAAAACTGTTTCAAGTATATCAGAGTATAAAACATCGGTATTATCAAGGTTACATTCTCAGTGAATCTGAAACAAATCTTAACATCGAGGATTTGTTTTCTGCGTATGTATATATCTATTCCTTTCTACTTCTTCTATAACCATTTTATATTTTTTCAGAGAAAGATTCAAAGTTTGCAGTTTGTTTTACTTAGTTACACCTTATACATTAATTGTTTTCCATATCATTTTTCTCACGCCTTAATGTTCATCATTTATCAAGCTAGGATTAAATCTAATTGTAAGTTTATCCAATGATATTTTCAGTTAGATTCATATCTAAAATGTACTTGATGCTGTTACATACAAAATTATTAAACAAGTATTTATTCTCACGATTACTGATAATCGCATCGTTTTTAACTAAAAGTTAAATGAAATCTTAAATCTTTTTATCTGAAAAGTCATTAATATAATATCGATGTTCGACTATTTTTGGTTATTATTACAGTTACTTTCTAAAACTCAGTATACTGAATTCATACAACAGTTAATTCTAATTTTAAAATAATTGATATTTTGTTTAATCATTAAGATAGGATTTCTTGTTTTGTTATTTTCTGTACTAAAAATGTAAATTGATATTTAATATTAACCATCTGGATGAGATTTTCTTTTATTTTGCAATCAAAATTTAACTGGATTATTTTGGTGTATTTTGTAAAGTTATTTAATTTGATAGAATAAAAACGCAAAAAGTGGTCGAATTCAACTTTAATATTTTATTTCTTGATTTATTCTTCATTAAATACTAAAATAGATAATTATATTCTTAAAATATAATTTTACAATTATATAAGGGACAGCATTTCTTCTCAACAACGTCCCTTTTTAAAAGTCAACTCGGCCAAAAATATTTGACCTTTTTATTTTTGGTATATTTCTATAAGAATCTATCTAATATTGATAATTTATTTTAATTTTAATGAAGCAATGACAGGAAGGGCTATTTTCTCTTATTTAGCACATTTTTAATCAATATTTTTAAGAGAAAAATGGATATCACTTAATCACATGAGTTCCAATAATTAGTACACTTGTAATGACTTGCCACTTAAAAATAAACTGATATTAGTACATATTTTTCTATTAACTAGATATTTGCAGAAGCATTAGCGTGTGAGCCCACCTGGTATTTGACTGTTTTCAAAATTATAGCATAATTATTTCTGAAAAATGTCCAACTTGTCAACTTTCCATCTCGGCTTTAAACACGTCGTTTATATTAGAGCAAAAAGCGTGACATTACATTTGTGTCTACATCGGCATAGAAATCGGTACACAGAATGTGGGTGTGTTACCGTAAATCTTTCGCCCACCTGAAAAAGCTTTGCCTACAGACGTTCTGTCCGTATCGATTAATAAAAATACCATGTTAACGAAAAAAGACAAAACTTGAAAATATGCTATTATGCTGCCCACGGGAATTGAAACATTTTAGGGAATTTAAAGTATAATCTCGTATTTTAGAGAATGATTTCCTATTTAGGCAAAATGTTCTTTCTAAGTTTATATAGGTAATATATTATTTTATGGATTAATTAAAATTTTTGAATTGCATGCCAAATTAATAAAGTAAGTGTAATGTACATATTTCATTATTAATTACTAGATGTTATTGACTCATATTTGCATACTTAAAAAAATTATTTTTGAGCTTTAAACTATTTATTTTTTTACTCTTATTTTTTAATAAAAGTTAAAACTGATAATTAGGAAGGCTTTTTCAAGAATTTTACTTTTGTAAATAAATATTGATCAAATCATCGCATTAATAGCTAAACTGAAAAAACAGACAATGAAACAACTTGGATTCTATTTCATAATTCACATTTTTTGCGGATTTTTGATACAACTATATATTAATAAATACACAAAAGTCTTTTAAGCGTTAATGGCTTTGTAAAATAAGGGAGGAAAACAGATTGAAAATTTGTTTTTTTTATTCTATCGACCAGATTATAATAATCTTGAATGCTTTATAACATAATTGGATAATATTGCAATGGAATTGAATTTTAAATTTAAAAAATATGCAACTATAAAACGTTTTCCTTTAAATAAAAAATCTCCATGTGATATAAGGGCTTTGCCGTAGACCAATGTTATGGCAAGGCTACGTGAAGGTTTGCATATAAAATGGTACTAAAAACTGTCAAAATGCTATGTAATTGCTGTGCAGTCAGGCGTTTTACACATAAAATGTAACATCACTCATATGTTATTATGCTACATCACAAAGTTCCACTCATGATAAGATTTTTTTTTACGTTTTCGCGTTTTCTAGGTCAAGTTTTCTAACTAAAACGCCTTGCAACTACATAAAACTTGACAGTTTTTAGTACCACTTTATATGAAAAATGCTACGTAACATAGCTTTGCTAAAACATTGGTCTATTTTCAATCGGGCCAATAACTTTCACATTCTCACAAATCATTCATTTCTCATAGTTTCTCAAGAATATTTAATAGTCCAGCCAATTGTCTATATAATGAACATCTTATTGTTTTAATTTTAACCAGGTATTTAGCAAAGTGTACCGTAATAACCGGATTTCATGTCGGACATCAATCATTCTATTTCTAACGCTCATCAACATCTGGACTATTATCACAGCCGGCTATCGCGATTATAGTATTTGTGCCATTAACATGCGCTCCAAGAAACAAATTATTATATTAAAATTGTCTATAAATAATTAAAGCAAAGTAACGCAGATATTTTATATAATTGTTCACTAATTTTTAATTTTGGTAAATTAAATTTTGATTATTTTTATATTGTGCTGAGGGCTCAAACAATGATAAGCGTTATTTAATACTCATACAAAATTTATTAGATTATTTATAATATAGAAGCTATTATTCTTATAATATGAATATATATTATCTGAATATATCATATGTTATTGAAATGAATTATTATTACTTATATGTCATGTTTAATTTTGCGTCCTGACTGTTTTATTTTACCCCACCTATAGGGTATAATTACTAAATATCAAACTTTGTGACTTTGTGTCCCTCTAAAACCCCTATATATTTTATATTCTTTTCGTTATATCAATAGAAACATGAACATAAAATTAATAATTTATTTTTAGTATATTTAGTATAAAGTTTGAATTTACTCTCAAGAACCTTATTCTTATTTATAACTTTTTATAAGAGTACGACCTTAGTTTTTGATAAATAAGAATTTTTCTTCTTGCTAAAAAAGTCGAAAATTGCAAATAAAAATATACATCTCATTTAAATATTGAAAATAAGAAATTTTATATCAGGCCAAATGATAAAATAGATTGTCATATTTCTTCTTTCTAAAATCTGTTTGTAATATTGCACTTTATTATTGTACACACCAATATTTCTAATCAAATTTAAAATTTTTTGTTGATAATTTAAAAAAAAATCAATTTGAAATGCAAAATTAAAATTATATATTAACATTTTATCTTTGCAGGTTCCAAGCTGATGTTCCAAGAGATATTATTGATGCTGATTTTATAAATGGTAAGTCATATATACTATTTTTTTCAAACATTGAATATTTTCTAACTTCAATTAAATAATTCAATTTTTATTTAATCGGTGCAGATATTTTATATAATAGATTTTAAACTTATAAATAACTCTAATAAAACATGTTGCATGTGAACAAATAAGCAATTGATTTATTGATATTGTGACAGTAGTACTAAAGTAATGTCGATAAGTAAAGAGCTAAATTTCTTATTAATTTATAAATATCATTACTTGTTTTTATTATATGTTTTATTACTATATAAATGTTTTGCTAGTAATATTTGTGTGCGTTCATGTACACGTGTGGCTGTAAGTGATAAGTTATCCCACAGTTTTTACGTTTCCTGCGCAACCGGGATATCTCTATTGCTGGCTTCCTCCGCGGTTCATTCATGACTGAGTGCCTCGTTCATACATAAAATAGTATGAGCGCCGATAATGATCACAAAATTTATAAAAAAAATTGTGAATATATTTAAAATTTGCAAAAATATATATAGTAGATTTAAGAAATATGAGCCCATTTATATTACAGAGAGTTTTAAATACGAAGTTTTAATATATAAATAAAATCAAAACGCAACGAGGGCTAATGAATTTGTCGGGTATAGAAGGACCTAAAATGAGCACTTGAATTTGTCTTGATTTCCTCAATGATTAGGTCAGAATGCTATAATAATATAATTATATTAAAACATATGGTGTAGTAGTCTGACAAGTAGGTTTGCACGATCCTCGGAGCTTGTGTAATTTTCTGGATGTGTTGGTATTTCATCGCTTATTGTATTCATGTCGGCGACTTTATATTTTAACCATTTTGGCACATAATTTGGGGCATTCAAAATTTCTTTTAGTAATTTATTTTGACATCTTGAAATTTTTGTCACTTTTGTTTTGAAAACTGATTCCCATAGTTGCATACCGTATGTCCAAATTTACTTAATATCAACTTTGTACAAGTGAATTTTGTTGTAAAAATTTAAAAAATAGCAATCGAGTTTGATTATAAAGTTTCTTTGAGTAAAATAGTTTCCAGCTATAATTTTAAAAATTATACATATATCTCATCTGTCTGAGTGCGAACATTTTACATATGAATGCTATTAATACACTGTCGCCTTTTTCGTGTGTGCGCGTATTTTGACGCGCCTTATATTGCTCAAAATATTTAATTTAGTGATAAATACAAACAATATTTATTTTTCAATATACGGATTTCAAGTTTTGATTTCTTAAAATTGGCGCCTGTGGCAACCATTTATAAATAAATCATAACAATCTTATCATTTTATCAATCATCCTATAATTAATAATAGTAAGAGATTGTTGGTCGTACAGCTCATGATAATCAGTTTAAAATATGTGTATAGCAAAAAAATCAGACTCTTATCTTTTTTCTAAAATTTCATATTCACAAAATCATATTTCAAAGAAGCGTCAGCAACTTGAATTGACACGTAGACAACTAAATTGGTTAATGGGCTGGAAATCACAAGTCACAATAGAAAATAAACTCTTAATCTACAAGACAATAATTAAACCAATATGGTCCTACGGTCTACAACTATGGGGTGCGGCCAGTAAATCAAATATAACTATTTTACAAAGGTTTCAAAACAAAATTTTGAAAGAAATCGTGAACGCTCCAAAATATGTTCCAAACTGGTTGATACATCAAGATCTCAGAGTCCGAACTATAGATGAAGAAATTAATCTATACTGCACCAGATATAAAGCTCGTCTGAGTCGTCATCCAAACGTATTAGCGTCAGATCTGCTCAAGCCTTTACCACCAAAGCGTCTTAAAAAAAGAATATGCAACGATTTACTACAAAATATAATATAATATCTATGAAGGCGCTATCGCAGGATAGCGATCCTTCTCACGCAGACAAATAATATATAACTGTAACAAATGTAGCTGAATGTACTTTGTATAGCTTGCTATGAAAAATAAATACAAAAAAAAAAAAAACAAAAAAAAATATTTCCTGTCACAATCAAATCTGTCACAATCAATTCTGTCAAATCTATTTCCACACACAGAAATATCAATATCATGAAATAAGTGATGAATGCTTTAATTTTTTACTTTCTTTATTATTTTCATAAATAAATAAATAGTATGTCTTTTTATCGCGATAATTATATGCAAAATATATTGCAATGCTCTAATCTATAAGTCTGGAAGAATTAAGAACAATGCATAAAATGAAGGTTAATTAATTGTGATATATACTACTTCTTGACACATAACTGAAAAATAACAGGCTAACACTTTACTTAAAATTTCTTATAATTTGTATTGATTTGATTTAAATTGTCAAACTTTGTTCTATTTGGAATCGAATTAAATTTAACTAATATATTCAAGTTGGAGGATACCAACTGATCTATTCAAATTAGAGACTTAAGTAAAGGGTACCTATCCTTACTGCAAAAAATGGTTTGATTTCAATAATTATACTAGATGTGTATCTCGTTTTTGTTCATATTTTCATTTACCATTTCATTGCTAAAATCGTTGATTATATAATTTATCTAAAGTTGCTTTAATTTACAAACTTTATTATGAAATTTGCAATAAAATTAATAAATATAATGAATTCTTCCGCTGTACTTAAGCGTGCGTTTACTATCAAGAGCTTTCCCCATCCCAGTCGGAGCTTTTCCTTTTCATTTGTTTATGAGAATCGAGCATTCGTTTCTTATTTAAGTGTTGATGTGTAGCATACGGTCTGGCCTTTCGTCTGATACAATGACGACCATTCATGATGAGGATCCTTTGCGAGGCCCCGTCTGGTTCATCGCGGGCCGCTTTACGACTAAAAACATCTTAAACTTTGGTATTCTATTTGCGGCATCGTTTACTTGATGCACAACATTAACCAAAATATTTGAAACTGACGGCGCCAAATGAAATCACTTTCGAAGTGTATGAGAAAAACTAACAATAGGGTTACATGCGTTAAGTGAGGTATGATTTAATTGGTATACGTATGTACATAGACACCATAAACTATACTTAAATTGCAAGTATTTTAAAAATGCAGAACGTAATAAAAACTAATTTATTTTATGTAGACAGTATTATATACAGGCAGTATTGAGTCTGACATACTCAGACAAAAGACCCAGTCTGGGATGCTTAAATGCAATTATATATATATATATATATATATATATATATATATATAATTTTCTTTAACATGCGAATGCAAAATCTTAGCCTTAGCCTTAGCCTTATTCACTATTTATGAAATTCGAGAAAAACCAAAGTTGAAAGGACCAAACGTTTTATTTCAAAAATTATTGTTTATTTTAATACCAAAAAGGGTAACTTTGCTTGTTTCATAGCATTTATTATGTACGGATTATTATCAAAATTTATTATCTGTAAATGAACTCTAAGAACCGAGTACCTATTTTCTGCGGCTCAATTAATCTAATAAATCGCCTGAGCCGTCTCACCCACGCCGGGAACACAACCAATCTATCGACAATAGTAGGTACAGAGTAATAATACCGTATGACATTTGGGAATTGTTTTATTTTATTGCCAAACAGCGCAGCAGGCTTCAATGGAGCAGATATCGTTTTCGCTCTAATCCAGAGATTCACAAAGTTTATGTTGAGCTATAAGTAAATACACGTATTGGGACAGATAGATTAACTAAAGTAAAAATTTACAAGTTAACATGAAAATAATCTAATAATTATTTTACAATAGATTCCGTCATTATTTGTAATATTAATTAATATAATTCTCACGCCATTCTTCAGAAGTAATTTCAGGTGTTTTAGGGGTCGAGTATGCTGTTAAGTTAACCTCTTCGTATTGGGGAATGCGATGTTAAAATTATACTACCTAGCAACCTAGCCCCCAAACAAGGGCATCTTAAACTCTATTTCGTCTTTATAAGGACCTTATAAGACCTTATAAGGTTTATATTATTATTATTAACTTCCCGTAGGGTAAGTTATTGTAATGGGCCAAAAATCGAAATTGAATTTTTTTACATTTCTCGACGCTTTGAAGGTTTCTGAACATTTTGGCATACCTCAGAAAAAATGGATGTGTGTATGTGTGTATGTATGTATGGATACAAATTTCCAGTCACATTTTCGGGCGCACGGATCAACCCATTTGAATAGTTCAAAAAACATTTGATTTCTATTAATAGGGAGAAGAGCTGATTAGTTTTTGGCAAAGGCAGGCCCAGCTATTTCAAAGATACGGAGCTAAATATGTAAAAAATGGCAGTTTTTGAGAGAACTAAGCGTCCGATTTAAATGATTCAAAGAACTTTCTGCTTGTCTTAACATAATTATTGACTTTAGATAAAAAAAAAATTGTTTCATTTTTTTTTCAAAATTTTTTTTTGTATATCGAAAATAATTCATATTTTATTTTTAATTCAGACTATAGTTCTAATATACTTTAAACAAATAATTTCAACTTTGCAATTCAGTTTATATAATTCTTATAAATATTAGACAATGTTACAATATTAATAATAATCTATTTGAAAACATTCAGTATTCCTTGAAAATTTCGTTACGGTACGGGAAGTTCCAGCAATTTGCCTTAAGGCACGATGCCACACACCCCACTAGTTTTACCTTATTATTATCAGGTCTATGTTCGTAGTTCAAACGTTTTGGTCATCCTGATATTCGGTCTTGATACGTAGCATACATTGGTAGTAGTAATGATAATAGGTATTTTAGTAAATTACAACAAACATTTATTAGGAAACTTATTTATTTAATTTGAATTTTTTTAATACGCAAATGTATACAATAATGTGTAGGTATTTCAGTAAATTCGGTAGATAGTTAATGCGATACTTGGTTATTTATTTAATTAAAAAAATTAAAGAGAGTTTTTCTAGTTCAGATATTTATCTTTCGGGATACATTTTCCATAAAAGTGCACTATATTGCTGTTCTCAAACCTAAATTTCAATTCTGAATTGGACTGCAGATCGATGAGTTCTAATTGTAAATAATATGGAGCTGAATTAACAGCAATAATAAATAAACAATTAAAAATATTGAACATTTGCTAAGGTGACCATGTTTGTTTGTGTCAAAACCGGGACGACAACTTTTTGATATGCTAATCCAGGGAGTGTCTTGATAAAAAATAACTAACATCATAAATACTATTAAAGGATGCGATAAAAATCATTTTTTAAGGAAATCAAGTTTTTTGAATAAGAATTACTGACTTTTATTAAAAATTTTATTATCCGATTATATGTTATTTTCAAATCTATTTTATTCAATGCTTTTCCGCCTTGTATAAAAGTGTGTTAAAATTTCTTCAACCATCAACTCTCCTGACAAAAAATGGAAATAACTTAATCATAATTATAAGAAATTATTTAATAAGTAAATAGTTAAAATTATATAATTATCAATAAAATATTGTGAATTTTATATCGAATGGAAAAACAACTACTGAGTCCAACATGCCCTTGTAGTATACAAAGTCCCTTTTCGGACGACTATTGTAAATTCATCAAATTTATTGAATGTCCTTCACTGGAAAGATGTAAATAAAAGAGATAATAATAAAAAAACTCTTCATAATTAACTAAGTAATAATTAGAACTTGTGCCAAGTGCCAAATCAAAAAAATTCATTATCATAATTTTTTATTTTGCTAATTTTTGTAAAATTGAAAATGAGGCAATTTTCACCCGCTTTTGGAAAAGTTGCGTTCTAGTTCATAACATATCGTTTCATATAAGCACAATCATTGTATATATGTATCATTTGTAAAGTTGTAAATTTTAAAAACCCAGGACAAAAGATCTAAATCCGGGACAATTATTGCTTTTAGGTAAAAACCCGAGACTCATGGTAAAAATCCGGGACGTCACCGGATCAAATTGTAAAATCACCTTACATTTGCTCAAATTTTTGTAAATTAGCAATTTTTTTTCGAGTTCCTCAAGCAAATCTTTAATATTATATGAATATTCAGAAATGGGTTCATTATCTATACCAAAATCATTTAAGTGAGCGAATTGGAAATTCTTAACTTTAGAATGATTTTTAATCAATTTAATTATTAATATAGCATAGTTAGGTTCGGAAATATCTAGTTAAATCTGTCGACTTAACAGATTGAAAGCCTTTGCACTATCCTTTATCCACGTTGTCTGTCCGTCTGTCTGCTTGTCTATCCATCTAAAACCGATATCTCTTCGTCGGTATCTGTACTTTCTATTCCGATTGAATAAGTCCGGCGGCTGTGTCGGCTCGTGTGCGAGGCGGGCCGGCTTTTCGGAGCAGGCTCGAGGTTCGGAGACGGAGACCCGAGCACGCTGCTGGGATGCCTCCCACGCGGCTGCCCACGCGATTCAGAGACATTGTTAGCGTGTATGTGGAATAGATTGAGTGAAATATGAGTTATTAAACTTGGGTTATACGAAAATGAAATTGAACATTTTGTTGCGGGCGTTGTCTATTTATTGCATTATGTTGTGGTTTTTTTTAATACAATATTTCCAGGTAGAGCGATGGAATTTTCTGGATTGTAGAAGTAGTTTATTTTTTGCGGATATTTCTTAGAGTTTTTGAACCGAATTTCATAACTACAAGATTAATTTCATTAAATAGGGCTCGCTCGTAGGTAAGTGGCTAGAACGACTGAACCTGGATCAGGGGTCCCGGGTTCGATACCCACTTCAAACAGCCTGTTGTCAGGCAGCAGTGACAACGATTTTTACTTGGAAACATAGATAGCATATGTTTCCAAGTGAAATCAGCCCTAATACGGCATTGCTGCACCAATTAAATTCATCACTATTACAGTAAATGTAATAATAAAAATTCAGCACATAGAGATGAGACAACTGTTTGGGTTGTCATCTATAATAAAACAAACGTAGTTTGTAGGATATTAATCGCAACAGCTCATAGAACCCATAAGTTCTGATCGCTGTTCAAATAAATTAAAAAAAAATCAATAAATAAATAAATGTTTGTCTTAAATTTTAAACAATATTTTACTAACCTATAGTAGTGCTGGGCACAAACGTCCAATTTGAATAAAATATGTTTTTTTACACTATTTTGATATTTCAACATAAATACATAAGTGCATCAATTGTAGCAAATAGACCTAATTACAAATACCAAATCTTATAATAAATTATAATAATGCCATAAGGCAGGTGTTAAATAAAAAATAATATATGTAACATACAGCTATTATATAAGTTTAATAAAGACTTTTGAAATCAATCAGGTCCAATTTGACTTTGAGCAATTATATTGCGAAAACCAAAACAATTATATCACAACAAATAACACATATTAAACAAACAACTATCTGACTATGTTCAGTAAAACTGCCAGCTAATTCATTATCCTAGAATTGTGTTTTTTCTGATGTTTTTCAAAAATCTGTAACCTATTCCTTTTTACCCCATACAGGTACAATATTTTAAAAATTTTAAAGGAATTTTACAAAATAACAGCTACATTATTCAATCAATGCAAAATACACATTTCATGAGTGCATTTTTTATAGAGATAACACTGTAAATAACATTGATCTTTGTCAGATATATTTATTCGCAGAGTTGGAATAACTATTTATTCAATTTATCTCTTGTAAAATTTCTTTTTTCACTTATTTTTTTTAACTTGCTGTTTTTTGTTTTTTAAATCTTTGCAGGATAAAGCTTCAATTGGTCATTTTTACCCTTCACAGGTGTAAGTTTTTATAGAGGTTATATAAAAACAGTTGAATCTAACTTAAAATTAACAATATATCTTATAAAACAATTTAATACCGAATACTTGAAAATTATATTAAAGTCTCGTAAACTAAGCAACGGTGCTGACGACCACAAAAGCTAACTATAGAAAATACTTTTGTTATGGATTTTCAAACTTTGCCATTTTCTTCCCGTCGTAAGAATAAAAGTGATTGCTGGTTATGCATCTTTTTACCTCTACTTTCAAATATTGTTAAAAAATTATTAAATTTACTGATTTTTTTTAGATAACCGCGGTCCTTTTTTAGATAACCCAATCTACCTTTGGCTTATCTGCCAAATTATGGAAGAATTTTGATCTTTATTTGTATAGTAGGTATTCTCTATATTGCAAATAAAGTGTCTCGATATTTTTTTAACTACATCAAGTGATCGATTTTTTTTATAAAATATATACTGGATTGATACATTAGTAGTATCAGAACAAATACTAAAGAGCTCAAGAAATCTGTAACTATATAGATAAGACGCCGACAGTTTCTTGAATAACGAAACAATATCCAATGCACTAAACTTTTGCCCGGAGATACCACCAATGTCGTTCAACTGGTCTCATTCACGCGACACTATGCAGACAGGAGAAAATGCTGATTGAAATAACTTATTCCATAATATCGCTTTAAGCCCGGTGATAAAATTATGCGCGGCTCAAAATACGCCACAGAATCTATGTAATATTCCTCTCGTAAAATATATATCACACACCTACCCACTTAGAAATGATCGTGGGTTAAGAAATGCGTTTCTGAAATTATAAAGATAAAAAAATTAAATAGATTGCTTTGATAATTCAAATCCTTTATGTGTACATTTACGGTTAGAATATGATATTCTATTAAATACTATCTCTGGAGAATTTTCGAGTGTTATCTATTTTCATTGTAAATAAATGATTTAACTAAGTTCATCCAGTGCTTTTCTTGTTCTTGATCTTCTTGATATCCAGACTTCAAGCAACTATCAACTGGGCAGCCTTCATGGCAAATAAATTCTCTTTTTTGTTATAGTCAATTTCCAAATTCTCTGGATAGCTATTGAATTATGTACAATGAACTATTTCCAAAGGATTTAAACAAGCCCCATCCTTAACACAAGCTGTATGATGTAGCATACTAATATGTTATCTAATATGGATTTATAGGGTGTTTACTTAACTTACAATAATCATTACCATTTACAATAAAAAATCCAATCACATTCCCAATTTCAATGTCGTAATGATCTAGGAACATATTGTCTGAGAAATAAAACATTATCATATCGATACTTTATCAATATGGTTTTAACTTTATTTAAATGATGTAGGCAAAAGCAATTAAATAACTTACATTTACAATTAGCAGTCCAATCACATTTAACATTTCAATGTCGCAATGTTTTAGGAACTTATTGTCTGATAAATAAAACATTCTCTCGTTGTCTCCTTATGCAACAATATGTTGTTGTGACCAGTTTAAGAAGTGCTGGGCGACATGTGTTCATCAATTTTAATGAACAATTATATAACAATTAAACTACCGAGAGCAGAAGACGTTGAGCGTCATAATTTTTGGCACGCCTCCTTTGTTTTGCATGTTGCTTGTTCATGTGTTTGTTGAGAGTAATCTTTGTAGGTATATATTGTATTTGTATTGTTAATAAGGTGGCTGACCTACGAGAATGTATTTCCAAAACTAATATGTTTAGTTCGAACTCAATTACTGGGAAATAAAGACAAATGTGATAAAGGAATGGTGCTGACAAAATTATACAGTACTTATTATCATATATTGACTTGAGACTTGAAGCTGATACATGTACATGTTTTGATATAAAATTTCATACTTTGACTCTTACATTAATTCAAAAATAATAAAAATATGCTCCTTTCGATTGCTGTAATTAAGCAGCAATTATTACAAATTTTAAGTAATGAATTGCCTTGTACTTTCATGTACTTTGGTTAAAATTTTCTACTCTGAAAATGATACCAACTCTTCCATTATGTTGATGATGTGGCGTGGGCAGAAGATATATCTTTGTGTTTATTGCCGCGTTTTATATAGAAGCCTGCGATTGTTTGTGTATGGAATATCTAATATAGATAGATGGAAGGATATCTTTTGGTCAAAGGAGAAAGATAGCGTAGGAGAAGTTGCTGAAGATATGAAGTCCACGTGGCTTTTTATATACGAGACTCATTTTCTTATAGTTTTGAACTAATTTACAAACTTATTCAATATATTTTGCACTGCACAGAAAATCTTTTTTATGTCTAAATAATTATCAGTAATCGGCAAAAACTCATTTGGAAGGCATTCCAATCTAATCAGCAGTTAATCATCATAGAAAAATTATGAATCTTATAATTAACTTCTCAAAAAAGAAGTTTATGTTTTCGTTAAATCTGGAAAAGTATGTGTGTGTATGAATGCTTGGTGTATGTAAGTCAAAATCTGACCTTTCTGTCGACGTTTTCTCAAAAAAAAACTGCTGAAACTAGTTGAAAAATTTCAAAACCATTCAATTTAACTTACAATCAATAAGGACTCGCTTTGATTATTATTTCGCAGATAAGTGTAAACTCCAAATTGCAGCCAAAACCACAAAAACATTTTTTGGGCTATTTTTATGACTATGATGATAAGGATCATGCCGTTAACTAACATCCTAAAATATTATGGAGATACTGCAGATTGTTGAATTTTCCAAGGTTGAAAGAATGGGCCATGTCAAAATTTCTAAATTCTATTATCTTATTCTAATTCGAAAAGTTGCTTAATCCAATAATTATTTATTAAGTATCAAGCATCAAGCTTTTGTAACTTTTCTGAATGCAAAATGCCACTTACACCTAGTCTATAATCACTTTTATATACTTAAGCGTCTAACATATTTCAGAATCATAATGCAAATATTAAACATCCCCCATCCCTTCAGGACTATTTAATATTTAACTTCCCGTAGGGTAAGTTATAGTAATAGCAAAAAAATCGAAAATGAAAATTTTTATATATCTTTACGTTTCAAAGGTTTCTGTACATTTTGGCATACCTTAGAAAAAAGGGAAAAAAGGGATGAATGTGCGTATATGTATGTGTGTATGTGTGTATGTATATGTGTGTGTATGTGTGTATGTATATGTGTGTGTGTGTGTGCGGATACAAATTTTCGTCGACGATTTCGGGAACACCGATCAACCGATTTGAATAATTCAAAAAACATTTTACTTGTATTGACAAAATGAACAGCTGATTAAATTTTTGAGGAGGCAAGTTAAAAAAATGTCATTTGGCGGTCAAAAATGTTTATTGGACATATGTACATCAAATTATCAGATATTTTATGGAGATGTTAATAATGTACACATTCTGTGTAAATTTTTTTTGGGTTCCGTACCAAAATTTTTAATTACGATACGGGAAGTTCCAGCAATTTGCCTTAAAGGTACCCCACTAGTTATTTAAATATTTGAAAACAATTCTTCCAAACTTCATCATTTCTACCACAAATGATTCATTTCATACAACTCCTGTAAAACTCGGCTACGTTTACTCTGCGTATTGGTTCCTATATTTTGGTCCATGGGTGAGCGTGGGCTTTATAATAAAAATATTCGATTATCCTGATGTCTTCTCGTTTTTTCGCATAGGGCTAAACAGAAATCACGGTGTGTTCATATGGATTTTGTTATTTTTAGTCTCGAAGATATTTCAGCTGCGCGGGTCTCTTATATATATTATTCTCGTATGGTTTATTCACGAAGGGTTTTATTCATGAGAACTCAAAATATTCCTTTTAGTATCGAATACATTATATAAATTTCAATGCGATATTGAATTATTGAAGTTCGTGAGAATTTATTGGCTCGGGATACAAAATTTGCAATTTTAACGGAAATGAAATATTAGGGATTATAGAAAAAATGATGATTAAAGATTTGGTACATTATGGGTAAAATCTTAATTATAAATTACGAATGTAATTTTAAAATCTTGCGTTTCTTAATCTAAAAATTTATCCCAATTTTATGCTGTTGTTGACGGAAGTATTAGCTTTAATTATAAAATTTCCGAAATATACAACAGGGCGAGCTATTAAAAATCTAGTTTAATTGGAGGAAAGTAAATAATTATAGATCATAAAACTCAAATTTATTTTAAATAATCCGTTACCGAATATAATCTGTTATATTTTGAGCGATCACCTTAAAACAATATCCGGTTTTGCAATTTCTCATAGTATTATTTTTGGAAGCAATCCGATTGATACGGCTTGAATTATTAGTCCAAGTTGGTTCCATGCTATAAAGCAATTTAGATATATGGTAATCTTACGGAAAGAATGCCGTTTGGATATTTATGAACTATTATAGATATGTTGATTTATGATTTGTTTTTTTTTATCTGGGATTTTTTAAATGAAGAAGTTATTTATAATAAAACCGGACATTACTGAATCGAATTTAAATTCGACATGGCCCGATTTTATTTTTCATATGTCATATTTATGGTACGAACGTAAATCTATCTAGAAACAACGATTTACCGAATAACAATTAGTGATTGATTAGAATTGCATGTAATTATGTGGATCACATGTGATAATTATAGAAATATTATATAAATCTATGAATATATGTAGTTTGCCATGGCTTCATGGTAAAAGCGTCATCTTGCAACCCCATGATTACAGGTTCGGCACCCTCTTCGGCCAGCTCGATATTAAGCAGTAGTGCTTTTTACTTGAAATTGTTGATCTAAAATATGATTTCAAGTGAATATACTATTTTGGCGCATTACTGCAAATGTCACATGGTTATTAGAAAACATGCTAATAATCTTAGCAGAAAGAGAATGGTCAACCACACAATTACATGACGCATGATTCTTCTATATCATAGTTTTATATATATGCAAGCAAGAATATAATGCACTTTATTTTTGCACTAATTTTATTTTATAAAATTCTGAGATACACACGTCTAGAGATTGCCTTATCTCATTTTTATTTCATAATCATTGTAAATTAACGAAATAAATAATAACAAATATTTATACTGATCGAAAAATTAACTGCCTCAACAACTTGGTGACTAAGCTATACAACCTACAGTATGTGCAAACCTACCTAAATGCAAAAATAAATTGTAATGTGGTCTTATTTATTTAATTAATAGTCGTTCCACAAATAATACAAATTTTTACTGGTGAATCTATATAAATAAATAAATAAATTTTAATTTTTCAGACCAGAAACTTTTATGTCTACCCAATTTTATCGAGTAGTCGGATCGCCATTATTCAAACATAAACTAAAGCTGATGTTCTGTAAAGTCGTGGAATAAAATTGACATTGGAATCGAATGTCATTGCAGAATAACAATGATCATCCATTAGGATACCATATCAGCAATAAAACTCCAATCAAATTGATAACGAGCAATTTTATGCAAAGCATATAATGCGATACTGTGGTCAATCTTAAAGAAGGAGACTCTTGTCTCGAGTTCGCGCTGGCGTCTAGTTCCAGGGCCTAAGTTTGTATTAAAGAAACTGGTTATTTATTGAGATAACCAAATTATATTTAATAAAATGAATTTTTAGATTATGGTTTTGGTGGAGATAAACAATAATCATATTAGATGAAAAATAATCGTGCAGTATAATTGTGAATGGGAAAGTAATTACTGATTCATAGAGGGTAATTCATGAAAAAGTTAGTATGTTTATCAGCCAAATTGTGTCTAAAAGCGTGCAATACCAGTACCCCATTTCAGGTACTAACAATAAGATAACGTTTGGGAATCTTCTTCACTTACAATATGCTCTCATTGAATTCATTGAATCTAATGCTTGATTAATTTACTTAGAAATTCTAAAGGCTTTTTCTTGCATATAGAAAATAAGTTTCTTGAGTTTTCTTGAAGTAAGAAAGTTATTAATATATTCAAAATATATTTTCTAATTCTTATTATACCAACTATTGAGTTGTTTTTGCAACATTTCATTGTGATATACAATCTCCTATTATGGCTGACAATTGTAAATCAACAAATTTGTTAAATGGGACTGTCCTTAACTGGACAGTCGTAAATATAGTAGTGAATAAAAAATTATTATATTTATTAGTACTAATTTCTGTTTAAATTTGTGCCCGACCCTATCAGATACTTTATATATGTAAAGTTTTACAAAATCGTCCGTTATAGTATGCCCATAATGATTTAATTGTCTTTCGGTAAACAGATATCATTATGGACTTCACTTTGAGCTAACAATCCATCCCATTCAGGCAGTCGTTTGCAAAACCGCATTCAGCCAGAAAGTGGTAGATTGTAATTGATGGAGTCTGTCGATTTTTAAAGACATATATTATAATATACTTAATATAAAAAGCGAGAGCAGACTATTGAATTCAAATAAATTTAATATATATTTCTATTACATGTGCCGTTTTTTGGAATTTTATTGATCCCAACATTAATTACCAATATACTTGTAGTAAATGATTCATGTGGCCTATAATTTTCACTTTGTTTTTAATTTTATTGAAAAATTCGAGGTGCTCACATTTTTACAGTATACCTTAGATATCTGCTATAAAAATATTTTGGCTGTAGTTGAAATACTTCACGAGAAAAACTTATTTGAATTTGTGATTTTTTTTATATTTCATATAAATCTGTGTCAAATGGCTCTATGAGTTACAGAGCTAATATATATTAAAAAAACAATAATTGAAATAATATAGAAACAACAGAAAAATAATAATAATTATAAATCATTATAATAATAAATAAAATAACAGTAAAAATTATAATATAAACTAAATAATCACCGGCCAACTGTTCCAGTGAACATTTCATAACTTTGTCATGTCTAACGGAAGTTTTCTCTTCAACCTTCTAGTCTACGGAGTTGCAAGAAGAGGTGCTATTAGATGATTAGGATGGTTTTCTAGTTTGGAAAGGTAGTTAAGACTTCTGCTGCTAATTACATTCTTTAATAAAGAGGATATTGAGTTAGTTTTATTTCTGATGTACCAGGTTGCATTAAAAAAATATTGGACATACTGGCGCAACCCAAAGCCTTATACCATAGACCCAAATAAGCTTTATTATAGAATTATATATCAATACTTTATTGTCAAGTGAGAGGAATGATTTGAGCCTGTTAACGCCTCACTCCCATCCCTGGTCTAATTATATATTACTTTCATACTGGATAGCAGCAATAATAAATGGGCCAAGAAAAATTATATAAAATTCAAATCTTATTGTAATCAGTCTTAAATTAACCATCAAAGCAGTAATATCTAAAATTTCATCTAACAAACAAGTGTTAATTCAAACTTCAACTAAGTAACATATCATCTATAAATCTTAATATTTAAATATACAACAATTACTTATCATCTTTTAATCGGTCTGATATAGCCATTATCTAAATATATCTGGTCCTTCGAAAATATAAATAAAGTGCAAGTGTAATTTTTTTTTATAGAATTCGGCAGCATCTCGGTGGATCAAGAACTTCTTGCACATTTTTGCAATCTATCTTATTAGCCAATATAAGTCTTTTATCCTTCTGTTTAATTTGCTCTATTTTGATAATAAAGGCTTTATTATGTGAGTTTTTTATGTCAGTTTTTGGTCCAAGTATATTCCGGATATTTAACATTTTCTTAGTTTACTTAAGGATTTAAGTGTGAATATTTAAAAACGGTTTTGAACGAATATCACGAGATTAAATTAATAAAGTAAAGATATCTTGTAATCTCTGTAATAGTGTTCTTTTTATTACCAACGGATTTATTTAAAATTGTAGATAATATCGACAAGAAGGCATTGAATAAAATTATAAATACATTTATTATAGGTCTAAAATTGTACTCATCGTACTTATCCATCTGAATAAAACGAACAAAGGTGGCGATATCGCATATGTTATGCGAAGTGCATGAGTGATTGAGTCCGGTCGGACGTGATTATCGCATGGACCGAGTTCCGGCTCGAACCTCGAACGCTAATTCGTATGTATTTCATGCCCTCATGAGCCGTTTGACGAGGTCGGGTGTGTTATTCCAATCAGAAAATTGCTTAAACCGATATCGACATTGGGACAATTGACAAAATTGCGCTTCTCAATCATAACATATGAGCTAATATAAACCAAAGTTACATCTGAACTAATATAAACCAGTTCTTAATCGTCAAACTATTTTTAATTTTAATTATATACATTTGTATATTGTACAAACTATAATATTTGCATGTTTTACTTGTGAGATATCTCTACTGTTATACAAGACAAAAATTTTAAATTATAAAGTCATATTTATTAAGGTGCCCCGATTTGGCCGGGACAGTCCCTGATTTGCATCTTGTATCCCGGGTTTTTCTAAAAACAATATTTATCCCGGATTTAGCTCTTTAAAATTTAAAGTAATTATACGAACAAGTGCTATTTTTTCGAATAATTATTAAGACAGTGGAATATAATTGTATATAAGGCTCAAAAGCAGAAAGTATAAGATCGAAAATATAAGATATAATATAATGTCGTAGATATAAAAGTATTACATATAATCGATAAATAAAGTTCTTACTCACGTCCTCAAAAATGTTCTAAAAAAATGATTCATATAAAAAGAACTGTTTTTATAGTATCTTTAAATAGCATGTGTGATTAAAAGCCTACTCCTCCCACCCTCCCTTTCCGTACCGGATTTTCATGACTAAAAATGACTCGGTTTTGACTTAAAAAATGTGATCACCTTATATATATGGAGCTCCAACCACTTGAATCGAGAAGACCAAATTATGGCCAATTAACTATCTAGTAAAATTGCATAATATTATTAATTTCGAAATAAATCTTATTGTTCTATTGTAACTATTTTAATAAAAATCATTAATTTGGTTATTTTTATATATTCGTGAAAGCAGTATTGACTTATGTCACAGGTATTGTAATCTAAAGGTTAATTTTGAATATCACCAACGGGAAGGGGGGGTTCAAAAATCCTTAAAAAATCGATCACGTGATTAATGGTTGCTTCCTAATTTGTAATTTACCATTTCATTCTAACAATAAGTTGGCATTTTAAATATCATAATTTGTTTCTATAAAATTAAGCATATTTTTTAACAAGATTGAACGTCGTTCATTAATGAGCTCTAATACACAATTATTCATCTGTTTATCACCACCATTTGTCTCTTAATAAACGTAGCTTCCTAATATTTTCATTCAAAATTTCAATATTGCCTTTATAAAGAAATGAAAAAATATATAAAAATCTTCTTGTTACATATATCAATTTATGAAATGCAGATAATGGTATTGCCTTGAAAAATCTAAGGTGTTGCTTTAAAATATGCATATACTATTCATCAATATATCTAAAAACGACTTAGTAGTTATAAAAACGTTAAAGTTTTAAAATTTTTGCAATATAAAATCAAAATATTGAATATAAATTTATCATTTTACTGAAATCTTGATAACTATATAAAAATTTTAACTTAAATATTTTTATATTTAGAGTTACTGAATATACCATTGAGCTTATCGAAATTTCTTTCGTTACTAAAATATGTTCGCCACGTAGGATCGTGTCAAGTGTACATTGTATAAATCCATTAAGTTTTTATTATTGAGTTGTATTTATTTTTACAATGGCCATCAGTCTAAGTTTTTTATTTGTACTGACAACAATGAAGTTTTTATTATGAGCAAGTGTATAATCTTCTTGTCATTATTGTCACGTATCAGTTGCATCCAAATTAAAGATGGAGTTTGGCTGACACGTTTTTTATTTACAACATTGTAAGGCTTAGGCTGTAAGCTTAATTCTTAATATTTAATTTTTGTTTACAAAGATCAAAAATTATTGAAGATACAGATTCTATAAGTCAATTTTGATATTTAAGTATTTTTACTACAATCTTTTGAGATTATAGAATTGTAAAAATTAATTGAAATATGAGGTTTTCACAAACATGAACGAATGAAATTTTTATTGTCAAATGATCAGAGTCATAGGTGAAAAGATTTAAACATTATGATTTGAGATATATAGGATAGTGAAAAGGGTAGCTCAATAAATTGGACTAAGAAGATTAAGAGTTCCTTGGCAGAATACGTTTCTTTTGTACCTTTGAGTTTGTTTGTGAAATATATATATATATATATATATATATATATACATATATCCTGCTATATTAATATATTTACAAATATAGCAAACATGATTCATAAGTTATTGTTAGCACAACTGGAAAATGATTATTTCTGATATCAGTTACCATTAAAGAAACTGCGCATATATTATTTGGATTGACTAATTTTAATATTGAACAATACTTAAAAAATAATTTGCTGTTTATAATATCCAAATGCAATTAAAATTTTTGGTATGATATAACAAACTAAAATGTTTTAACAAATATGATACGTACAACAACTACAATAATTGATTTTTTTTAATCTTCACGAAAGCATTTATACAGAAATATATTATTTTTTACTTGGACGATTAATATATCATTTATTTATTTACACTAATTTTGTTATTTGAAGTTTGTTAAATAGAATTGAGCTAAATCTTGAATAGTCCATGATTTCAAATTGAATAAAAGTTGTTATAAAAATACATCAATTATAGTCCATGATTTTGAATTGATATTTTAAAATTGAATAAAAGTTGTTATAAAAAAATACATGATTCAAAAAAGTCCATGATTTCAAATTGAATAAAAGTTTTCATAAAAATGCATGGATTGTCCATGATTTTAAATTGATATTTTCAAATTGAATAAATGTTATTAAAATACATGAGAAATTTGATGATAGATATTAATCAAATCTGTTGATATAAGTTATTCTTGATAAAGTTTTAAAGATCTAAGATATAAGTATTTTAAGCATGTTTAAATAAAATAAGAAGTAATTATGGAAGTTTCAAAACTTCATGTTTCTCTATATATCAGTAGGTATATTTGTGCATGTCATATCAAAAATGAAATCATTCTGTTTAAGATCATTTTAAACTTTCATGACGCCTAGGCTAGACTAATTGTAAGTAGTACCTTTACAATACTATATTGTGTTCTTGTCTTGTAATACTGATTACCTGAAATCACGCCATTTTAGCTAACAACTAAAATAACAGCAATCGTTCGACGCAGCACGAATTGGAAATAAAACTCTAGATAAAAAAATGAACGAGATCCCATAAAAGAAATTCAAATCAAACGACGACAAAAACAAAAATAAAAAGGAAATCCGACTTGGTGAGACTCCGTTTAAAAATTTACGACGTACTCTCTGTCAGATGTAGAGAACTACATATATTAGCCTGGACGGTAAAATATCTAAAAGAGTCAATTGTAGGTATAATTAATTAAAATTTTCCATATTTCGCAATTATAATAATCATATAATTAAGGCTAAAATGCCTTACTCTATCTATACGATTTGTTGCTCCTAAAATTAAAAGAAAAAAAAGTTAACTAGGCAGACTAACAATTATATTCAAAAAAAAATTACTATATTGATATAAATATGGCTTTGGTGGCATAGATATCACTGATATTTTTTATTTGATGCAACAATTCCGGCAAAGGGTTATTTGTACTTGGAACATATTCTTGATCTTTAGAATACACATCGATAAATCACATGCTGTAGATTGGATATGCTCTTTCTATTAGGAGGTATCCATAAATCACTTGACCAATTTTTTGAAAATTTTTGGACGACGCCGCTTCTTTGGTAATTCGTGGTGATATTCAAAATTACCCCCTCCCTTTCCCCAAACACTTGTATTTTTAGTTAAAAGAAAAATTCGAAAAATTTTTGAACTTTTTTAGAATAATGCAATCAAAGATCTATAGGCAATTTAAAGGTTAATCTGTGATTCCATGTAAATTCCAACAACTGCCATACTACGATAACCATACATATACTTGTTCTGTACCAAATCAAATTAATTACTCAATTTCTATTTTTCTCTCAGCTACAGCAAACTTGAAGATATAATTTCCGTTCGCCGACTATAGGTTGCTAAACTCTGTTTCCGTAGAATGGAACGGATGCTGAGTATCATTCACAAAAAGAATATAATTACAGGTTACAATATCTGATGTTATGATATTTTGCTGTGAGTACGTGGACCGATAAAAGTTGCAGCTTCTTTGCTGGTATATTAATTGGGATCATTTTATAAGTTAACTAGGTACGATTTATACTTATATTAATGGCATAAAACAAACTACTATGTGACTGCTTAACAAATATATAGCATTTTGATAGTTTCTTACTACCAATTCATACGGATATAGACCCGTAACATTTCGTTACCTTAACATTTCTATTTTATCTGGGAATGGGTTCCTAAATGGTATAGAGTTTGATATCTTTTGAACTATTTTTGTTCTCTATAGCAAAGACCAAAGCTACATATTTCAAATTTCTCCAAGAATTTGTTAAACTCTTAACATCTTTATCTAAATAAAATCTGAAAATTCTAAATGTATTCATTTGAGTTGCCTCTTGTTTAAAACGCCAGCAGGATTCTCAAAAAACAAGTAAATTTTGCGAGTATAATGTTGAAAATGAAATATTTGAAAATTTTATTATTAATTATCTAAAGATGTTGAACAAAATTCCTGGATGAGAAGACACTACGAGTAGGTTTGTACGTATTCGAGTAGAAAACAGTGAGTGGACATGCTTTTAGTGACCAAATGTTATTGAAATTAATATAAAAGTATGTATATAGTAAACGGAATCAAATGTGAATTTTAAATGTTTACATTTGGGATATTGTTTCAGGATTAATAATTCGTTAAAACACTCAATATCAATAAAGTTCATATCATGACTTATGGGCACATAAGGTCGCAACCACAATTTTAAATTTGACATAATGCATCTCTTCATGATTAGACATTATCAACACAAATGACTTGTCAAAACTATATTGTTTTTTAAACATAACAATAAAACCACGGATTCATGGTCTGTATTTGTTTTGTGTGATAATGTTTTAAAACATCCATATTGTCTTCATCAATCAATATCACGAAGCATTCCAAACACACATAACAGCATGACATTGATGTCGAAGAATTTTAATGATTTGTTTTTGGTTTACATTCTTTTGTTGCATTTTATACACGATTCTAACATAATAAACAGTTCTCAATTTGCATTTGTAAACTCGCATGCTGGTAATCAAGTTCATTCATAAAAATACCGGTTTGGATAATCGATTAGTAAAAGGCTTCACGTGATAGAAAAATTGATAGAAAATCTTTGGTAAAGATCTTAAATAAGTACATAGTAAATAAATTTGATTATACAATGTTTATGAGTTATTAGTTTTCATTTGTATTAGGTTTTCAAAGTGCAGATTTTTGTTGGAAAATCAAAGACATTCTTTTCATGGAACTAAATGACTTTATTTTGTATTGTTCATTTTGATCCAATGTATTGTCCAATGATTTTTTGTCATCTTACAAGCAGCATCATCATCTTTCTTTCATAGAACTTCTGGTCTTTATTAGCAAAAAACTGAATCAGATACAATTTCACACCATCACAATCACTGAAATGTTTACCATTCAAGAAGTTTTGTAAAAAACGGAACAAAAACTAATCAGAAGGTGTGCGAGGGTCAGGACTATATGGATGGACGATATAGTGAACGTGCCAAAATATCCCAAACAAGGTTCAATAATTTTTGCCAAGTGGACAAAGTTATGTGATGGCAATAATGGAATAAATCGCCTCGTCGATTTTTAATTTGGGATATTTTTTTAATTGGGTTATTTAATTTCGTTGGTTGTTCAATGTAAACATCAGAATTGATTGTTTGGTAAAACGATTCCCTTGTAATCAACGTCAAATGCAGAACCAGATCGTTTCTCATCTTTGAATGAAAAATCACCAGTACGAAATTTGCAAACCAATTTTGACCCTCGCCAAAAATTCGAATTATTTTTGTTAGAGAATCAAAGACATTTCTTTCATGGAACTAACTAACTTTATTTTATATTGCTCAATTTGATCAATGACTTTTTGTTATCTTACAAGCATCTTTCTTTCATAAAACTTCTTGTCTTTGTTAGCAAAAACCTGAATCAGATACAATTTGACACCATCACAATTACTGCATTTAAAAAGTTTTCTAAAGAACAAAACAAAAACTAATCAGAAAGTGTGCGAAGTCAGGACCATATGGATGGACCATATTGTGGAAATGCCAAAACATCTCAAAAAGGTTCAATAATTTTTGTCAAGTGGACTAAGTTATGTGATGGCAATAATGGAATAAATAACTTTGTCGATTTGGGTTGGGTCCAATGTTCAATGTAAACGTCAGAGTTGATCGTTCGGTTGGGTGGTAAAAGTAAAAGTAGGCAGTTTCCTCGTAATCAACTTCAATTGGGCGACCAGAGCCTTTTTCCTCTTTGAGTAAAAAATTGCCAAGACAACATTTTGCAAACCAATTTTGATAGCGTCGTTTTATTTAAACAATCTATTCGATTTACTATTCGGACATAAATTCCTTTGCTTTTAGATTGTAAATCAAATAAATAATCAGAAATTATTCAAACGGCACCCCGGCTTCCGTGGCGTCGGCGTCGAAGTCTCTCGTATCTCGTGGAGCTGAGTTCATGCAAGATATGCGCCGCTGTAGCGATTCCAATAAATTCTCATAACGGTTATATAATATAATGTATTTTTTTCACAAGACCAGTAGCATTGTACTGTTAAGCCATATTCGCAATGCACGTGGAACGTGTATTTATTATATTGTACAAATCACACATCTTGGTGCAGCGGAGATATTTTACTACCACGACAACCGATTTCACTTCCGAAGTATCAAGTACTGGATATATCTTATGCACTGGTTGAATTTATTGTTAAGCATATCTGTATATATTTATCTATTTATAAGTTAAGACTGTTGTACTGTGTTTTTGAATTGTAAGATATGAATGGTAGAGATATGGTAGAGAACCCAAATACCTTATCAAAAATGATGCTAAAAAATTTCAAGCATATTATGTTGTTGGGACTTCTTCGTAGCTTAGTGGTTGAAACTTTGGATTTCCAAATAGAAAGTTTGAGATTGAAAACTGAACCCGGAGAGCCTAATGTCAAGTTACATCTACTTTCACTTGAAAATATAGTTCACATTATGTTTTTCAGTGAAAATAGCTCTTCTTCGGCATTGATGTTTCAAACACAAGTCTATTAATAAATTTAATAATAAATGTATATCAAACTACTGGTCTATTTAGACCAATTCGAATGCTTTCTAAAAATCCACTCGTTAACTAATCAACATATAACAGCTTATCACAGGACATTGATTGTCCTGTACCTTGATACCTATACCTTGATAAGGTATATAATGATATTACTCGTGGGTACGTGGCTAGAGCGACTCGACCTGAATCAGAGTCTCAGGTTAGATACCGGTTCGAGGAGCCTGATGTCAAGCAGTAGTGACATCACTTAGAAATATACGGCATATGGCATTGGTGCTTCAATGAAATACTCACCTTATTACAGAAACTGTAATAATAAAATTTATCACACATAGATGAGACAACTGTTTGGGTTGCCATCTGTAAAACCGACGTAGTATTAAGTCAAATTAGCCCAACAGCTTATAGGAACAATAATAAAATGCCATACGTAATCATTTATAATGCAGTAAATATATAGAATATACTACAAAATTATGGTATATTAATCATACTTAGGCATATCGTTTAATTCTTATTCGAGCAGAATCAAATGACTTTACAATACGCTTCCATAGTATTTTACAAATATTTTCAACTAAATTATCGTTTTTTATCAGAGTAAGGAACACATCTCTGTGTACGCATTGTATTACCAAATATTACTTGCTTGCTTTTAAATTTTAAGGTAAAAATGTTCTACAACATACTTGAAACTGAATTCGTTTAGTCTGTGGGGAAATCAAGCAGGCTAGTGATTGAGAAAAAAACAACTGGACTTGTCATTGTATATTTTGATATCAGTAATATTTTTATAATGAATAAATTCTATATATTTTTATATGTTGGGAGTTTATAATTTTATATATTTTCATAATAATTACAACTCACACATCGGGGTGTGGGGAAATCAAGCAGGCTAGTGATTGAGAAAAAAACAACTGGACTTGTCATTGTATATTTTGATATCAGTAATATTTTTATAATGAATAAATTCTATATATTTTTATATGTTGGGAGTTTATAATTTAATATATTTTCATAATAATTACAACTCCCTCAAGTCTATCATATTTAAGGTATGAAGACGATTGAACAGGGATCAAGAAGCATGGAAGCAGAAGTTAGGAAAAGAAAATACACAAAAAAGGGGAGGGGGGAGGTAATAGTGGTAATAGGAATGATGGATAATGAAGAGTGAAGAAATCATTTACTTTTGGTGGCTCTCACACTATAGACCTGTCTTCAGGCAGACTACCTTAATTGTCATTATTTATTATTATTTAAGGTATGCATAAATGCTTTCAAATCAATCTTTGATCTTTTAAGATGAGTATTATAAATTGGTCAGTCAGCAGCGCCAATGGTCACTCTGGTCCATTAGGGTTGGTGACCAGGTCTCGAAGTACACCGTGTCGCGATCTTCGGAGCTAACGCCCGCGAGTTTGATAAGGCACACGCGACGTGGGGTACATGCACTTGGTACGCACACGTCGACTAGTTGAGCTTTTTTAACACCAAACGCGGCTTTTTATTTTATAAAACATTTCAAATATAAAATGATTCAGCCATCCAATAAATATAATGGTGCAAATCAAGAAATGGCAACAAGCAAAACAAACAATTTTTTATGCGTAAATTTATAGCCAGTCAAAATATACATTATTTTTTCAGACAATATACTGCTCTTTAAAGCAGGGCTTTTTAAACTATGGGTCTCGAACTCAAATGGGGTCGTGTAGGAAAATTCTAGAGTCTCGCAAGTTTTCAGTGTCAAATATTTATAACATCATTTTATAGCATCACGTATAGGTTTTCGTATGTTTTACAACGAATTCTAAAACTATAAATAAACTATATATTTTCATAATAAAATGTATATGTATATTGTTGCCAAATGAATAAATCATCTAAAAATATTAATTTTTTTTTATATTTCTGAAGTCGTCAAGAATCTCGCAATCATAAATGGGGTCGCAAAGGACAAAAGCCTTTTAGAGAGTTTATCTCAACTAAGATATCTCTTTTTTTGACATTTTATTTAAGATCATATGACTATTTTTCGAGTAGAAAACGCTGAAGATACATTTTATAACTAAGATACTATTGTCCAGATTTAAAAATCAGTTTCGACGTGAATTTTGGGTTCACAATTTTACTGACTCAAACAAATATATTAGCAAATATGTGAATGTAGATGTTGGTCTAAACTTGTTTGATTTTGTGTTATGCATACCCCTTACAGTTTAAATACAGCGGAAATTAAAATGTCTGTAACACTGATTTTAACTTTATTAATTAATCTTAAAAATTCAGATACAGTATTGAGCATATCTGTTTTTACGTATATGTACTTCTAGTTTAATTACCATATTTGATTTTTTTAAATTGAATCATATAATTTTATTTTAAACAGAAAAGTATGTTAAGAGAATGGTTTGCAAATAGAATAGATACTAAATTATACATAGATAAGTATGTTTCAGGAATAATAGTCAATTGTCAAATGTATCTAAAAACTAGATTCGAAGTACATGCGTGCATTTTTTTTTGAGGGAATCAGATGAAGAAGAAAGATGAATAACACTAACAACCTCTCTTTAACACTTAATTTTATCCTCAATTTTCAATAAAATCTACAATTAATTTTTTGATAGACAATTGATAATTGCTAGTTGATGAATAATTTTAATAAATTTTACCTACTATTGTAGTAAATAAGAATTGATGTTTTACTTCAGAAGTCAGATCTTAACTACCTTATATTAATGCGTGATATGTATCTTCTATTACCATATTTTTTGGTTATAATAGAACATTTTGAGTAAAATAATAACCAGCTTTCTGGTAATCAGTTGCTGCATCTGAAGTCTGAAGAAACCCGATGCTTCTTGGATACGCGTGACCTTGCCAAGGACACGGTAAGCCTACCAACCGCTGAACGTGCTGTCCAACTTCTCAACGCGGACAATGAAGTGAATTGTGAAGTCGATCAACTAATATTATGATTATTTGTAAAACCAAAAACATTTTCATAGAAACAATTACACCTTTGTTTAATTTATGTATAAATGCCCGGACGTTGTGAGAAATCAAAGGGTCATGGTGATAACCTTTGCAACAGCAAGATTAGAAAAAGTTGTCTTGTTTGAGGAATATCAACCCTCTCATACTTTTTTGTTTAGGAGCATTTGGTTTTTCGGCCTCATACGATTACTCAAATTCAGGTTCAGAATTCCCATTAATTAATTTCGATCTTGAAATCTTCTTTTGGTTTTATACTTGAATGATTAGTACATCGGAAATATTAATATGTACAAATGTTTATATATAATATTTTATCTAATTCGTCTTTTCAATCAAATTCAAATTAATTTTAATTAAATTTAAATCTATTTTTAGCATATTGATTGTAATATAACTAAACACGTCTGAAAATATCACCAAGAAAAAAGAATGTCTAATATCTGCCATCTCAGTGAATAAGTGAGATGAAGTGCAAAAATGTTTTAAATCGCCGTATTAACTATTTCTCTGAAAATAGTTGTTAAATTAAAAAACTAGTGATTAGGAACAAAAGTTAATGAAGCACTTTATATAAAATTTAAACCATTTCAATTTTAAATTCATTTCAAATACGCGATATTACACGAGTAATGTAACTTTGAAATCAAGCATTACAAAATAATGAAAATTGACCTAACGACTTATTCGCTGGGATGACAGGATGACAGATTTAATAGTTTAGTAATTTTATCTGTTTTAAAATCATTCCGATAATAATATAAATTTGTATTATTAAAAATAATAAAAATTATTTTCATATCTAATTTTCCAATATTTTTCTCGTTGACGCAAAATATTGAAGTCTGTCAAAACCAAGCAAAATTAGTTTATAAAAGAATCAATAAATTAAGTTTATTTATAAATATTATATATATGCACGTAGTACATAACTATTGTTTCAAATACTTTGCTATCAAATGATCAGTCATTAAGTAACTGTTAATACGAATTAAATGAACCTAATGCAGAATTTATATTAAAAAACCTTCTTATGGAATGTTTAATTCCAAGTAAAATAAAATATAAATTGTTTATTGGAAAATACACTACTGTTCATAATTGGATCATACCATTCGTAAGAGTCTCTGCTGATATGTGCTCTATTGAATAATTTTAACTTGTTTCTCTTATTTTTATCTACTGAATATAGTAATTTGCTTGCGATTTATTTTCAAAATATCTACGAAATAGTACAGACACCAATTGAACATAAGAATCAGTGCTGCGGAGAAAACACATCACGTTGAATAAATTTTATTTTGTTTCTGTTATTTATCTACCGAATATAGCTATTTTCTTAAAATTGCTACCTAATGCAGAATTTATATTAAAAAAACCTTTTATGGAATGTTTAATTCCAAGTAAAATAAAAATATAAATTGTTTATTGGAAATACACTACTGTTCATAATTGGATCATACCATTCGTAAGAGTCTCTGCTGATATGTGCTCTATTGAATAATTTTAACATTGTCTTATTTTTATCTACTGAATATAGTAATTTGCTTGCGATTTATTTTCAAAATATATACGAAATAGTACAATTGACACCAATCAGTGCTGCGGAGAAAACACATCACGTTGAATAATTTTTAACTTGTTTCTGTTATTTTATCTACCGAATATAGCTATTTTCTTAAAATTGCTTTCGATTTATTATCAAAATATATACGAAATAGTACAGGCACCAATTGGCAACGTCAACTGGCCTCATGTGAACCCGACATAAGAATCAGTGCTGCAGAGTAAACACATCACGTTTGTGGTCGCTGGTTGCACCACACTGAGTACACAGAAAACAGAAAACACAATCCAATACAAAACCACTTGTAAAGTTTATTGCACTTTCGTGTTTGTTAAATTATACGTTGAGGTCGAACGCTAAATGAAAATGACGCTTTTTTTCTTTTTATTTGCTCTGGTCTAACGATAGCTCTAATATAAGGAGTCGAAGATTTATTGTGGGATCGACTGAGCAAACATTGAGCAGCTCATTTCGAATCAAGGGAGGTCTAGATCGAAACAGTACTCTGCAGCAGATTAAATAAAAATTGGATGAAATACTGATACCTACCAATACCTCTGCCAATTTCTTTCTTATAATTTTCTCTTGATGTTAGACCATTTTCATTCTTGAGTAATTTTTATGTATAACATATTGGTGATTCTTTTATCCAAAATGGTAATAGAAGATGAAGGAGCAAATTTCAAATGTAGTTTCATAATTTCAATGCAATATGCTAGTTTCTTATTAGATATTATACTCCCATAATCGAATAGAAATTATTCACAAAAGCTTATAAGTTACGTAAAAAGCTCAATCGTATTTATGTATGTACTTAGAAGGAGTAAGTTACGTCCTGTCTTTCATATGCTGTTAAAACACTTAATACCGATATGGATGAAAATTTATAGTGCAAACTTATAATGGACAACATATTTTTTCCTTTTTATCTCCATGTCATTTTAATGACCTATCAGACGTTAATTGTATAGATGATAGAATGCATCGGTAGAATTTCCAATAAAATTGTTTCAGTAAAATAATGGTGGAATCTGAAATTTACATCAGGAGCAAGTGCCTAGAGGCATACTAGAGGTTTTTAACGAATGAAGAACATCTAGAATTTATAAATAAAATTTGAAAAAACTAAATAAGTTAAACAGATAAAATATAGGAAAAATATAAAATATGAATAAAATAGATATGTGTATATATTTCTAAAATGTCCTTTCAAATTGAAAAAGCTGTAGATGTATTATTGTGAATTAAGCATTGGCACAGAGTTCATGATTGATACAGTAGGTATCAGATAAGAAAAATTATACAACAATACTAATTTTGTCAAAAATGTCCATCTAATATGCGTCTAGTATTGATAGTAGCATAAGAACCTAAAAACAGCTTAAACTTCTGAATAGATAATGCTTTTATGCTATAAGCATTAACATTCTCTTACTTTTATTTAAGCGACATTGATATTGATTTATATAACTGATCAGAAAAAAGTGAATTGAAGGGAGGAGTATAGTTTACATGTTAGATATTAAACTCAGTATAAAATCTTATTGCAGTTCAGCGGTTTAAATATCTATCTCAAAATATTTTGTAGTCTGTTTTGTAGAAAAATAGGTGTGGTATGTATCCTCAATCTACTTCTCTATAGCAATGGCACTTACTGAAGATAGGTCTCTAAAACGATATCAAATTTCTTCTCTCTCGCCTGGTTCATCATGCATCATCGGCGTTGACCGTTAGATGATATAGAAGACTTGCTTTAATGACGTTCATGGTTCATAATACATTTTCTTTTTTAGCCAGGACAAGAGTCGTGATGTTCACGAAGCTCAATTCGAAACCGGTTTGGCAATTGTTAGAACGAACGCCGAGAAAGAGTAGTGAGAACGACTCACAGATGATGGGAAGACTCACTGCATGTTCTCTAACATCATCTACGATTGAACTAACACACATTTAGGAAATCTATACATACAGATAGAAAAATAATCCCATTCTTGATACGGGTATCACCAGGACCGCTTCTGAATTTTTATAGAGAAAATTTTGATTTTCGAAAACTGACGATGAACTTCTTGATATGTAAGAGACATTGTAGTTTTATGTTACGAGCGCCAGGAGTAGAAATTTTATGCATCTATCGCAGATATTGAAGTGCATTGTTGCAAATAGTCTTGAAAATGCCCAAAATGAAGGTATTTCATGAGCATGAAGAAATTAAAATTTTATGTATTATATCAGCTTATTCATAGAAAATCGAACACGGAGAGAAGTACTAACCCGAGCAGCATTTAAGATTAAGGTAGCGCTCTAATTTAATCTGACAAAAAATAAGTCAAATCGGTTAAAAAGTAGATGGTATAAATGAAAACTAGATTTTATAATATTATAGAAAAGTACACGAAACATTCTTCAAACAAATGTATTGTGCCCAGAGTATGTCGAGAAGCGAATTACAAAGCGTTGAAAATTCACTAAACTCAAGACATTCAATTAATTTTCAACTGTACATTCCAGTCTCATCGCAGTAAAAGATTTTAAATCAAACAAGAGGTGAATCAAATTTGCATATATAAATCAAATTACAGTCGCCAGCTACATTGCATTTGGTGAGAATTTGAAATAAAGCAGTTGCAACAAAAGGCAATCACATAATTTTAGGAGAGAAAATAGTTAAATACCATTATTCTCGAAAACCAGGAATGTACGAGTTTCTACTAATAAAATATCATAGATGAACAAGTGTAAAATATATACCTATAACATACTTACATTCTTCAATTTTTGAAAATTACGTGGAAAAGCCATCGTTTTAAAACCCATATGTTTCAAATTGAAATTTGTAATTGCTATTTAAACAGTTTTGTTTAAATACTCTGTTTCAATATATGGTACGTATTCATCGAAAAGTTGAAATTGTAATTCACAAGAAAATATATACGTTTTATACATAAAGTATATTAAAAATAATCATCTTCACCATATAGTAATTATAATAATTAATGCATTTATATTTATATACTCAAATAAAATTTTAATTGAGTATAAATTCAATATTTTAAATTCAAATTTGAAGTCGTATTCTTCCAGAAATTTTACTTATCTATTTTTTAACGAAGGGTATGAGGCACTATTACCAGGATTGATTTATATTAAATATTATAACAAAATTATATTCACCAGTTTAAAAATTTTATTTTTGTACAACTCACTGAAAGATATTCAAACTGCCAAAACGAACATATTAGGATTCATTAAAATTGAAAAATAATTTAAAAATGAAGATACATACATTTTGATTTAAAACTCACACATTTTCAAATTCTCTATTTTGTATTATAAAATGATTCATCAAACAAAAACGATTATTAAAAGCAAAATACAATGTGGTCGCCTACATTATTATCAATAATACCTTTTTAAAGGATTCCAATTTGTACTTCGAACAAGCCTTTATCAGATGAATTGTAGCCCTTGATTGATTTAATATTAATATCCAAGTAAAAACGTTCTTTATCAATTTGAATAATATTTTAGTTCTGGCACCAGGTATGATTTATATTCCTGTTCAAAAATTTAATTTATTAGAATTTACTGAAACATATTTAAACTGCCATAACAAACGCATTGAGATCCCTTAAAAATGAAGATGATAAATGCATACATTTTCAGAAAAGCTCTCGCATATTTTCGAATTCTCTATTTCGAATTATAAACATATTTATTAAATAATAACGATTATTAAAATCAGAATGCGATGTGGTCACCTATATTATTATCAGTAATGCATTTTTAAAGGATTCCAATTATTACGAACAAGCCTTTATCTGGTGAATTATAGCCCTTGAGCGATTTGCGGTCGAAAGTCTCGACAGCAGGAAGAATGAAATGGGCGAAGTAAGAAAACGGACACGGAAATGCGAAACCAAAATTGTGCTAAAAGAGACGTTAAAACGTTTCTGCAATAAAATCTGAACACTTACTTACGACAAAATGATAACTGTAAACCGCATGGATATACATCATTAGCATACTGACTCTGAAATGCAGTACATTTAAATATTTGCATGTACTCTAGTCTAAAATGTTATTGATAACAATTATTATTAATACTTGATCTAAGTTATACCACTTTTTAATTTTTTTCGGCATCATCTTCCTAAAAAACCATATTTTCACGAAATATTGAATATACTTTGAGAAAATTGTCGTTCGTATTTTCTGTTTCAAATTCAAATAATTTCTTCTAGATTTTTGTATTAATTTTAATATTTATGACATTAAAAACTTTAAATTCATCTATAAACAAAAAAGTATTAGGTGTAATTTGTTGTTACTTTAAAATTAATAATTTTTTTAAACAGCATAATTGGATTCCCTATAAATTTTATAATAATAATTAATTAATATTTTCATAATTTATTTCAAAATTATATGCAATTAAAAACGTCCAGCTAAATCATTTTAATCGCAAGATTCTTCGAGAGCTCGCTATTTACAAAAATTGCAAGATTTTTGAAAGTTTCTCATAAAATCATATTAAATGTCACGATATTATTGAATTTTTGAAAAAATTAATATGAAAAAATTCGCACCAATATACATATATTAAATAGAAAAGGCTCGAAGGGGCAGTATGAGAAGTTCAGTATCTACTAATAAAGTTTTGAATATTTGGTGTTAATGCAAAATTACTGAATAATACCCTCTATAAAAATGTGTTATATAGAGTAATTTTTTATAATTTTCTCCTGTAATCACAATACCTTTGAAATGAAATAAATTGTAATTTAATTTTGAAGTGAATATTACAACGCTTAAGCGTCTAACAATTCTGCTTAGATCAATTGCGTTCATAATGATAGTATGAAATTGTCAATTATTAAATAAAATTTCATCTTTTTTTTGATGTGTCTGTTATGCCCATAATAAATTAATAACGACAATGAAAATTATTATTTAAATAAAAAGTATGAGGCGAATTCTCTGGTAAAATAGACCGTAATATGGCGTTGTTATGGCAACGCTATGTTACACTCTTTCTTCATATAAAATGGTAGTAAAAACTGTCAAAATGGTATTTAAATGTATTTGCTGTGCGATCAGACGTTTTACTCATGAAATCTGAGTATATACGTGATATGTGTTATAAATGCACATCAGAAAGATGCAGTTATGATAAGGTTGTTTTTTGACGTTTGTGCGTTTTCTAGACTAGGTTTTATATCTAAAACACCTGACCCCATAGCAAGTACATAGCATTTGGACAGTTTTTACTCCTACTTTATATGAAGAAGATTACCATAACAACGCTATGCTACAGTTTTACCGGAGAAATGGCCCATATATATATATATATATATATATATATATATATATATATATATATATCTTTGATTATTTTTTTGCTAATATTTGCAAATTTGAATAGTATCATTTAAAAACAGTACTAAATTACTCAAGCACAATAGAAAAAATATAATAAAAGTATATTATTCACACCTTCTTACCGCCAATTTTTTGTTTGTGTATTGACAATCGACCAGCAATGAATTCAAACAAAATACTTTATTTCAAAGTAAATTACTATACCATGTTTTTCATGAAATTCCTTGATTTTTCCTCAATCGTTAAAATTCTTTATTCCCTAAGTTTGACCCTGGCAACGAATTACAAACAAGTATGCTACTGTCCTACGCACGTTTATTTTTTAAACAATCTCTTCGCGGTCCCGTTCTCTCGCGCGAGGAGCGCTCTCTTACCACTCGCACTCTCCCGAAGGAATCCAAATTGTAATTCAGCGCGAGCTGCCATCATCCGCACGCAGAGCACACGGTTCTTGATCGCTTGTGGCTTGGATTTTGATTTTTCGACTGAACTCTTGGTTATTAAAAGTTATTTCAGTCTCGAAATATTGATAACACTTTTAATTCCCAGTTTCACATAATATTTACTACTTACGATTAATTCATATAGGGTAGCGCGTGGCTCAAAAACAAGCAAAGTTAAGAGTTTTTTTAACAACAATATTTGAAAGTACAGAGACAAATATGTATAACCAGTCATCACGTTGATTCTTACGAGTTGCTATCAGGAGATAAACGCCAATGTTTGAAAATCCATAGCAAAAGTATATTCTTTCGATGTTAGGTTTTTTGGTTGTGAGCACTGTTATTTAGTTTATGAGACCTTAACAAAATTAATAAAATTGAACCATCACTTCAAACAAGAAATCCAACCGAATCATCTAATAGCACCTCTTGTCGCTTGGATTTTGACTGAACTCTGGGTTATTAAATGTTATTTCAAAGTAGAGGATAAAGTATGTATAAGCAGTCATCACGTTGATTCTTACGAGCTATCAGGGATAAATGGGAATGTTTGAAAATCCATAACAATAAATATTCTTTTGATGTAAGTTTTTCTGGTTATGAACACTGTTGTTTAGTTTGCGAGACCTTAATAAAATTAATAAAATCTATCCGAATCATCTAATCAATAGCACCTCTACTTATGACTCCGCCCAAAAGAAATTTTAAGAGAAACTTATATTAGACTTGGCATAAGTCTAAGAACTTCCTAAACTAGAAGGTTTAAGAGAAACTTCTATTAGACTTGACATAAAGTTGTGAAATGTTTACTGGAACAGTTCCATTGTGATTATTCAGTACATATTATAATTTTTTGCTCTTATTGTAATTATTATTACAATTTGATTTATAATTATTATTATTTTGACATTACTTCTATATTGTTTCAATTATTGTTCTTTTAATATAATTAGCTCTCCAACACATAGAGTCACTTGACTCTGATTGTTATAATTATATGGAATAAAAAAAAGTTAGATTTAACAGTTTTTTTTATATAACCTCTATAAAACCTTTTATATGACCTCTGTAAAAGTGAGTGAGGTAAAAGAGACCAACTAAGCATTTACCCAAAGGAAGGTGTAAACAATAAAAAATAGTAATTAAAGAAGTAACTTTAGTTAAAAAAGCAATTTTACAAGAAATAAATTAAATAAATAGTTATTACCACTCTGCTGATGAATACGCCTGAGGAAATACCAGATCTGACATACCAGTGCCTATGACATTAGTATTTTGCATTGGTTGAATATTGTAGCTATTATTTCGTAAAATCTCTTTAAAATTAAAAATAAGATATTTAACCTGTTTTCCACCTGGCCGTCCCATACTACCCTACCCATTGGGTAAAAAGGAGAGGTGACAAATTTTTGAAAAACATAAAAAACACATTTTTACAATCATTTCTACAATGATGAATTTGCTGGAAGTTTTACTGAACATTGTCAGATAGTTGTTTGTTTGACATGTTTTATTTGTTGTGATGTAATTGGTTTGGTTTTGACAATATAATTGCTCAGAGTCAAAATGGACCTTTGTTCTCTATTCTTTCCTAATATAAAATTAATAACAAATATATAAACAAATTAACTATAAAAATCTCTATTATTAACTATGGCAACTATAATAAAAATAAATATTTTTTAGAATCATTTCAATAAAAAAACATTATCTCTGGTTAAAATCATAACATTTATATCTCTCTAAATTACATCCACTTAACTTGCGAAAACATAATTATTTACAGTATTTTAAAATTAATGAGTGGAATAATAATGTTTATTGTATGTATTTTACACGCTCAAAGCATTTTTATCTATGAATAAGATTTATGTAAAATATTGTAGTTAATTGCCTTAATACCTTGAACGCATAACTCAGCATATCTCAAATTCAACAACCTACATGTTACGGTACATGCCATTTTGTCTAATGTATGATGTTCATGTTAACTTTATTAGCTCTTAATGCTTAATAACCAATTTTATATGCACATATATTAAAAAATGATAACACTAAACCGTCCATTGTGAATAAGTGATTTTATTGAAAAAAAAAATAATAATGTGGAACTTTAATGGACGATTATTTGTTTCTTTTGCATCAATAATACTATACTAAAAATATATTTATATTCAATATTCAGAGGACCCGGGCTTGAGACCTTCATCGAGCAGCCTGTTGTCAAGCAGTAGTGACAACGGTTTTCACTTGGAAATATAGATAGCAATATGTTTCCAAGTGAAAAATAGCCCTCATCCGGCATCGCTGCACCAATAAAAAGTCAGCCCTATTAGATAAATTATAATAATAAAAAAATCTTCAAATATGGATGGAGAAACCATTAGGTTATCATCATCTAAAAATACAAAGTAAGGAGAAGTTTTAGCCCAACAGCACATATGACTTAAGGTTCTGATATGAGAATAATAATAAAGAAAATAAATATAAAATGATAAACAAATTCAATCTTATGATCAATAAGCGTAAGCCCCCTTATGGTATTTTTTGCTTTGCGATAAACTTACATGATTTTTTATACACTTTTATTTGTACTGAAAATGAAGTAAACCACATGCTATATTTAAAAGTTTGAATAGAATTTAAAATGACAAAATAGAGTAATCAATTAGTAATTGTTTTTAATGGGAAGAATTTTCAAATATTAAATTATCAATTTAATTCATCATGGACCATGGCATTTGTAAAGAAACGGCTAGGACGATCGCCGCAAAGTTTTTTTCAGAACTTTATTATAATTTATTTTTGAACTTATTGCAAAAAGTTACCAATACCAATATTTTATTTATTTATTAATAAAATTTAAATTTTAGTTTTATATACAGAAAAAATAAATTTTCTTCTAATTAAGATAAATCAGAAAATGGTACTGTGTAGGTATATTATTTTTAAAATACTACACTTAATAATTATTTGCTTACACATCAAGCAGTAAGTTACACAGAGAGTTGTTACTTAGAAAAGGCAAATGTTCTGAGGCTGATTTGAATACAATTAAAAAGCCAAGAGATCATTATTTATTATTCACATCAACAACGCGTGCCGGATGCATGCGCGTTTGCTTTTCCGGTCAACATTATAGAGCTGTTACATAGCCACGACTAAAACGCTGATGGAAATAGAACAATATATAATTTTGCCATTAGTAGAGTAGAAATAGATTAGTAATAGAAATTTATCTATAGGTAATAATAATTAGTTATCGAAGATTTCAATGCACTAAACGTCGTCTATGAAAATTGGCACGGTATTTTTATTTTTAAGTTAGGGGCGTTCATTGATCACGTGAGGGGTAGGAGGGGGTTTGACAAAAAATCATAAAACATTACGTGGGGGAGGGAGTAAGATATCACGTTTAATTATTTTTTATCTGTATTTTTTTTAAAAAATCTAGAAAGATAAGTCGGGTATTTTAAGGAACAGACTTTGTGTTACTTGCTACATAATATTTAAGCAAATAATTATAAAATGTTTTAAAACCCAGTGAAGAATTTTGATACGATACTTTATATTCTCAACATGTGAAAATAGCTCTGTGTAACTAACTGCTTGATATTTAAACAAATATTATAAATTGTTTCAAAAATTATATAATTGGCAAAATTTTTGAAACGACAGTTTATCTTCTCTGCGTGTAAATGTAGAGCAGTGATTTCCAACCTTTTTTGGGCCCCGCCCCACCTCAGGGTTTAAAAAAACGTTATGCCCCCCCATACAATTTTTTTGTTCTTGAAAAAATATGAATGCTAACTTTTAAGATGAAATCGCAATCAAATTGTTATTAAACATCATAAGTAAAATTTCGGAATAAGCCAAAAAAGCGGAACCTTCAACCTAATTTAATTTTATTACTATTTTTTTCGAAATTTATTTAATGCGATTCTTAAGCTTGCATGCTGCACAAAGATTTTATATTAGGTTCTTACTTACTGAGTTTTAAACCTAAGTCTCCACGTTGTGTTATTTCAAATCTATTTCTTTTTCATAAATAAATTATAGCAATTTTTTGTACTTATGATTACTTTTGGTTTCAGTTTTTTCATGAAGCTGTTTCTACTTAGCTAGTTAATATTTTCTTAACTCAGAACGGAATTATATCTATTTTTTATATATCTTTTTTGTTAAATCTTTTTTCTTTTAACTGGAAATGATATTTGTAGTTATCAGGTTGGCAACTAAGTAAGTACGCATTTTATTTTTATTAGAAATTGGTAGTTATAGTTGGCAACTAAGTAAGTGCGCATTTTTTGTTATAAAATCGAAGACAATTTTGTGTGGATTAAAAAAAACTTTGTTCTGTATACCATTTTAATCGATGACCTTTTGTTATCTTCCAAGAAGCATCATTGTCCCAAGTTTATAAAACTTCTAGTTTTATTATCAAAAACTGACTTATGCACAATTTGACTCCGTCCGGATATGTATCCGCCCTGATATAACTCCCGTCGGATATGTATCCGCCCGGATATGACTCCGCTCGTATGACTCCGTCCGGATATGTATCCGCCCTGATATAACTCGGACGGATATGACTCCGCCCGGCCTGATTTTTTTCATTCTTCGAATGTTAAATTACGGTGCGGAAAGTTCCAGCAATTTGCCTAAGGCTCGATGCCATGCGCCCCACTAGTTAGATGAAAAGTTTAGCTATGAATGAAAATTTAAATTATTGAATATAATTGGTAATGTTACTTACATTGCATGCTCCTTTTCCGTATGACACAAATGTGCAGAGTTGAGAAGTGATAATTGGGTGCAATTGGTTCATTGATTGTGAACATTCTTGGTTCAACTCCGGCCGGAGTCATATCCGACCGGAGTCATATCCCGATATAACTCCGGCCGGAGACATATCCGGCCGGAGTCATATCCCGATATAACTCCGGCCGGAGTCATATCCGACCGGAGTCATATCCGACCGAGTCATATCCGACCGGAGAAATATCCGGCCGGAGTCATATCCGGGCGAATACATATCCGACCGGAGTCATATCCGACCAGAGTCATATCCGGATATAACTCCGGCCGGAGACATATCCGGCCGGAGTCATATCCGGGCGGAGTCATATCCGGGCGGATACATATCCGACCGGAGTCATATCCGACCGGAGTCATATCCGACCGGTGTCATATCCGACCCGAGTCATATCCGCATATAACTTCGGCCGGAGACATATCCGACCGGAGTCATATCCGGATATAACTCCGGCCGGAGACATATCCGACCGGAGTCATATCCGACCGGAGTCATATCCGACCGGAGTCATATCCGGCAGGAGTCATATCCGACCGGAGTCATATCCGGCAGGAGTCATATCCGAGCGGAACATATTCGACCGGAGTCATATCCGGATATAACTCCGGCCGGAGACATATCCGGCCGGAGTCATATCCGACCGGAGTCATATCCGAGCGTAGTCATATCGGGCGGATACATATCCAGATATGACTCCGGCCGGATGTGTATCCGCCCGGATATGACTCCGGTCGGATATGACTCCGGTCGGATATGACTCCGGTCGGTCGGATATGTCCGCCCGGATATGTGTCCGCCAGGATATGACTCCGGCCGGATATGTCTCCGGCCGGAGAGTTATATCCGGATATGGCTCCGGTCGGATATGTCTCCGGCCGGAGTTATATCCGGATATGACTCCGGTCGGATATGACTCCGGTCGGATATGACTCCGGTCGGATATGACTCCGGTCGTATATGACTCCGGTCGGCTATGACTCCGGTCGGATATGACTCCGGTCGGATATGACTCCGGCCGGATATATCTCCGGCCGGAGTTATATCCGGATATGACTCCTCATGAGTCATATCCGACCGGAGTCATATCCGGATATAACTCCGGCCGAAGTCATATCCGAGCGGAGTCATATCCGGGCGGATACATATCCGACCGGAGTCATATCCGACCGGAATCATATCCGGATATAACTCCGGCCGGAGTCATATCCGACCGGAGTCATATCCGATTGGAGTCATATCCGACCGGAGTCATATCCGGGCGGATACATATCCGGGCGGATACATATCCGACCGGAGTCATATCCGGATATAACTCCGGCCGGAGACATATCCGGCCGGAGTCAAATCCGAGCGGAATCATATCCGGATATAACTCCGGCCGGAGTCATATCCGAGCGGAGTCATATCCGGGCGGATACATATCCGCGTCGGATATGACTCCGGCCGGAGTTATATCCGGATATGACTCCGGTCGGATATGACTCCGGTCGGATATTACTCCGGCCGGATATGACTCCGGACGGATATGACTTCGGTCGGATATGAGTCCGGCCAAATATGATTCCGGCCGGATATGATTCCGGCCGGATATGACTCCGGCCGGATATATCTCCGGCTGGAGTTATATCCGGATATGACTCCTCATGAGTCATATCCGACCGGAGTCATATCCGGATATAACTCCGGCCGGAGTCATATCCGACCGAAGTCATATCCGAGCGGAGTCATATCCGGGCGGATACATATCCGACCGGAATCATATCCGGATATAACTCGGTCAGAGTCATATCCGACCGGAGTCATATCCGGGCGGATACATATCCGACCGGAATCATATCCGAATATAACTCGGTCAGAGTCATATCCGGCCGGAGTCATATCCGGGCGGGAGTCATATCCGGATGAAGTTATATCCGAGCGGAGTCATATCCGACCGTAGTCATATCCGACCGGAGTTATATCCGACCGGAGTCATATCCGAACGGAGTCATATCCGGGCGGAGTCATATCCGAGCGGAGTCATGTCCCGCCGGAGTCATATCCGGATGGAGTTATATCCGGGCGGAGTCATATCCGGATGGAGTTATATCCGGGCGGAGTCATATCCGGATGAAGTTATATCCCGGCGGAATCATATCCGGCCGGAGTCATATCCGGGCGGAGTCATATCCGGATGAAGTTATATCCGAGCGGAGTCATATCTGACCGTAGTCATATCCGACCGGAGTTATATCCGACCGGAGTCATATCCGAGCGGAGTCATATCCGGGCGGAGTCATATCCGAGCGGAGTCATGTCCCGCCGGAGTCATATCCGGATGGAGTTATGTCCGGGCGGAGTCATATCCGGATGAAGTTATATCCGGGCGGAATCATATCCGGCCGGAGTCATATCCGGGCGGAGTCATATCCGGATGAAGTTATATCCGAGCGGAGTCATATCCGACCGTAGTCATATCCGACCGGAGTTATATCCGACCGGAGTCATATCCGAGCGGAGTCATATCCGGGCGGAGTCATATCCGGGCGGAGTTATATCCGAGCGGAGTCATGTCCCGCCGGAGTCATATCCGGATGGAGTTATATCCGGGCGGGGTCATATCCGGATGAAGTTATATCCGGGCGGAATCATATCCGACCGGAGTCATATCCGACCGGAGTCATATCCGACCGGAGTCATATCCGACCGGAGTCATATCCGGCTGGAGTCATATCCGGCTGGAGTCATATCCGAGCGGAGTTCTATCCGAGCGGAGTTATATCCGAGCGGAGTCATATCTGAGCGGAGTCATATCCTGCTGGAGTCATATCCGACCGGAGTCACATCCGACCGGAATCATATCCGACCGGAACCATATCCGACCGGAACCATATCCGACCGGAACCATGTCCGACCGGAGTCATATCCGGCTGGAGTCATATCCGACCGGAGTCATATACGAGCGGAGTCATATCCGGCTGGAGTTATACCCGACAGGAGTCATATACGAGCGGAGTTATATCCGGGCGGAGTCATATCCGAGCGGAGTCATGTTCCGCCGAAGTCATATGGATGGAGTTATATCCGGGCAAAGTCATATCCGGATGAAGTTATATCCTAGCGGAGTCATATCCGAGCGGAGTTATATCCGGGCGGAGTCATATCCGAGCGGAATCATATCCGGATGGAGTTATATCCGGCCGGAGTCATATCCGGATGAAGTTATATCTTAGCGGAGTCATATACGAGCGGAGTTATATCGGGGCGGAGTCATATCCGAACGAAGTCATATCCGACCGGAGTCATAGCCGACCGGAGTCATATCCGACCGGAGTCATATGCGGATGGGCTGAGACATATTCGTACGGAGTCATATCCGGGCGGAATCATATTCGGCTGGAGTTATATCCGAGCGGAGTCAAAAACTAACTTGATGAAATTTATTGATGATTTTAGGGGGAGGGCGGTTGACAAATAATCACGTGGGGGAGGAGGGGTAAAGTAAGACATCACGTGTATTTATTTTTTACCAAACATTTTAAAAAAAATACAATTTTTTCTCGTAACTAAAAATACACGAAATTTAAAATCTTTATTAATTAAGAAAATCGACCGTGCAAGGTAATAAAAAGAAATTATATCGGGGAGTTATATCCGGGCGGACATATCGGGCCGGAGTTATATCGGGGCAATGTCATATCCGACCGGAGTCACAGCCGGTTGGAGTTATATCCGGGAGAAGTCATATTCGCCATATGGACTACAAAAAACTAACTAGACGAAATTTACTTAAATGTAGTAATAGTAATATTTACCACCGTCTGTATTGATTCAGAAAAAACAGTGAGAAAAATTTACGATTTTTTCGCTTTTAAAGCCTTGTATCAAACTCTGTTCGCGTAAAACTTCGCAATTTACTAGTAGTAAATATCACTTTTCTTGTGTATATTTCAAGTCATATCTTGTCACTGACCTTAAAGCACCTGTGCCAAGCAGTCAGAAACTTGATTTAACAAATTTTTTGGTAATTTTCGTAAATTCGAATATTGAAGTTTAAAATAATCAGTGAAGTGCCATTTGAAACCTGAGAATTATTGCATTTTGCAACTTCTCTTCAAAATTCTCTTTCATAATGTTTAGTTTTATATAAGCAATTTATCGCATATATCGTTTTCAGATTATGATGAATAGTTGTAATTTTATTAGAGTGTAATGAGGAAAATTCAAATTCAAGCTAATCTTTTAAAAAGTAAGGTCAATCCGGGATAAAAAACATAACTCCGGCGCCAGGGAAGTACCGTCCCGGCCAAACCGGGACATCTTAGGTAATTCCAAAAAGCATTTTTTCATGTAAATGCTTTACCGATACTATTCTACATTACATTCAAATTACCAAAATTTTCAAATTGCCCCCCTGAATTCATAAATTGCCCCCCGGTGGGGCGTGCGCCTGCGCCATAACACTGATGTAGTTATCTGGACATTTTAGGAGTTCTAGAAAGATAGCCTGAGTAAAAATCCAAACACTGCCAATTTTTTTCAAGAAACTTACAGCTCTGTGTAACTAACTGCTTGATATTTAAACAAATATTATAAATTGTGTTAAGAATTATATAATTGGCAAAGTTTTTTGAAACGACAGTTTATCTTCTCTGCGTGAAAATGTAGAGAAAGCAAATTATTGAATTTCATTTTAAATATCCGGTTATTTTAGGAGCTTTAGGAATACTAAATCAAAATCTTCCCTCACTCACTCTTATGATGTGAAATGATAAATAAATAGTTTTAAACATAAACTATGTTTTGTAAGCAATGAATTCCAAAAAGCAAGCAAATAATGACAAAAAAAGAAAATATTGATTATTTGCACACAGTTTCTAAAATTTTCAGACTAAAGAGACATATATTTTAAACATAACATAACATACCTAAATATTATAGGCCTACGATTAGCGGTTAAATTATAAAAAATTATCAACGTTTAGAATTTCGATGCCCGTTTAAGAGATTTTAATCAGAATCTATGCCGGAGAAAATATTAACGTTTTGTGATGTTTTGTAACTGATTACAGTTAAATAAAATGAATTTTTAGAGCACGCAATAGATGAAATGAAATGTGTCAAGCAAATTCATTTAATTCATACAATTAATGATATTACAAGTATAGTTAAAATACATCATGTAGAAATTTTGTTGGTTACTTTTTAATGAAACCAATAATGTTATTTTCAAAATAAACAGTTGAATATTCAAACAGCTATTGATTACAGTTGACGTTCGCATTTAAATAAAATAAATTTTTACAGCACACAATAGATGAAATGAAATGTGTCAAACAAATTTACTTAATTCATTCAATTGGTGATATTATAGGTATAGTTAAAATACATCATGTAGAATTCTTGTTGGTGACTTTTTAATGAAAGCGAAAATGTTATTTTCAAAATAAACAGTTGAATATTTTATCTAAATATCTGAATTTCAATTTTTATTTTAAATGTATTAGATGTACAATTCACAATTTTCAAGGATAACAAACAACCAATATTAAGGTGACCATATGTTTTTTGCATAAAATCTGGGACGAATTATAATGTGTGGGAGAGCAGCGGGGGGGGGGGGGTAGGTTTGTTGGTGAGCAAAAATTTATATGCACATTTTTTCGGTTCAATTTTTTTTATTTAAATATATTTAAAGAAAGAATTGGCAATCAAAACATTTTTAAAAATCCGGGACAAAACACTTAAAACCGGAACAAATGTTGCTTTTGGCAAAAGCCGGAACGCAAGGCTGAAAATCGGGACTGTCCCGGCCAATCCGGGACGTATAGTCACCCTACCAATATACAAAATACAATGAAACAATTATAAAATAATTTTGTGTCTTGATTTTATGAAATTTGATCTTCGTTTATTTAGAGCATCTTCAAAAGATGAGGTCTTGTATATCCATTGATTTGCAGAAAGTTTTTAAAAAGTTTAAAAGTTTTTCTGGAAAAAAGAGCAGTATCAGAGACGAAGAAAAAATTTCCTAGCTAAGAAATGCTTAGCTATAGTCAAAAATGACTGTATTTGTAAGACATCACAAACAATTTGTAACAAAAAATATTTATAATTTGGTGGGGATGGTACCACAGTATTTCTTGAAGTCAAAATTCATATGTTCAAAAATGTCATAAAAACTGTTGACTTTTAGTAAATTAATCAAAACGTTATAGAATTTATAATTGCTTAGTTTACGTATTTGTAAGGGTAATAAATTGAACAGTTATATACTAAATCCATCAATTGAATTAAAAGTAGTATTAAGCTTAAAAGTTGATCCTCTGATAATTTTATTCCTTGTGACATAGTGGGAATTAGACATTGAAGATAAATTAATGTAATGAGGATCATTTTTTATAAAGATAATTGTAATGAGTAGGAATATGATAGGAACGGTAAGAATGTTATACTTCTGAAAAATATTTCTACAGCTTGTCATCGAGTTAGGAGAGAACGTAATTATTGATTAAGATATTATATATGCGTATCAGTAAGTTTATGCAACTTGCCTTAAGGCAAAATGCTTACTTGTTTATATCTCTCTAGTTTTTATTCTACACTTTTGAATTACAACGGCTAAATCAAAATGAGTCAAATTCGGTGTATGTAGAGCACTCTCGCGCGCATTCTGCGAACTTCATGTCGCTCCATGACGAAGTAGAGAACTTCAGACGCAATAATAGATCCCTCTCCTACCGACAAATACATAGTTTTAAAATCAATTTATTATTTTAGTCACAATATTAGACGTTTATCTGAATAATAATTTAAATGCAAAACTTGAGTCCTTTCTTAATTTAATTGCAAACATTAATACCACCTTTTCAATTTAAAATGATAGTGTGAAGTCAATCGTTGGATAACTGCACGAATTATCAGCTGATCTTTGTTTTCAGTACGCTGAAACGTCATACGCGATAACTGCGGAGTTTTGTTGTATATATATTATTATTTTCTTATTTATTAATTATTGTGTGAATGTTGTTATAAAAGTGAATGCATAGATTCCATTTATTAATAAATTGCGCATTTGTTATATAATTGCGGACGCTTAAAACTATTGTGCCAGAGTATTTGGATTGTATAGACATCTTCTGTCATTACAATGACGCAGTTTAGCTCCGAATAATTCCAACATGATTATTGCTGTTTTAAGTAATGTAAGTGGAAATTATTATATAAATCTGATATTTAGTATGAATAAGATCAATTTTTGCAATATGGTAAGTTAGAATTAAGTGAGAGATGCACAATTTTGGGCGTTCAGATACAATTCCTTTGTCCTTGTAAACAACATATGAAAGCTATTTTTATATGTCAAGTAACGCATATGGTACACAAATAGGGGGACTCGAAAATATTTTGTATAGAGTTTATATAAACAATGATATTTTGTAAAATTCTGGATCTGTATTAATATTTTTAATTCATTAATTACATTTTTTTGCTTTTTAATAATTATGCATACGCTACATATGATGCAATTATTTAATGCAAGAAATGTTCTCATGACTCATCATATGACTTTTTTTTGTATTGCATTAATTTAACAATATGCAATAATTATTTATAATTTTGTCAATTGTTAATTACTACAATATTTAAATCTAAAAATATAGAAATGCTATAAAGTTATTTGGTAGCATATGTTGATTTTGAGATGTTGCATATGAATTATGAATATAAAATTCAAATACTCAAATTCTGAAAATTCAATATAAAAATTGACCATTGAATTTAAAATTCTATTAAATTAGTTGACAATGACTCAAATTATGGAACTAAATATTATAATTAAAATATCAATATGAAACGTAATTTTGAAATTAATAATTTTATTATTTACTTTTTATTAGTTTTGATGATTTGACATTAATATAAAGATATATAATAATTTGGTAACATATGTTTCAAATTTTATCATAATCGACGTATTACCCTGATTACTCATATTACTCACTTATACGATTTTTTTATATGAGTAATAGAATTAATTTTTATCAGGTTTATTTAGTTCATTAAATAAATATTTATTATTGTTCTTCTGGAAAAAATAATGGCTTTATGACACACGAGCGTACATTCTAAATTTGTTTATGCGATCATATGTTATATCGCGCTGTATGGCGAGATAAGCTAATAAAGCCTAGTCCATATGTTGGTCATTGTATTTCTTTTATTTGACTCTATGTAATAATCCAATAATAGAATTACAAATATTTTGCTATATATTGGATTTATATTTCTATTTATTTTTGTATGCAAATCGAGGAAAAATGTTTTGGCTAGACTCTTAATTTCCTTTATTTTCTTATTAGCCTTACATTTTTTTCTATATCGAACTAAATGCGTTTATTTATCCCTCCATTTTGCCCTTGGTTCTGGTCCCCAAGCTTTTCTTCAAAGACACAAATTGTGGAATAATTTATATATGGAATAATTTGGTTCTTAACTGATTGAGAATATTAATGTATTTAAAGTTCTTTGCACTCATATTATGAAATTCTCTGTTCAAATTAAATAATTCCGAGCACCAAATTTTTTAATTAAATTAAATTAGTGACTAAAACGATAAACGACTCGAGCAATACACATTGAAATATGTTAATTTACATGTAAAGAATCACTAATATAATGTACTAAATACACCATTTAATTTAATGTACTAAATACACCATGGTGTTCAAAGATGGTCATCATTAAAAAGGTTATGTGCATGAGGTATGAAAAAGAGGGCAGCTGGCATACAATAGCTCGCGGAGCGATGAAAAAAACTGTTTCAGAGGATCATACATATAGAGATATACACATATATATATATATATATATATATATATATATATATATATCTATAACTGCGTCAAAAAAATAGATATTGAGATGATTTTTTTTAAAATAATTCTAGGTTTTTAGCTTTCATAATATCAAAAAATCTCCAAATCGAAAAAAAAATAAATAAAAACCGAACAACCCCCTTAAGACATATTTTTCTTAAATAAAAATAAACCTAATTTAAATTCATATATTTGTATCTCCCTGAAATTCGAATTGGCACCTTTGGTTTAAAAGTCCATTGATCACCAAACATAACAAAATTTCACTTTGGCTAATATTGGAAGCGGAATTAGGAGCATACGATATAGAGAAAAGTTTGCCTTTGGATAAAACTTATTGTTGAAATTCGATTGTTTTCTATGTCATAAACTGAAGACTCGTTAAAAATCCTTGTCTATGTAAATATTACTAAGGATATATAAGTTGACCCCTCTTTATTGAACTTTTTACTACCGAGTGTTGGCAAACTTTATCCAGTCTATTGTTAGGGCACTTAATAATTGCCCTTTTTTCTTATAATAAAGACATATTCACAATTGGCTATTTTTACTTGGAAACATATTTTTTGGTAAATCGTTATTATATATATTATTATTTTCTTATTATTATATATACATTATAAGAATATATACATTATTATTATTTATATATATACATTATTTTCATATCTCAGTCAGACAGAGGTACCTGGTATGAGAGATTATGAAAAACAGTGATCATATTTTATATATACATTTCATTTGACTATTTCATTAATATAATATCTATTATAATTAAAATATCTTTATATATATAATTCTTCAGTCTTCTTGTCTTCAATTTCCTTATAGTATTTCTTTATTTATTTTTTTTAAATTTATCGTCATTATTGGTCATCTTAATATCGTTTGGCAATTCGTTATATATTTTGCTAGCACTCCATATGACATTTTCTCTCAACATTTTCGCATTTCATTCGATATCGTCTGTAAAATATATTTCATAAATATTTTCTAATACCAATGTTAATTTTCTCATATCTTTTTCCCAGAGTGAGCACTATTTGCGTCATTCCGATGGATTCCGTTCAGCGCTGTGCGAGGCAGAACAGTGGCAGCTGCACAGACATATCGGAATGCGAGGTGGCATCCTCAACCATTCCCCAGCAAGTGGTGCCCCCCCAGCCAGTCTGCGACAGAAGTCTCATCGATAGCGTCGCAGGGTTCATAAATGAAGTCACGCTCAACAATACCGTTGTTGGTGACTCAAAGGATTCCATACTATGGGCTAGGTAGGTGGAGGAAAGAAAAATTTATTGAATTGATTACAACCCGCAGACTGGTAAATGATTCTGGTCAGATATGTTGACTGTATCTCATTGTAATCTACAGATGTGACCAGAATCATAATCTGTAATCATTTCTGTCTATCAATATAGATCAATCGTCATTTAGGTTTCAATAAGTTCACATCAATATAGTTCAGTCCTCATTTGGTTTCCAATAAGTTCAGATCAACATGAGTCAGTAGTACTTTAGTAATCAATGGAGTCGTATTCAAGTTCAATTGTTAATTCAAGTTATATGTAAAGTGTACAAAAGGTCATGAATTAAACAAATACATCAAACGTCTTCATCTATTTTACTGATCAAGCCTCCACAGCCCTTGTAGTATACAATGTCCCTTTTCGGCCGACTATCGTAAATTCATCAAATTTATTGAATGCCCTTTACAGGACAGTTGTAAATAAGAAAAATAATAAAAAAAAGCCTCCACAGTTTGGTAATAGCTTTTGTTTAGCAGCTGAAAGAACCTACATACATGTTTGGCATCGTCAGTAGTATTTTGCTGTCATACACTGTACTCATTTCGGTCTACATATCTAACCGGAATCATAATGAAGATAAATTATTACAAGAAGTCATGAAATAAACAACCACATCAAACGGCTTCATCTATTTTACTGATCAAGCCTCCACAGTTTGGTAATAGCTTTTGTTTAGCAGCAGAAAGAACCTACATACATGTTTGGCATCATCGGTGGTATTTTGGTGTCATCCTACACTGTACTCATTAAGGTCTACAGATCTAACCGGAATCATAATGAAGATAGATTAGTTAGTTAAAAAAGTAGTTTAAGAGTTATCATTAATTATATATTACTATTATCATAAAGCAAAATATTTTTGTTATTACATTGAGATGAATAATATTTGGATTTTTTTTCAGATTTGAAACGGCTGATATAAATGAGCCAAGTGCAAAAGATGAATATGATGCAGATAGTGCAGTACAGCCACTTTTATTAATTCTTGGCTATGGATCGGGGATACAGGTATCACTTTGATACGATTTTACCTATACCATATTTTTTCTTATTCACAAATTTAAATTTGAATTGGCGATGTCCTGATATTCTTTTACAGGTTTGGGCTGTGCCTGCCAATGGAGAAGCCACCGAAGTATTGGCTTGGAGGCAGGGTACAGTGCGCGTTTTACGAATTCTTCCTTCACCCAAAGTTGATATTGATTGTCCAGTAGATCAACCATCGGATCAATATGAACAAAAGAGGCCATTAGTAGCAATTTGTGATAATTCTGGATCTGGGCCGCAGTACTGCTCTGTTAATTTTGTATCATTGAAAGATGGCGACCAGGTAAAATCAATGCAATAACCTCATAAACCTTAACAAAACTGATAAAAACCCAAAATTTGATTAAGGTTTTTTTTTTAAAATGTCTCAAGAGAAATATTGATAATTAAATCAAATCATACATAATAAAATTTATCTTCAAGGCTTACATATATTGATCTTTCTATTACCAGGTCAAAAAGATTAAGTTCAATAATCCAATTCTGGATATCATGGCAAATCAACGTGTACTGGCAATTACATTTGTTGAAAGAATAGCTGTATTTGAAGCAAGCACTTTAGAACACAAGTTAATTGTAACTACTTGTTATCCAAGTCCAGGAATAAATCAAAATCCAATAAGTCTGGGTACGAGATGGCTGGCTTATGCTGAGAAAAAATTAATTAATTCTAAAAGAAGTTCTGGTGGATGTGATGGTAATTAATATAATATTCATCAGTTGTGACTTATGCGATGCTTACATAACCTTTTTCGAATATAATTAAACATAATAATGATGCAATATATGTCAATTTACTTAAGGTGAAGGATCAGCAAGTTACACAGCGACAGTTCTACATGCAGCAAAATCGCTTGGAAAAGGTTTGCGTGGTTTGGGAGAAACTGTTGCCAGCAGTCTATCTGGAACAGGAAATCCGCGTGCAGGTTTTACACCAATCAACGCTCCGCCTTCCCAAAACCACTCCGATTCACTTCAAGCTGGTGTAGTTACCATTTTAGATTTACAGGTAATTGAAAAAATTAATTGCTAATAACTAATAGTTCATTTGTACATTATTATTTTTGTTTCAGTGCCAAACAATTGATGCATCAAATGCTCCAGATCCAATGGTAGCACATTTTGTTGCTCATAATGATCCTGTTGTTGCAATGATGTTTGATATGTCAGGGATGTTATTAGTGACTGCAGATAAACGCGGTCACGATTTCCATGTATTTCGTATTCAACCTCATCCAGGAGGTTCATCGTTAGCAGCTGTACATCATCTCTATGTTTTGCACAGAGGAGACACCAGTGCTAAAGTACAGGTAATAATAATTTACATTTTTAAATGTAAAATAATATTTTTTTTGAATTTGATTTAATTAAAATTAATGTTAATTATGTTTTGTTTTATTTACATAGGATATTGCCTTTGCAAGTGACTCGCGTTGGGTTGCTGTATCTACTTTGCGAGGTACAACACATGTGTTTCCTATAACACCTTATGGAGGGCCTGTAGGAGTTAGAACCCATGGATCACCTCATGTGGTAAACAGATTATCTCGATTCCATAGATCTGCAGGTCTTGCTGCTGATGGAAGATCTAACAGTCCGGTATGTAAATTGAATATCAGGTTTAATTCAACAGTAATGTCTGGTCAATATATTTATTTAATTTTTATTGATCAATTTTTAAATCACAATGATTGTGAAGCTTGATATATGTTTTAGAATTAGTGAAAGTTAAATATAATTTATTTTGTTCTAATTTTTTAGATAACTCTATCAGAGACGCCAATAGTTAATCCTGCGGCTCCATATAATAACCCTAGAATTCCTCCTTTTCCACATCCAACTGTAATACAGCCACTAGCTCAAATAAGGCAACCTATATCTTTATCTGGTAATATAGTAAATAATTCAGGAGGGAGTTTGAAATCTAATACAGGTTAGGAATAAAAGTTTACATACTTTTTATGATTTTCATAATTATTATCATATGAATCAAAATTTGAGCTGAATTAAAGAAAAACTTTGTTCTTTTTCTAGGGCGACAACGTATTCCTTCATATTCTGAGGATTCTCCTCATAGTGTTCGGGTGTGTGCGACATTTGCATCAGCTAGAGCTTATTTACTTGATGCCACAAATGCTCCTAGAGATCACAATCATCGCACACAACAGAAGGTTGCCGAATCCTTATTCATTATGGCTTGCCATGGAGCAATGCTTCAATATGACTTGGAACCTAGACCACTCTCAGGTTTGAATCAAACTTTTTAATCAATATTTGTCACTAATGCAAATTGAAATGAAAAACTAATTAAATTTTTTAATAGGCCTACCTAAAGAGAAAATATGTGATGACACAGCCATAGAATTAGAAGTAGAGCCAAAAGCTCAATGGCCATTAATGAGACAGGTTAGTACTGGCTTTGCAATGAAAAATTATTATTAAATATAATTTTTAACATTCAGTTCTTGCACTTGGACAGTGAACAGTCATATGATTATTAATGTATTTAAATTTTTTGTTTACTTACAAATAGTATGTAATCTATTTTTTATCTTCACAATTTTCTATTTGTTTTATCCAACACAAATTATATACATTTGTATTTATAGTGAGATATATGATAATGGTTTTGTTTTTTCATGTTTTATTATTTAAACAGTTATATTGACAATATATATTTTATTTTCAATAATTCACAGCATACATCAATGGACATACAGCCTCCTCTTTCAACATCAAATTTACTGCTAAAATCGAAAAATTCAAATCATCATGCAGCTACTCAAGATGAGTGCGAAGAACGCTGGTTATCACAAGTTGAAATTGTTACTCATGCTGGACCACACAGAAGATTGTGGATGGGTCCGCAGTTTATGTTCAAAACCTATAACACTAGCAATCCTGGGTAATTATATTTTTTTTCTAACTTGAGGTTAAGATCTTTTTAATAATCAAGTCTTCTAACATTTCTATTCAACTTTATGTAATAGATCTTGCGTATCACTAATGGAAGCAGATTCTGTGGAAGTAGCTTGTTTACCAGGTTCGAGACCTGCTCGATCAAACCCAGTGAACATGCCAGGTTTGAACTCTGGTCAACCTCTAGTTCCAGTGTTAATTGAAGCAGGCTCTTGTAGTAAGTACTATGTAATAGAAAATCGATCTATCATAATTATATTACAATATTATAATACATATATGTATTAATAAACTCTAATAATATTATCTTTTCAAATTTTGAATTTATGATTTTTTTTTTTCATTTTATATGCACCGAATTTTTTAACACGGTAATTAAAATTGTACTTTAATTAATGCATGCATTTTTTTTATTAAATTTTTAGGCAGCTTTGAGCAATCTCCGCGGTTATTAGAAGGTTTTCAAGATCATTTTGGTGAATCAAATAACTGCTTTGATATTTTGGGGGATTCTCAACTAAAGGAAGACTTAGCTGATGCTATGAAAGAATGTCCAGGAATTGCGCATAGAGATTCAGGTAAATTTATTGTAGTGTAGATTTCCACAATCATTTTGTAGAGTAGTCAGAGGTTGGCCAATATTGTAAATATTTTAATTAATTTAGGTATGTTTATTATTGTGTATATTTTAAATAAAATTCTAAAAATAAATAGTAGGTATTTCCTATCTGTGGATTTTGGTTACTATTTTAGAATATGTAAATTTATTTAAAGCTGTAAGTACATCTATTATTGGCCATCCTTTATGTAGTTAATTTATATAATCTTCATTGTCTACAATTATTTAAAAAAAAATTATTTAAAAAAAAAAATTAAATAAAAAATAATATATTAAACTCTTAAGCTATAACAATATATAAAATTTTTCATTTGAATTTTTTCAACACCGTTCTTTTTTATACTAATTGTATATGTTGCCACTCATTTTTTCTATCCTAACAAACATAAAAAAATCTGCTTTTACTAAGTTAAATATAATGCTTCTACAGCTATTAACATTTTATTAATATCATCATGCATCATTATTTTTTATTGCCCATTATTCATTTTTCACAATTCACTTTCATAAGTTTCATGCTAATAGACAAAATTATTATATTTACATAAAAAATATAAATAATTTTTATATATATGTGTATACGGTTACACTTATATTACATTTTATTTATCATTCAAATTGTGCGGTACTATTTATACTATCACAAAAAATTTGAGCAAAATCCAAGGCAGGTGTTTTCTGACGTAGTAATAGTTTTGTAATATATTATAAGCACTATAACGTTGATTTAATGAATTATATATCATTTTCGTTGAATTGCATGAAAACTAATGATCAGATTTTGTTCTAATAGTTTGAACCTTTGATTTCTGATTAATCATCGCTTTTGTCATTTATTTTGACTCAACAATCACGGATAAACAATATTTATTTTAATATCATGTTTGCTAGGAAGCCGAATATTATTAATTTATTATTGGCTTCTGTATTTTATGGTTATGATGGTTATTTTCTTTCTATGCAGACCAAAAAATACATCCATTTAAAAATTGTGTCCACTTGAAAAGCATTTTCTAATTTATTTTTAGTTATTATTGATCACAGTGCTTAAATAGTTTATCTTAGTAAACGCTTTTTGGAATGGTGTTAGAAAAAAAAACGGTAATTTGATTCTAATAATAACACCTGCCTCTGGATTTTTGTTTAAAGGACGTCCTGCCCCGCGACAACCATGCTCGGTTAATGTCGGTGAGAACGCATGCGAGACGAAGCCTGTGTTGAAAATTGTCAACCCCGTGGGAACTGTGATGTGTTTGCCGTCGGAACTAGATGACCCTGCGGAATCGAAATCTGGTTTGCAGGAACAAAATAGTGATCAATATATTCACGAAAATTGCGACGAAGCCTTATTTAGACCAGTAATAACCGGCTGCAATGTTATCATAGATACTATAGATCCGGCGGCCGACGATGTTTGTCTGCGCGATAAAACGGTAACGGTGTGCATCAATGAGTCAACAGAAGAAGCGCTGCTAAAATCAGCGCCGATAATTAAGAAAAATACAAATGACGAGTATGACAAAAAAGCTGAGGAGAATCTCAGACATGCTGAAGAAGAAAAGATACTAGAAGATCTGAATTATGAGAAACAAGTACAAACAAGCAAAATTAAAGTTACCGTTAAAAGCAGCAGCAATGCAAAAGCTGTTAACGATACCAAGAAAATGAATGGTAAAAGACAGAAAAATAAAGGAGATAATAATGCAGCGAAAAAAGATATCAAGCGTAACAATGATATTTCAGAAAAATCTGAAAAAATCATACGCGATGATAAAGTAAATGTGATTACTAAACCGGCAGAAGACTGTTCTATGTCTAATACTATCAAGTACCAAGGTTTGAAACCAGAAGAAATTAATTTTTCAAAGGAAGAACTTACCGAAGATAGTGTTAGTAAGAATAGTGCTTGTAACAGTGATTCAAAAGATACAATAATAGAAGAAATTAAACCGACGCAAGCTATTGAAGAGTTAGTTGAAAAGACATATAATAACTCTAGTGATAAATCAAATGACAATATCAATAATGATATTGCTGATACATTGAAATCAGAATTGGACTTTCCTGCTTTGAAGCCTAAACCTCGACAAAGACGGAACAATAAGAAAACTCCCGTCGAAACTACCTTTACAGTTGTTGAGGAAAATGATTTAAAAGATGTTAATAACAAGGCATCGATTGAGTCAGAGGAATTAGTAGAACAACCATCTTGTGATGCTGTTAGTCAATATATAATTGAGGCTGAAATCATCAGCACTCATAATACAGAGAACACAGATGAGGAAGTTACAAGATTTAAGAACAAAATACCTTATGATAGTTCAAATTTAGTGGTAGCTTTTTGTGTAGAACCAAATACTATGTCTGAGAGTACTTCCAAGCTTGATTTTGAACTTGCTCCAGAAAAGATGTTGGAAATTGATGATGCTCTGGATAACTGCTCAATAGACTTAAATGTTGCTGGTCAACAGGATTCTGACTATAAAAGTTTGGATACCGAAGTCGATGATATGTATATGAGCATGGATCCTGAGCATCAAATGGAGAAACTGAGCCAAACATTTGAGGATAAAATAATAGATGACGTAATCACAAACGAAGATTTTATAGAGATTGAACGCAAATCTGTTGAAAAAGTCCCGGAGTTATCAACTGATAGTGATGATTCGGAAAAACTTTTAAAAGACCTTAATAAAAAAGCTGAAAATATTGTAGAAGAGGAAGAAATATGGTCAAGCAAAATCGAAAATGTGGAAAATAATCCTGTGAATGTGGAAAGCAAAACACTGCCTGTAGTTCAAAATGATACAAAACAAAGTTCTAAACGAAAGAATAAAAAAAAGAAGAAAAATTAGGTCCTAATCATTACCTCTATGTTAAGTTTTTTTAATTACGTTTTACAAATATATAACAGCCATTTGCTGAGACAGTGACCGCAAAAATTTAATAGATGATTTAATGATTTTTATCTATTAAAAATTTTGCGATCGCGTTGATGATTAAATATAGCGTGTCTTTAATTGAATTCAAAATAATATTATTAATTAATAATAATTTCTAATGTCACTAGCAAAAAACATTAATTAATAGTTATTTGTAATATATAAATTTAATTTATTAATATTTTGTGCAAGTAGACTTTATGGAAAATGGTACGAAAAAAAAATTTTAAACCTGATTTATTTGTTTGCGCTATAATTAATCATCAATATATTTTATTATAATTATTATATTAAGTGATTATCATTGCAAGTTTTATCATACAGTACAAGATTTTAACCATCCCAGGGATAATCGGTTTAGTTCAATTGAGTTTATTTTAAAACTAAAAAGTAATCACCAAAATTAGAATTTAGAATAATTTATTATACAAAAGTTATTTTTGGAGATGAAAGAATAACGTGATTGTGTTCTCAAATTACTATGAAATAATGACCATATCATTTAGATACATAATTTCAAAAGTGTGGCAACTACAAATGATGTTATGACTATTTATGCTTAAAAAAGATAAAAGAGATTTGGACTTTAATTGTTGCTAGTGAGTGATTACAAAGGTTTTATGTACATAAAAAATAACTGTGTAATTTATGTTTACAGTAACGGTAACTATAAGAGTTTTTCATGCTCTCTGAAAATTAGATTATTTAAGTAGTCAATTTACTACATATTTTTCACATTACGACTTTGAAACGTAAATGGATATTTCTTTATTAATATTTTGAATTACATTTTTTTAATATTGTGAATAATAATTGCATTGAAAATCAATTTTAGGAATTTATGAAGAATTTTGACTGGTTATGAGTTCAGTTTTTGTCAATAATATTATTGTCGCGATTGTAATTTTAATTTACCATCATCATTAAAGACCACGAAGGTCATACTATTATGTCATGATGGTTTAATTTTAGAATTGTTTTATATTTTTTAATTCAATGCTTTTCACTTTCAAGAAATCATTCATTTACGTTATATAATTAGCTGTCCCCAAGATAAAAATTACTTTTAATTAAGTGGTGTTATATACAAATTTTTCATGAAGGTACAAATCGTAATTTTTGCAGGGTTTTACAATTTTATTTTAAGATTTTTTTAAATTTTGATTCATGTACATACTTGTATTTATTTAGATTTAGTTTGCGTAAATATATATGCCAGATAAATAAATATATATAATTTATTAAAAAAAATACTTCAAATGATCTATGAATGATAAAATGAAACTTCGATTTGAATGTAATTTCAATATGCAACAAATATTCGCCTTTTTGTGGTTGAATTTTTTATATTATTGTGTAAATATATGTGACAGTTATTTTAATTAGCATATAGTTTAATTAGTATTAATTTGAATCTTTATTGATCTCAATTCATTAAGAACGTTGTTACTATGAGCGGTACAAGATGATATCTTAAATTAAATCAGAAAATGTATTTATTAATGATACAGTTTCATTTTTTGTTTAAATAATTATCTGTCATGTTTAATATTGATATAGATCTCTTAGGATCGTATATAGACAGTTTTTGTGAAATGTAAATAACTCTTTTGTTGCATAGAACTACTTTTTTTATTAGAAACTTTATTAGTGATAACTGCTACCAAATCTCTGTGGTATACGATTTTTTTATGATTTATTTATATTACACTGTGTTAAAAAACCAATTAATATTCAAGTGATACAAGGCTAGATAATTTTATTAATGTACAAAATATATATATATATATATATATATATATATATATATACATTCAGATTTTTAAAGAAAATATAAAGATGACAGTATAACAGTAAGCACAATCAAAGCAAATAATGTTTTATCATTAGTATTTTTTATATATTTGATGGAGCATAATTTTGTTCAATGAAATAGAGTAGAGTTCCTTGAATTACAATCATGGCATGCCTTTCAATAAAATTAGCTTTCTTTAAATTGTTCTGAAAAATTATTTTAAATATTTTTTTAACATTGGCTAGGACAAATGTTGCTATCTGTTGTACTTAATTTTAACAAATATTCTCTAACATAATATATCAGCGAGATATTAATGATTAAATTAGAAACGGCATTGTTAGCTGCTCGATATATATTATACAAAGTAATATGGCTGTTGAAGAACTTAATTATAATTAAATATTTAATTGAATATATTATTTGTACTGTACATAAGCATTACTTTGACTGTACATAGTATTTTTATGGGGACAGCTGATAAATAATATGTAGATCCTTCTGTAAATAATGCCTTCAAATTGTGTAAAACTTTTATTGTAATTCGTGTATAGAAGTAGCGGTGATAATAATTTCGCTTGTATAAAGAAAAACAAAAGCAATGTGATCATACTGAAGTATTATTCTAAATATCATGTAATAAAAGTGTTGAATGTCGAATGTAATGGAGTTAAACATAAGTTATTCAGTTCAACCAAGTGGATTTCATACGATCGGCTTTTGAGAATTTATAACTTTTAAATTAATATCTGCTAAACAAAAAGACAAGTATTACGCTGTATGAGTCAATAAGGTCCAAAATGGCCTCAAATCTCATCATTTTGGTAATCTAAGCCTATTTTTTTTTTCTATATCTACAAAAGCGCATGATCATGTAAGAACCACTTTGCAGTGAAATATTTGTGAGATTATTAGAAAACCGGAATATGAATGAGAATTTTTGATAAACATTTTACACGAACAATACTCTAAAAATACGTCAAATATCTTAATATATATGTATGTATATGTTTAGTTTTAAACGGTTTAGCGACAAAATAGCAATACTTGTTCCAAAATTCTTGGGATTCCAAATCAATTAGTAATAACACAATAAAAATCAATAGAGAACTCATAAACCATCAGCGTTGTCGCAAAATTGAATGAAAAACAAACCAATAAATAGTACTGGTACATAGTCTCTAAACAATTGGATTTTAAATATTTTCGAATTTATATTATAATATGATATATAGAAACAACCTGTGTTTTAGAAGCGCAAAAATTTGGCAACGCTGACTACAAACTTTCATCAAAGTTTATTTTTCTATATTCATCTCATATACATAAGAACTAATATAAAATTTAATAACAGGTTATATTAATCAGAAAGTCATGTACTGCAGTTAGTTACAACCTTATGTAAATAATATATTAATTATATCTCTAAGTGAACAAAAGTGTATATATAATAATTCATTGTTTTCATATACTTAGATGTCAACTGTATTTAAATACAGCTTCAACGTTTTCAAAATTGATCTTGTGAAATGTAATGGCAAGAATATATTTACAAATTGTAATATATATCTTTATATAAATATGTATATATATATATATATATATATATATATATAAAGATTCATTATGATTCATTCTTAGCACACCCCATGTTATATGAAAAAGAAGGAAAAATAAAAAAATAAAAAAATCGTAAAATCCAAAAACTTATAGGATTGTTTTATTTATTTTTTTATGAAGTTGGAGATGAACTTTAGTAAAATTGATATGTCTCATTGGTCTTATAAAAAATTGCCAGTTCTTTAAGTTCTATATTTGATTCGATTGATTATTGAATTGAATTATTTCTAGTTTTTGCGGTTCTACTCTAAATTTTTGTTTTTTTTTTAACTAATTGATTTTTTAGTATTTAGTATCTGTTTTATCGAACGTGAAATTGAATTATCAGTTGAATTTACGCTTTAATGGTATCGTCGAAAAAGCTAAAAAAAGTGAATTGGGTGCGTTGTTTTTTATGAAAATCAGTTCGAAAAAAATGTAAATCATCTTAAAATATTTAAGTTTTTACCGATCACTATAAAGTTTTTGGGTATTTAAGGTGATTTAAGTAAATCATTGCATATAATTAAATTTGATTAACGGCAAAAAAATTTTAACACCCACTCAAATATTATTATTGACTGGTATGGCAAAAATGCTTTCTATCGACAAAATTTTAAAAATACCTATATGTATGTATTGAACTATTAATATTTTTTAGTCATCAGTATTACATTAAATATCATAATACTTTGCCGAGATTTTTATTTTTCAAAATAAAGAGAACCTTTTTTATTTTTTTTAATTTTTGTTTTTACTATACATTTTTACTGTCTAGTTTAGTGTCTTAGGCAATTTTGATAATTTACAATTATCAAAAGACGTAATATGCAATTAATAAAATGTTGGAAAAACAATTCTTTAATGAATTCAACTTCAACTTTAATTAATTCAAATCAACTAATAGTTAGCATAGCATTCCTTAGATAAATTAAAAGAATATTTGAATGATTGAAAAAAATAAAACGAATTATTTTAATTAAAAAAATTAAGATGTAAATTTAGTTCTTTACAGCAATCAATGTTGACTTTATTGTTAGATTGAGTGACGATTTTTATTTCAAACTTTTATTGTAGAAAAGTAACAACTTAAATTTACCCTTATCATGTCCAATTTTCATATAACACATATAATACATTTTCAAAAGTAATTGAAATCGTTAATTTTGTATGGGTAGTAATAGTTGTAATACTTTAAAATAAGATTAAGTCATATTTACTGAATCTGAAGATTTGTGAATAGACTGCTGTACATAATATTAATATAAACGGTCCAGATAACACTTATTACAGCGATTTTATAATGTAGTTCAGCGGTTTCCAACCTGCGGGGCGCGAAAAATCGAAAATAACCCAGTATATTTGGAACAATATTAAAAAATAAACAAAAAATAATTAGTTTTCATGCATATTTCTACATAATATTGCATATTAATTTGCAGTCTGATAATATCAGTAGAGTATTTATAAAAATAAACTGTTGAAAAAATGAAGGAGGGGGGGGGGAGTGCAACAAAGTTTTTTATGAGAGCAAAAAAAGTTTATTTTTACACGATGTAAAGGTATTTTCAACATATAATACTCATACAATATTGTTAAATTAAACATATAAAGTATTTGACATTCATATATTGATCTTACAAAGAAACTACACATACCAACATTCGTCCTTTTCCAACAGGATGTTCGAGTTCACTCATGATGGGCGCTGGCACCTGCGACGAGTTAACTTCAAGCAGCCTGAGTTCGGGCGAGTTGACGCACAGCTCACGACCGTCACCTGCGAGCACGCCTCCGCCTGCGCATCATCATCAGCAGACATACGCCGAGAGCCTGCTCCATTTTCCAGGAGATTCCAATGGCTCCCTGTGACGAAGCGGAGAGACATAAGGTAAATGATAAATGCAATTGAAACATGATTTAATTTTCATGTGTCATGATTTGAGTAATGTATGCATGAATGTGTTTAATTCACTTATCAGTATCGAATAAATGAAAAAAAAACAGTGTGAAAGACAATATACTAATTTTTATTTTTAACCCTCCGTCGGTCGGATATTTTTTCACCTTCGAACGGTCGGAAAGGTCTGGCTGGACCACCATTCATTTTACATGCATTTATATGGAATAAATGCATTTTTGGTGTCTTATATATTAACGATTATATAAAAAAATCAAGAAATATAAAAAAACGTAAAACTCAAAGTGAAAATATAGTTTCACTACAGGTTTGCCAAAAAAATTTTCGAACGCAGTACGGGTAGAAAAATTGTTGCTAATGTGCGCATTACTCATCCGATTTTCAGTGTTTGCGATTACCAATAAGTTTGGTAGGTTTTCAAAGAACTCTCGTCATGAAAATACTAACATTCATGTTACAACACATAGCAAAGAATATATACAACGCACTTTGAATAGAAAATACCATGAAAAAAGACAAATACTGGTTTACATATATCAAAAAGCGTATATTTCATACAAAATGTATGGGTGGTCTAGGCAGACCTTTCCGACCGTTCGAAGTATAAAAAAGTTAATATCCTTATAATTATCCTTCTGTACATTTTTTCGTCCTGATTTTTTCATTGATCGATAGCTAATAAAATTTTAGGAAAAGTCAAGAAATTTCAAGTCGATAGGATTACTAGAAGTATTATTTTTTTTAAATTGAAGTCGAAAAAAGTCTGGCCAGACCACGCCGACCGACGGAGGGTTAATATAAATGAATAGTACAACTAGTTATTTAGCTTGATATATCGCCTTAAAACATAGGTAACTCTGAACAAAGAATAATGGTTTCACCCTTCAGGACGGTATTCAAAAGATCGGTTTGTGTAATATTTTATATATGTCATATATGTTGAAATAAAAATAAAAAAAAATTAATTATTAGTGGGACGGCTGGTGAGGCTGGTTAACCGTTAACTTTTTGTTAGTCCATCTTGGTTGGTCACCAACCGTCCTATAAGAACAATAAAAAAACGTATGTGTACCACAAATCTAATTTAGTAATAAATACAAAATGTGTGAAACATAGTTATATTTTCTGGAACTTTCTTGTCCACTGTAATAACTAATAATCACCGAAAATCGCAAGTAGTTTATATATTTTATTAAAAATAGTATAATATTAGCAACGTGGTCGGGGCGGACGAAAAACAAAACGTGACTGGTTCCAAACTATAGTTTATATTTATTTATAAATGCTGTTTTATGGGAGATATCTGTTTTATATCACAGCTAAACACTTACATTACGTCGTTGCATAAATTGCATTGCTTTTATACATGAAGTCAACTGTCTAGAAATTTTCAAACTTTGTGGTATATATGTGTACCATGCGTACTGAAAGGATTAAACATAATTTTATATCACCGTACTTTATTTTTTCTTATATATACTATTAAATTTTCAATGGAATTATATTAGTTGAATAATATAGCGTAAAATCCTTTTAAAATTAGAAATAATACATTGGATTTAATTAGTAATAATTTGAATCTTTATTTATCTCAGTTCATTAAGGACGTTGTTACTATGAGGGGTACATGATGATGTCTTCAATCAAATCAGAAAATGTATTTATTAATGATACAGTTTCATTTTTCGTTTAAATAATTTTAGGTCACAGTACTTTATTTTTTCTTAAATTTACCATTAAATTCCAAATGAAATCATATTGGTTAATTTATTATAGCTATTATTTCGTAAGTTGAAAAATAAGACATTGGGCCTGTTTGCCCCCTTGCCGTCTCATTTTTACCGCCTATAGGGTAAAAAGGACCCTATCAATTTTTGAAAAACTGCAAAAAACACACTTTTACAATGATGAATTATCTGTTTACTGAACATAGCCAGATAGTTGTTTGTTTGATACATGTTAGTTTTTGTGATATGATTGGTTTGGTTTTTACAATAATTGCTCAAAGTCAAATTGTACTTTTGTGCCCTGCAATTCTCTATAAATTATTTTTAATATTTTCGAACAGCATATTTTTTTACATTGGAATTCAAAAATTAATCTCATGAAAATTAGATTAAATTTACTATTTAATTCATATTTGCTTATATAGAAATAGAAATGCGAATTCGGCAATTACTATTTATGAATACATATACAACCTTATTTGTCATTTAATCATATTATTTATGATAAACAAGCATAACTTAATATTAGATAAACAAGTATAAATTAATATTACTGTTTTTCAAAAATTTATAACCTGGTCCTTTTTACCCCATAGGCGGTACAATGTCTTATTTTTAATTTTAAAAAGATTTTACGAAATAATAGCTATAATAAATTAACCAATATAATTCCATTAGGAATTTAATAGTAAATTTAAGAAAAAATAAAGTACAGTGACCTAAAATTATTTTATCAAAAAATTAAACTGTATCATTAATAAATACATTTTCTGATTTGACTATGCGTACGACTTTGAAGTATATTTTATGCGGCATAAAATAGTTTTAAATATTTTCTATTATTATTTTAACCAAATCTTGAGGTCAAAAAGACTTCACTAAAAACTTTGCTAATATAATAATTATGAACATGAGAAATGAGAATTATGGATAGAACTTCTTATGAAATTACGCTGACAATTTTTTATTTCACATCTTAAATAATCTGAATCGATATGAATGAATGTGAAATCAGAAAGGACATTATTTAGTAGTATTCTTTAGAACAATGGAACATTTGTACAATCGTTCTTCTAATAGAATTTCAGGTTTGAATAGTTTGTCTCGTCCCGTGCAAAAGGATTCATCATCAAGCTTAATCTAACATTGTTATACTTATATATATATATATATATATATATATATATATATATATAATATAATATACACTTATATATCGCATTCATTTATACTTAACCGTAGAAAGTAGAATATCCGTATAATAAGCATATATTCTTATATGATACTAAATAAAATATCTTATAGATTTTGTATGTAACTGTAAATCAGGAAATAGGTCTCAATATTTAAATACCAAAAATGAATTAAAAAATACTAAAATTAATTTAAAGAAAGTAAAAGTGCCACGAATTTTAACTTGGTTGTTGGTAAATGCGAAGAATTAAATTCAGTCGCAAAACATGTCATATATTTTTTCACAAGCCATAAAGGAAACATTTAATGTTTGATATTAAAAATACTTTAACCATATATTTTATAATATTACTAAACATGGGAACCGTGGTCCACTAGTACGCCTTCCAGCAATAGGAGCATGTTTTTAACATATTTTTCTACATTAGGTTTAAAATATTTTTTTACAATCTTTGCTACTTGGAGTCTTCATACTTTATTATATTTAAGACTGTAATTTTAGTTATTACAAATTAATTAGGTCTTATTAAAAATAATAAATGTGCCACCTTTTTGCTGGAAGATGGCATATGTCTCTTATCCCAGTGTGAGGAACAAAGTCAGTAACAATTTGGGTGATATTTAAAAAATTTTGATAAATTTTATAAAATTAGAAATTATTTTATATAAAACTTTATTAATAGTTCTTTATATATGCAGTTGAATATTTGGATTTTGATGTTATTTATGTAGTAATGTGTTTAAATTACTTATGAAATGATGAACTTTATTGCGCACAATAATCATTTTTAACATGAAAGTCAACTAGAATAATTTAGTCCATGGTTATAAATTTTTCAAAGGACCTTCTCATAAGCTGCGAGAAAAGAATTTTTTACGAAAGTAATAATAGGTAATATATTAATATAACGTTAATACTATTAAGAAAAATGCGTAATTTTTATCATAAATTAAAAAATTATTTTGGTGCAAATTTGTTCGAAATCCCAAATTAGAATCAGTGCAAATTAGTGATAGAAACTAATTTTAAAAATTGGTATTGAATTTTTTGTTTACTTTTGAAAAGCCAGGAGAGAGCAATATATTTGAGCTTAAAAATTATATTACCGTTTGAAGTTAAGTTTTTAAAAATGGAATAATTATTTTAGATATATAAGAAAATTTTAGTTTTTTTTTTTTTTTTCATGACTTCATATAATTTAATCATTTTTCTTGGCAGAAATTTAGAATTCTGTTCCGTAAAGTACACTTGCTATTTTAATCAAATGATTTTAAGTTAATTAAAATGAATTGCGCGAGTTGATTTTTCAAAATAAATAATAATATTTTTTTTTAATTTTGAACTTATACCTATGAAATAGCATTTTTAAAAAAACTATTTTTTTTACATATTTAATAAATCTAAATATCAAATATATTCGAAGATTTATTGATATATACTACAATCCGTGAAGAAAAATATATGTTTTATGTTAAGTTTTTATAAAAAAATAGAATAATTATTCTCTTTTGTATGTAAGAAGTAATTTTAATTTTCTGCATGGATTTCATACAACTTAATAGTTTTTCTGAACACAAATTAAGATTTTTCTTTGAATTTTGTTAATTAATTTAATTAATTAACCAAGTGTTTAGGTAAAAGTCGTTTTTCATAACATATATAAACAGTGTGATATAAATATGTCTGATACTTTTTTATCACAAACGTTGAATGTTGGTTTGGGAAATAGAACTTAACTTAGTTTTAAAATAATTTGGATGAAGTTTGAAAAAAAACTGATGCAGTTTTCTACCTATATTATATATAAGTATACTATATAATTATTATACAATCATAACGTTATTATATACTTTAATTAGTGTTATATTATATCGGCGTAGGTTATTTACATAATTTTTAAAAACCATATACAGTAAAAAGTTATTTTAGTTATAACAAATGATTTGGCGCTTGGTTTGATCTCAATATGGGTTTACAACCAACTAATTATTACATTTAGGTTCCGTAAATACATTATTATAGCAAATAATTCGTTACTGTATATATTAATAGATTTACTGTGAACTGATATTGATTTAAATTAAATTCGGTACGGAAATATCCTATGATCTAAGTAATCTCACCTTTAAATCTTTAGTTGTCGTTGGTCTTTGTGGTGGATTGCAACAATAAAAAGCGTTTAAAAAAGTTATTTCTGTAAAAAAGGCAATTAATTGCCCGTTGTTTTTACACAATGCAATAATAGATCTTTTTATCGAATTTTTGCTATTACCTAGTCACATTCCGTCTCCTTATAGCACTATAGAATAATATTTATATTCAATAAAATAAGAAACATTTTTTTATTATGTTCTGTAACTGTAACTAAGCGACTTTAATATCTAACTTGTTTTACAGTTCGGTATAGTTTATCGTTTCAGAAAAAATATTTTTTATTGATTTTTCTATGAAGGTATATTTCTTTCAATAGGATTTTCTGGCCCTTAGAAGTCATTCATTATTATTATTTAAGTTTTAAGAAATCTGAAAGCATTTTTTGGTTTGAGGCCTTTCAGAACAATAATGGTTCAGAAATATTGATATATTTTTGAGGTTTCTGAATAAAACTCTAAAGACTTGTGTGTAACTAATACGCTGGTTTTGAGAACTATATCTTTCAAGATTTTTTTTCAAGAAATTTTATTTATTTGTTTTTATATAGCATCACGTTTATATATTCAAATTTTCTAGAATATTAATTGTCTAATATATCATTGCTATGCAATATCCCATATAATGGAATTCAATGTTATAGATGTAGGAAATAAGGTACTTACTTTATGTATGAAATATTTAGATACATAAGATCCTATTAGAATCTTATACTGTGTTTGTATAAATCTGAGAATTTTTGTCTCTCTACTATTGTACGAAACAAAAACATTGTTTTATGATTAAGTTTAGAATTTATCCATAGCGTTATTTTCATAAAGCAAATTTTATATATCTGTATGAGAATTAGTTACAAAATAAGCCAATGAAATAAATTCTTTAATTAAATGAAATAGTTAACAATCAATTCATCCTCAAGCATTTATAATGTGAAATTCAAGTGTTTTTTTTATGCACTGCTTGAAGTGAATATATCCTGTACTAATTATAATCTTTTTTTGATTATAATAAAAATGTGTTTCTATAATTAAAATTTCATTATGCGTTTAACTTATATTTAATATTAATTATATAATAGTGATAAATATTATATCGTACTGAATGCCGAATACTTCCTATGTTTTATAGGCCGGTTTGAATATTATCAAATCTCGATACAAAATATTATTAAAATAATTCAATCGAATTTAATTTTCCAACCGATAGAGAAATTTATAGCAAATTATAGTAATCGCGAAAAAAGAAAAATTTTATATATCTTTACGTTTCAAAAGTTTCTGAACAATTTGGTATACCTTAGAAAAAACGGATGTATGTTTGTGTGTGCGGATACAAAATTTCGTCGACGATTTCGGGAACACTGATCAACCGATTTGAATAATTCAAGAAACATTCGATAAGGAGACGTGCTGATTAGTTTTTGGCAAAGGCAGGTCTAGCCGTTCCGAAAATACGAGCAAAAAATGCCAAAAACAGTAACTCAGTTTTTAAGAGTACGGAGCGTCCGATTTTAAAAATTCAAAATACATTTTACTTGTATTGACAAGATGAAGAAATGATTAAATTTTTGGGAAGGCAGGTCCAACGGCTATAGACTTTCAATAAAAATAAATTTAAAAAATGTCATTTGGCGGTCAAAAATGTTTATTGAACATATGCACACAAAATTATCAGATCTTTTAATAATGTGTACACATTTTGTGTAATTTTTTTGGGTTCCGTACCAAGATTTTTAATTGCGTTACGGGAAGTTCCAGCAATTTGCTTTAAGGCACGATGCCATGCACCCTAATAGTTTGATTTTTATATGATGTATCTACCTGTCTACCCTTGTACTTATCTTCCTGACCACCCAATAAAATCGTGTGATCTGAGCGGCGGTAGCAATCTGCTACCACCGTTCGGTGTTTACTTGGCACCTGTTTACCTATCCATCATCTACCTCTCTTACATGCCATTTTTTCTACTTTTTTACTTGTATATCTGTCTACCTGTTTAGATGACTGAATAGCTATTCTTTTACACTTCTGGCTTTGCATCTCCGAAACGGTTGGACAGGTCTTTATCATAAGCTAATGAGCACGTCTCCCCATCAATAGAAATCAAAATTTTGAATAATACACATCTGTTAATCGGTACTCCAAAATATTCAGAAACTTTTGAAACGTAAGACATGCACAAATTTTCATCTTCGATTTTTTTACTAATACTGTTACCCTACGGAAGTTAAAATTTTATGAAAGAATTATATGGTCTTGAGTTCATAGTCTTAAAAAACTTATTTATAATGGGCCTATGAAAAGCGTTTAATTATGATTAATTGTAATTATATATAAAATAATTAATTTTTTACAACAATGGGTCAAACAATGGTATCATCTGAAAATTTTCTAAGGAAAAGTGCCACTTACAATTATTTTCTGGAAGCATGTTGATTTAAATTGAATGCTTTTGTACACAAGAGTTTAAAATAGCATGAACTGAAATGAAATGAAATTCACAATTTTCAGTTATTGTGGAGATATTTAAAATTATCGGACTTTGTTAAATTTTATGTTGACAACGTAATTAGAAGACTGATTTAAGCCAGAAATATTTTGAAAAAAGATGCAAAAAAATCATGATAAACACAGTATGATAGATTTGAACTTTAATTTATTATGAGCTTAGTGTATAAAAGTACAAAAGTATTTAAATATATACCTACATCTAAATTAACCTTTCCATACAAAAATGGCATTTGATCATGGCATTTTAACTAAATATTAAATAATATTTAAGAATAAATAATTATACACAATTTATATATAATGCTTGTGAGATTTGTATTTAAATAATACCTTATTAGATATAACATTTACTTAAGAAGATCAAAAGATGACTTAAAGAAATTATTTTTTTTTACAATTTTATTTAAATAGTTCTACAAATACCACAAACTAGTTTTGCAATTATAAAAACACTAAAATATTAATTGTAATATAAGTTATATCAATATATAAAAATAATAGACTATAAAAATATAGAGGACAATTATCAAAATACACCAAAAATTATTAAGGGTAATAAAAAAAGTCATCCATAAAATGGTGTCAAAGTGTGAAGACTTTTATAAAAATTTAATGAAAAACTTTTAAAATTTGTTATGTCGCCCTACATTGCATAGGAAATTTATCTATGCAAAACCATGAAAATTTCATTCCTGTTCATTTTATAATGTTCGAAAGATATGCGGAGTCCTCAATTGGTCGAGAATCAATGATTGAAACTTGCTTGTATCTGAAAAGGTAAATGTAATTACATAAATGTAATTTAGTATATTTTACATTGTAATATTGTTGACTTACTTCTTTTTATATTTTTCTTGTATTGCTTGTTGTGGTATATTAGTAGCTTCTTTATGTGTTTTGTGCAAATGCAAAAAACAGGAATATAATTCATGCATTGAGTAGTGTGTACTTTCTTGCAACTCTTCACTCCATGCATCCATGCCTAAAGTATGTCTAGCGAGAGCCAAACAAGCTGCAGCCATATGTGAAGGTAAGTACTGTAGATAAGGATCCGCTTCTAGCATAGACAACTCATTGATATACTGTAAATATATTTTGAAAGAGATTTTAGAAATTATTTATAATTAAGAAGATTTAAAAATTGTTAAAATTATTCTCCTACCATGGCCATGTACTGTGTTTTTTCTCCTAAGTTGTTTTCTATGCAATATAGACTAATGAATGATAGTTGAGTGGGTACTGACAGATCAAATGACAATACTTTTAGTATTAAATGCTCCATACGCAAAACTTGCTTCTTTGTGTAAGTGTCATCTGTGATATAAACGAATTCTGAGGCTTCTGGTGGATAGATTTCTTCATATTTACTGTAATATAAGTTGATGAATTAAGAAGTAATCAAAACAAATTAATCAAGCATCAATATTTCTTTTCCTTACGCTGCAATGAACATCGCAGCAGTTCCAACAAGTTGCAATTTTGCACGAACAACAGACATGTAACTTAGGAATCTATCAATGTAAGTGACAGCCAGGGATAAAGTTTCAGCCTGCAGCCTGTATTCTTCACACACTTCAACAAGCCAATCGACCAAAATTGTCCTCATGGAGTTAGTGATATCAGGTTGTTTCTTCATGTATCCAGGCTTTGGACGATGCTTGAGCTACAAATTAAATAACAATTAGCAAAATCACAGAAATGTTGTATGAACAAACTGGCCACTATTAGAGAAACAAAATCCTTCAAAACTAATTTTGAATATTATCTAAGTGTTTTCAAACAAACCATGGTGAATTAAGTAAAGATAATAAGCATTGTTTTATTACCTCTGCATCTCGTAAGTATTGATATATGTCTTTCTGGTATTCTTCAACTTCAAAGAATCGATCTCTCACACTTCTTTCAATACTAGGTAAACTACACGGCTCCTTGACAACAACAGACTTATCAACAGACATAGGACATAGTTCTGCATCCCCAGTTGACATGGGTGAATCCACATTATTAAGCTCTTGGAGAGGTGCTCTATGAGAATAAAATGCTTTATGTATAATCAAAGACAACTTAAAGGTTTATGAACTCATTATGAAAACAAGATGATTTGTTGGCTAATTTAGGTTATATATTTTGATTACCTCACAGCCTCTTTAGATTTAATCTTCGTAATAACATCTTCTGTCTTCACATCTTCATAAACACTGAATGCTTCAAACTGCGCAACAGGAATTGATGGTATGACTTTCTTCGATATCTTATCATTGTATGCATTTTCATCTTTGAAACCTCCTTTGATAGTATGTTCACCAACCGCGGAAGATTTGATCTATTAATTTACAAAAGACATTAAAATATGTAACATGACAAATGAATGAAAAAAATTGTTTAACTCACATGTCTAACATTTCTGTTGGACTGTTTATTTATGTTGATGTCTCCCAGGACTGCACGTTTACTTTGCACTGGTTGTGAATTCTCCTTTATATTCGCTGCCATGCTCGAGATGTTTTCTTGGTCGTCATGTATACGAAAAGTGGCCATCATTGAATATTTTATTGAAAAAAACAAAAACGAGCTGAGTCCAAGGTGACTAAGAAAACACAACTATCGTTCAAATCCAATATTCTAACCCAAATTCGGTTTCATTTTTTTGCCATTGTCTTTTTTTAAGTATGTTCAACGAATCAAGAACGATTAATAGACATACCAAAAGTCGTTATAGTAAAAGAAAGTTCGACTGGGTAGAAGTCAAGCGTCACAAACACAGCTGTGACTTCTGTTGCACCAATTATATGCGCCGTTCGGCGGTCACGTGATCCAAGTCAGCTAAAACGGTTAAGGGCGGGTAAAATGACACTTTGAAGATGTCATTCAAATATTTTTAAAATATTGCTTAATTCTTCGAAACTTATTGCAGAAGACATTGGTATCACAATATTGTAGTAAAAATATTCACTATTTAATGACTATGTTGAAATCAACACGTTAAATATAAATTTGACACTTCTGCTAATAACAATATCTTAATCTGGCAATACTTCGTGACCTGCTGTACTGCATGCCAGCTGTCAGTTACATACCGTTCGTCGAATTTAATTCTGCACATTAAATCTATTTTAATTCTGCACAGAATAAGTGAAATAATAACATATATACAAAGAAATATCTATCGCAGTATGTCTAATGCCACTCCAAATATTGATAAAGAACTGAACACTGCCAATAGAGGTAGAGGTGTTTGGTTAGTTAAGGTACCCAAATATATTGCTAATAAATGGGATAAAGCGCCTGGAAATATTGAAGTGGGTAAACTTAAAATAGTTAAACCAGAAGGACAAAAATCACAGGTATCACTAACATTATCAGAAGCCGTATTATGTCTCAAAGAACCAGGAGAAATGAGTATTCCAAAAGAACATAGATTAGACGTTTCTACTGTGACAAGGCAAACGCTAGGAGTTTTTTCTCATATGACACGTAAGAGTTTACAATTTCTATATAACCTAATGATTTATATTTTCTAGTGAAAATGAGAAGTTTAGAATTTTACTTTGCGATAAAGTCCTAAATATTTCACCTTTTGCATTTGTTGTTTATTTTAATGTTATTGTTATCTTATTTTAACTTTGCAGCGGATAACACAGATCCCTTAGATACGAAACCTGAACTTTTATTTATGGAAGGTCGTATTGTTCAAAAGTTAGAATGTAGGCCCTATGCAGATAATTGCTACATGAATATGAAATTGCAATCTATTAAAAAGGCATCCATGCCGGTGAGACAAGTTAAACAGCTAGACAGAGTTGTTCAAAATTTCAAGCCTGTTTCAGATCACAAAGCCAATGTAAGTTTTCACAATAGAATTCAAAATGCATATACTGTTAATCTAATATATTTGCCAAAGCCTTTAGAGTCTTGGTTTTTAAGAATTTTTATTTTCATTTAAAAAAGAGTAAATTCAGTGCAAGTACACCTTTTATACTTACAGTTAAAATTCTGCAATTTAGAATTGATTTCTGCAACTTAACTTCATGTCCATAAGGTTAAAATTATTTTTGATTTAGTTACTAGATAAAGTTTATTGTTTTTCCAATTTCATAATTCAATATGTAATCTATTTACATTGTATATTTATTAATAATTTAATACAAAAATTTAATTTTTCACATCTTCAATTAATTTTTATAGCATTTATTTAGACATTTTGTGGTAAATTATTTTAATGCAATTTGCTTCTTCAAATTTAGATTGAATATATGGAACGAAAGAAGGCAGAAGGCAAAAAGGCTCGTGATGATAAAGATGCAGTATTGGAAATGCTTTTCTCTGCCTTTGAGAAACATCAATATTATAATATTAGGGACCTAGTTAAAATTACACGACAGCCTGTCACATATTTAAAAGAAATTTTAAAAGAAGTGTGTAATTATAATTTAAAAAATCCTCACAGAAATATGTGGGAATTAAAACCTGAATATAGACATTATAAAGATGATCAAAAGGAAGAGGAAAATGAAGAGAAAAATAGTAGTGATAGTGATTGATAATGTGGTGATATTTTAGGTATATTATTTTGAGAATAAAAGGTGTTACAATCTAAGTTTTCTAATTTTAAAAAGTTTGAACACTATTTAATTTATATTTTTATGTTTTATAGCATGTTGGAAATGTACATGATAAAAGCAATATTATACAAAAACAATAAATTTAATGCTCTTAGTAATTTGATGGCATCTGTAATTTATGAATCAATGGTCAACATGCAAACATTGATATCTTGTTGTTTCACAGGTTTTGAATGTTTTTATCATTAATGTAAAAATGTTGATTTTGGTATGTTTATGAATACAATTTTCATAAAAATACTTATCAACATTTTTGACTGCATACATTGTTTCTTATTTGCTTAACTTTTCTTGTAGAATTCGCAGAAGTTGCAAATTCAATTTTCCTTCCCTTCATGTTCGCCACCATAAAAGTCCAAGTTGTGCCATGCTTATTTTGGTACGTCTCAACTTCAAACTTCAAAACACACAAACAGAAGACGAACCGATTTTCAAAATGGCGTCCATGTCATAAGTAAAATCCGTGGAAAAATATGTTGATGCCATTTTATATTTTGAAATTATATCCTTATTTAGTGGTTAGGTCTTGAAGCTTGTGAAATATTTATTTGTGCGACTTATATATTATTGCAATACTTATACGCATCGTTTTTACACCATTGTACATTCAACTAATTGCTTATATTGCTAACTGTTGTTCTGTCGTGTGAAATTTGATTTATTATAATGGATGCTTCTCCGCAAGTATTAGGACAAGGGTCAAACCAGCCCCCACAACGAGGAAATTTTAGGGGCCGTGGGATGGGAATGAGAGGGCGTGGATTTGATGGACGCGGCCGGTTAGTATTTTATTTTCTTGCATTAATGATTAAGGTTCGATGAGTTGATGACATGAAATTCATTGTGTATGTTCATTTTATCAGGTGAAACTTGCTCCTGAATATTAATAAATATTTTGCACAATATTTAGTTACAAATTATCAATACTGTGAAATCGTTACAATAATATTTTCATATCAGTGCTAATATGTTATATTAGTACTTAAGTTATTAATATGAATATTAAAATGATCGTCAATCAGATTTACCATATTTGCTTGAAACTGTTCTATATATTTATCAATAGAAGCTGTTTAACAAAACAAATAAAAAATTAAACATAATTTAATTATTGTCATTCAATTGTTGCAGAGGTCGTGGAATGCCCATGCGAGGCGGACCAATGGGTGGCCGAGGTGGTCCCATAATGCGTGGTATGCGACCACCTCGTGGTGGTCCAATGTCTCGTGGAGGTCCTCCTGGTAGAGGCGGTTTTATGCCACCCGGCCCTCCTGGACCACCAGGTGGGCCACCTGACCTGCCACCTCAAAATGGATTGCAACCTGTACCGCCACATGCACCACAGGGACCACCACAAGGACCTCCACACAACAGGGGTGGGATGTTTAGAGGTAGAGGGGGAATGTCAAGAGGTCGTGGAGATTTTAATCAAAGGTAATATGGTCTGTAATATTTTAAATTAAATTCCGGATTGTAATAATTCTCTAGTTTCTAATTTAGATATTGAAATAGATATTATAGTAATGCAATATCCAACTAGTTCTTATAAAGTTATTAACATCTTGAAATTTAATAAACATGCTATTGCAATTGTATTATTTAAATTATGTAAGCTAATTATATTGCATTTTAAAAATTTTTTAGGGGTAATGGAGATATGAGGGGTCGTGGGGGTAGAGGTGGTATGAATCGCAACAATTTTAATAATCAGAGGCCTGAACCATATCCTGGTGGAGGACCAAAACGTGGTGGAATGCAAGCAGGTGGTGGGCCACCTGGAATGGGTGGTCCAGGCCCAATGAGAGGGAGGTATGATCAACAACCACAACAAATGCCACCACCACAAATGATGCAGCATGGACCACCACAACAAATGCCACCTCATGGGAATGGTTTTGGAGCTCCTCCACCTAAGTAATAACTATTTAATGAAAACATTTTTATAAGATAATGTTTGTAAAAATTATTATTTTTTGATCTGATCATTTTATGCTTTATTTTTAGCATGCCTCCACATGGTGGGTATCCTCCACAGCAACCACCTATGTATGAACAGCCACCAGCCCAAATGCCACCAATGGGTGGTGAACCTTATTATGGTGCTGTTAATGGTGTTGGACCAGATCCAAACTATGCACAAGCTGGTAATGGTTATGCACAAGCACCTCAGCCAATGCCGCCTCAATACCATCAACAACAGCCGCCACCACCTCAACATCCATATGTAGGTGGTGTTGTGCAACAACATGCACCAGTCATGCCACAACAAGCTGCTGCTCCTCCAATTGTACCGCAAGCTCAAACTGCACCTATGCCTGCACAACAGGCAGGATATCCAAGTTATACTGGGTATGAAGATTATAACAGGTGATTAGAGATAATATGCTTCTTTTATTATTTTTAGAATGAATAAAATTATAAAGTGGTAAAAGTATAACAACTGCTTACTTTTTAAGACCAAAAATAAATTGGTGAACAATTTATGGGCTTTTGAATAGTGCTTTTATACAAGCTTTCATCTCTTAGTTAATATGAAGATATCTTATACTTATGCCACAGAACATTATTGTAATATTGTAACATATATGTGCTCAAATTGTCTTAATAAAAGTTTTCATGTATTCTTTTTTTCAGTGCTTACAGTGCAAATACTGCTTATTCTGAAGCAAGACCATATACTGCAGCTCCGACAAGTACTGGATATGACTACAATGCTCAGGTTGCTACCCCAGCACCAGCACAGACATATCCAACCCAAGAATATACAGCTACAGATCAATATGCAACACCTGCAGGTGGTTATGATGAAAGGACATATTCTGCAGGATACGGTAAATAATTTATTCCTTATTATGTGTATTTGATGAGAACTTTGCATGGGGTTGAACTTTATAATTTTTATTATAAGTTAGATTTTGTTGACTGTTAAAAATTAATTTTATGGCTTTGAGTGAGATGTAATTTTATAGCACTTGCCATATGGTATGCTATATTGAAAAATGTTGGTTGCAGTAGTGTTTATTCTTATGATTTATCAACTAACAATATCTACATAAATAATTACAAATTACAGTATGTTTTTGAGGTCAAATTCACATACTTAGGAATTAATTTCATATGTTTGAAGTTTATTGCATTCTCTAATCGTTTGCGCACGTTTTTTGAACACTTTGCACAAGCTTTAGAATGTTTGAGTAACAAGTATGAATCTCAGAGACCAATAATGCATGCGGTTTACGGTTAGACTTTTTTTTAAACTTTTGATCATCTAATGTAAGATTATTTATATGTTTATAGATTATTCAAATACTTCAACGTATGCAAAGCAAGATTTTTCTGGTTACTATTAATCTTGAATTGAAAATTGACTATTGTGTCAATGACTGAGTACTAAAAGCTAAAATTAGTGATTATATCACTAGGTGAGAAATTTCTTAAAACCATCAGAACAAGTTAAAGGTTGGTTTGATAAGTTAGTTAAGTGAATATTTTAAGATTTTAAACTTTGAAGGCATTTCAATATAGGTATGAAAGTTTTATGAATACTTTGTTACACAAAAGTATTTACATTATTTGAAATGTATGTTAAATAATTTATGTATGTATTAGTTTGTGCTAATAGAGTTTAATTGAAATTGTCTTCAACAACTGTTAGAATTGTTCATTTTTGACATTTCACAAAAGGAGTGAGAACTTCAAATTATTTATTTTATACATTTATTTCAAATTCTGCAATAGTGGCATTTTCGTTTTAATATAGCAAGATGTAGATACTAATGATATAATTTGAAATTAAATATGTATCAAAAAAAGCTGCGATTAATACATAATTTATGTAATATATTGATATATCATTATACTTACCATAAAATCTACAAAATAAAATTAATATTAATAATATAATTAGCAATTATTTTACATAGAATTTATATTTATTATCATTTTACATTTAAATTTATTTTTATTATTTATTTCAAGTACCTCAACAAGAATTTAACTGTGATACTATTGTGATATAAAACATTATTAGATTAATTACAAAAAATGCATTGACCAAAGTATACAAGTAACTCTTAAATGCATTAATATATACAACAGAAGAAAAATAATTCAAATATACAAATCATTGAAAAAGCACTACGTCCAGAATAATTAAAAATAAAAATTTCATATATGCAACTACTAAATAAAGATATCAATATTTTATTTATAGGGCCATATAATGTTTATAGAGAATACTATATGAAATATTTTAATGATTACAATATTTATTAATTTAGATACATATAATTTTAAAAAAATGTTGCATATATGTATATTTTATTGCAAATCACATAATTTTGCCAAGATATTTGAAACTTTTTTAAATTAAAACGGTCATAATCATTCTGGCATTAATTGTTTTTATATCTTAATCAGAAAAGTAGCATGTGCATTTGGTATCATAAAAGCAAAATCAATAGTACATCTACTAAATTTTAGACAACCACAGTAAATATTATTACAATATAATATATTAAAAATCATTTATTAAAATATTTGAAGAATAAGATTTGAGACTACTTAAATAATATGAATAATTTATTGGGCAACAATGACACAAAAAACTATGAACTATGAACTGATAATATATTCTTATTGATATTAATAATAGATAATGGGACAGTGTAGGTGTTATTACTTTGATTTGCCTAGAATGTTTTATGATTATTATGGCTAAAAAAAAATTATACATAACTAAACGTATGAAATCTAGATATAGATTATTTGGCTCAAATTACCAATGACCTGAAAAGAAATTGAGATTAATTAAATCAAATAATATATTCAAACTTATTAGCATTTAGTGGCATGAGCTATTTACAATTACTTGGTCCGAAATTTTATTGTGGGCTCATGTGTCACTTTATTTTATTTCAAGAATATATCATATTTAAATTTTCTTCTTTGGTAATATATTTATATATATATATATATATATATATATATATATATATATTAGAAAATAATTAGCAGCCCATTTGTCAATATATTTAAATGAATTTTTGACGAATGGGCTACTAATTATTTTTAAGTATGTTCCATCGTTGAAAAAACTATCAAGATATATATATATATATATATATATATATATATATGCATGCTTAGCGCATCCAAAATTATTATTTTGGTCATTTTAGGCAAATCGAAAAGAGCCCTTAAGTATTCTAGTGCAAAAAATACAAAAAAAAACTCTGTGTTGTATTCAGCTATAAATATTTTCATTCATACAACATTTTATATATCAATGATAATATAGTTGATACTTATTCAAAACTCAATTTATGCTATATACACATTATGAGAAGGTTGAAATTTGGAAAGATCTCAAGAAACGATCGCTTGAATATAATTAATTGACTGATACAAATATTAATTACAGTTTATGATAAATGATTACATATGATGAATAAGATCTCTTAAACAATCAAAAATATAAAATTTTCTAATTAGTTATAATTTTAAATAGTGGAATTTAATAATTTAAAAAGATTTATAGTTTTCTAATTCTATAAAAATCAAACATTTGATTCCAAAATTTGGAACATACATATGTATGTTTGTATACAATATATATTTAATATATATATGATAATTCATGTGATACAATACTGTGATATAATTAAGAATAAGTTAGACTTGAACTTTAAGAAAATTAATTTTTTTACAAATATGAACTAAGAAAGTCAAGTCAAAATGCAGGTGAGTTGTGTAAAATTTTAAATTAAAATAGTGGTCTGCAAAAGGGCATTTAATCGCAAGTATTTATGTGATTTAGTTAATTGCTGATTTGTATTTTGTTCATTTTTATATTATTTGGTCACATTTTTATCTATTATTTATGAATATCATTTATAAAATTTACTTTATTTTACTTACATTATTTTATTTTGCATATCACTATATATATACATCTGTATATAGATATATACCATATATATATACACACATAAGATAGTAAAAGCAACAATTGAATTCCAAGATGTTGCAAATGCCTTGCAATACTAGGTATATTATTTATTAAATATATTCATATATTTTGAAACAAAAAATTTAAGATAAAAATAAAAATGATAGAAAAATACAGATACTTAGCTCAAAATTTTTGGGTATACTAAGGAGCAAATTCTAATTGTTAATGTTTAATTTTGATAGTAAGAATGTTTTACATTCTAGAAAATGACAATATATTATTTTATACTTTGCATAATATAATTTTTTATATTTCTACTTATGCATACTTCATACTATGCTCATATTAAAAACAAAAACGTTTGTTCGGATAGTATGCAATCAAGTTCAAAAATAATTGAAACTACTAAAATGCCACAATTATATTCTTCTATATATAATATCATAAAATATTTCTATAAATTTATCAATTTAAACGAAAATTGACATTCGAGCACATGTGTGACTCGTTAGAGCATTGGCAATGTATTGTCTTATTTAATTGCATTGTTTTGATTTTTCTAGTATTCTAAAATTTATATATTTCAAAATTAATTAGTGTGAAAGGAAATATTTAATTGATATTGTCATATGTGAGCTACATTTATTTCCATAAATATTTATACATACAATTAACGATTCGTGCTTAAATAAAGAATCAAAGCGCGAAAGTGGAGTCTATAAATAATATTTCATATTAGTAGCGTATAATTTACAGCTCCTCTTTCTAGTTTTGCAGATTTTTATGATAAAATGCTAAAAATACAAGTTATTGATTATTTGATCGTTTAGTTGCTTTCAGCATTTTTTTTCAATATTTTTAAAAATGAAATATACTAGATGATCAAAGTATATTCATTTTTCATTGGTGAATATGTTTTCGTAATCATTTCGTGTTTGTTAGTACAATGCTATTTTTTTTTTTTATATTTTGAGTATGTTTATATTTGGAAAAGGGAAATATTCCATATTTATCTTAAATAGGCAAAAAATTCTCTTTTAGATCAATATGATCAACAAAAAAAATATGCAAATAAGTTCTCTTCGCATATCTTACAAGCCACAAATTGTTCTAATTTAAAAATCTAAAATTTTCAAAAATAATATTTATATATAAATAATTTAAGGAATGGTTTTTCAAAACAAAATAGGTTTGGTATTAAAATATTTGGACAGAAAACCTATGCCATAAATAATTTTGCACTAATCAACCATCGGAGAAAATAATATCAATACAGTATTAATATTTTAATTTAATATTGAGAATACGTCAAGGTACATATTTTGAAAATAAAATGTGTATGCCTTCCATAAAGACATTTTCATAAATTTGGATGTAATTCATGAAATATATGGAATAAAATGAAATTGTAGTGCTTGTTTATTTTCTCCTTTCAAAGGAGATGGAAGGATTCCTTATTTCTGTTGAAATTAAAACTGTAGAAACTGGATATATACGATTATTATGGCAATATACATTCCCAAATCTGAGTCTCATGTTTGGATTGCTATAACTTTTAACTATATTTTTTTATTCATAAATATATTTTAATTAGATAAAAATTATAAGTTACAATTATTTGGAATATGTATATTGCTACCATATAGTCGTATCTTCCCTCAGCATTCAGATATCATACGCATGCATTTTTGGTTTCCTAGAGTTCTTAGAAATAGTAAATATAAAATCTCTTCAAACATAGAAACAGAAATACAATGAATATGAAACATATATTATATGGTAGTTTTTCAACACAATATAAGTTGAGAGAAATGTATATTTGGGGGCTAAATTTGTTAAGTGAAGAAATGCGATATGGGTATTTGTATGTAAGTGAATATTTATGATAGTGAAGTCATGGCTAAAACATATCTGATTTATGAGTTTTTATTCTATTAGTTCTGAATCATAAACCTAAAAAGCTACCGGTTCGTTGTACCGTACTACCGGTTCTTGTAGGTAACGCAAGTGGTGAAAATAGTACTTTAACCGTGCAAACAATGAGATTGTAAAATTCTAGGTGAATTAATGAATTTGTAATATATATTGACATATTTATAGATTGGATTTAAGTCAATTATATCGCGAGGGCATTTGAGACTTGTCTGGTATAAAACCAAATTATTCGGTTTCGATTAATTAAACGGAAGGCAAAAATGCATCTAGATGGTAAAGATAATTTATTTAAACTTAAGTCAAAGTTCATTAAGGTAATTTATTACCTCTTTTTCACAATTAAAAAAAAATGTATTAACGTTGGGAGAAAACGCCGGACAGGTACCAATAATAAGAAATTTTTAAAGTTGTAATTAATTTTAAAATTGTCGGGAACTGATTTATTCATTTTGGATTCTTGTATTTGCATAATTACCCAAATTGTAATTTTTTGAGACATTTTCATATTTACGTCCTTTGGTGTTTTGTAGGTAGACACTATTTACAGTTAACGTTCGCGCTTAAATAAAATACATTTTTAGAACAAAAAATGATTGAAATGAACTATGTTAAACAAATTAAATTAATTTATGCAATTACAGATATTACAAAGTATATTCCTATGACATCAATTGGAAATCGTATCGAATATTTTTAGTGTAAGCAAAAATGTTATTTTTGAATAGTTGAATATTTTATTCTTGATTATGAATACGTATCGCGAACTTCGTGCAGCTTGCCTTGCCTTAGGAAAAATGCTACTTGCAATTAGTTATCTTCCCTTAGGGTAAGTTATGGTAATCGCAAAAAATTGAAAATGATTTTTTTTATATGTTTATAAAAATTTCTAGCTTTGAGAAAACAGGTTATAAATAGTTCACTGGCTCTTTCGAACATTTTGGCATACCTTAAAAAAATGGATGCATGTATGTGTACGTGTGGGTGTGCGGACACAAAGTTTCGTGTACGATTTCGGGAACATGGATCGATCGATTGGAATAATTCAAAAAACATTTGATTCGTTTTGATAAGGAGACGTGCTGATTAGTTTTTGGTAAAGCCTGTTTTGGAGATACGGGGCAAAAAGTGCCAAAAATGGTATTTCAATTTTTGAGATAACGGAGCGCCAGATTTAAATAGTTCAAAAATAGTAAAATATTTGTAAAGGCAGGTCCAGCGTCTCCGGAGATCCAATAAAAAAGTAAAAAATAATGCCTTTTGGCGGTCAAAAATGAACGTTATATATATTTACATCGTAATATCAGATATTTTATAAAAATTATAAGTACTATATAATAAGTACTAATTTTGTGTACATTTATATGGGTTCCGTACCAATGTTTACACGTTAGACGATACGCGGCGCTCACGCGCTTTGATATTTTGACTCCAAATCAGCTATGCAGCGCAAACATGTTCAAAATTATCAGAATATGAAAAAAATCAAGTTTTTCAAAAAGTCATTTTTATTCAAAAATTTCAAAATTTCTTAAAAATCTGATTATTCAAAGTTTTGTACATTTTTTTTTAATAATTTAGTTTCCGGTACGGGAAGTTCCAGAAATTTGCCCTATGGCACGATGCCATGCACCACTAGTTACGAATCATTTAAGGGCTTCCAAAATTCAATGATGGTACCTTTACCTTTACCTTATCTTTACGAGCGCGTGATGCCCCTACCTTACAGCTTTTCTTCTTCAGTATTGTTTTCATTCTACACCAACTCTCGTCTCGTCAGTTGACGTGCAGCAGTCGTGCTGTGTGGTTGTTGTTTGTACTGGCGAAGTGAGTTTGCGAGTGCGTTTAAATAATTCGGTGCAAATATATTAATTTTTTAAGTGGTGTTTCGTATAACATTTTAGTGTTTTATAATGAATTTTTTTAATAAATTAGAAATTTTATTTTAGTGGTTTTGTGCGTGAAGTAATATTGTTTTGAAGGGGAGTAAATAATGTAAGTCTGTAATTGTTTTTTTTTAATTTTAGATTTATTATTTTTGATGTATTTGATCTGTGAATCGATTTATAAGCAACAGTATGCACGAAAACATAATATCGCTGTCTAATTATTGAGGAAATTTTGTTTGATTTTAAACAATCGTTCCATTTGAATCATATATGGTCATATATGATCAATATATATATATATATATATATATATATATATATATATATATATATATATATATATATATTGATATTGAGGGTTTGAATATTCCTGTAAAATACCCTGTTTGAAATTAACCTTTTCACTCACGAGTTCCGGAATCCGAGTCGAAAGGGTTAATTGTTATTATTTTGTATGATTAATTATTTCCTATTTTTCTTAACGGTTGATTGTTCAAAGCAATTAATTTTATCAGAAAAAACTAATTTTGGCCGAAAGTTGAAAGTTGATTATATCATCCAGGGCAGGTGGCGAGTACGTTGCTGCCATTTACCTAACTGTTTTTTATAAATAGTCATCACAAAAATCGAAACCAAATTGATCATTGCATGATGGTTGATATTTCGCAATATGTTTCAGAACATTCATTTTGTCTTGGTGAGTTTTACAATATAGCTATGTATACTGACTTTTTTTTTACCTTATCAGGGGTGAAATTGAGGAGATATTTTGGTCTAAAATCATCAATTTCATGCATTTTTTCAAAAGCCGTAATTTTTTTTATTTTTGTTAATTAATATGTTGAGAATAACATAAGAAATAAATAAAATTAAAAATAATCAAAATTTTATTCTAGAAGGTGATGAAGTGGAGAATCAAAAAAATGGCACTTGATCATACTCATGATTTTCCCCACACCTATCACATATCAGAATAATAATAATATATATACATATATATATATATATATATATATATATATATATATGATAAAAATTGTTTCTTGGGCATCCATCCAATAATTAAAAAAACAGTTTTAATGCAAAATGTTTTAATTAAGAGAACATACGTTTCGGGTCCAGATTTGACCCATCTTCAGTGCTACAAATAAATATATCAGATTACAAATCAAAACAATATAAAAAATAATATAAAAGATACATAATTACAGACAAAAATAAGTAGAAACAATGTATATGAAAAGTATATATGAAAAACAACATAAAATAAACATATGTAAAGAAACTCACCATACAAATAATTTTTTTTAAAAAAAATATAACACAAAGAACAACACAAAAATGTAAACGAAAAAAATAAGTATGAAATAAAAAATTGAAAAAACATCAAGTTATGAAAATTGTAAAAATTAAAATAAATAATATGTTTTATTGTAAAAAAGGTTATTCCAAAAACACATCTTGTTAGTTTGGAGACAGAATTACGTATGTGTAAACGAGAGTAAAATGCTCTCATCCAATGACGATACAGTTTCCACTATTTTCCGCTGCAAACACGTAGGCCCGCATTTTACTCTCAATTTTGCAATATTCTCGATTTTTTTAAAAAAAAAAGTAGTGATAATTGAAAGTTGGGTAGGAGCGTAGTTTATAGTGAAGTAAGATCTACAAAGAACACTCTTTAAAATTTTCAAGTAAAACGGTCCAATAGAAGTTGAGAAATCGTGGGTATCATATCGAAAAAGACAATTTCGAGAAAAACGCGTTTAAAGTTTTGCGAAGGTAAGAAACAGAGGAGGATTATCATAGTCAAATAGATATATCTCCAAAAATAATTCAAATTTAAAAAAATCCTCTTTTACACATATTTGAACATAGTTAAACTTTAAAAATGTCTAAAAAGAACAAGAAAATCGATTTTTTATAAATTCTAGACCAGAATACCTTCTTCTTAAGCATGAATAATTATTAATAGTACTATTAAATTATTATAATTTTGTTACAAATATTAATTTTACGTTTTTTAAATTTATTTACAATAATAAGTATAAATGCAAAACTTAACAATAGTCATTGCGCACTTATCTAATTGAAATACGTACAACAATTGAGTTATATAATAAACCGTATTGCATTAAAATTTATTCGATAATATCCGATGAATGTGTATATGTATATAGTATATACCACAAAACCAATAGATAATTGCTAATTCAATTAAACCTCTTTTGCCAAATGTAAACCGAACCAAATTATAAATAATTGATTTGAAACAGGAATTGCTAATTGCAAAAATATGTTTAAAAAAAATAATTTATTCGTATTGAAAATATTTCCTGTTAATTATATTAATTTAACGTTAACATACTTATTGATTTTATATTTAAAAAATATTATTTAGTTTTATCATAAAAATTTAATCTTATTTAAAATTTATGGATCGAATAGGAAGTGTCTATTTTTACCTCTACCTTGCACACCTGACAATCATAAGTTATGAAATTTGCTAAATGTCTTGAACTGGGCAGTCACAAATATATTCAATAATGTTAATAAAAATATTTTCTAATTTCATTTAAATTCCATTAAACAGATCTTGATTATCTAAAAGCTTCAGTTCTTGCAGTTTGATAAAGCGATTTCAATTAGAGAGGGTGCATTTACCGCATGAATACCATGAAATGAGATGAATGTTTGGTAATTGATGACATTCCTAGAACTATTCTGGGTTAAATTTTGTCAGTCATTCTATGTGAATTCATCTTGCATTCTCGTTTTGACGAATGACTCTATTCTTTAGACTTTTTTAACAAAACAAATTACTCTATCATAGGGCAAACGCTTCTCTCGGACTTGAACGTTTCCAACTTATTTTTATTACAAGAAAATAGATTAGTTTAAAAAAAACTTCTTCGAATGATGGTTTCATTTGGATGATCTCTTCCATCAAAAATGCGATTTGCTTATTATGAAATTAAATATAAATTTTTAGTCAATTTACGCACACAACAAAATTATATCGAATCGATGTTAATGTAAAAAATGCGTCATATTTCTTAACGCATGCTTAATATCAAATGTCAATGTCGCAATTTTTATTTTTATTAATATGACGCTTCAGTAATGAAGAAATTATGTAGTCTTATCATAGATAATTTATTCAAATTGGTCTTATATACATACTATATTGATTTGTTAGTAAATTATAGTTTATCATAAATAGATTGGTTTTAAACATTTTTATTAGATTTTCATGAAGTGCTTTGTCAGTCATTCTAATGCCTGTTGTTAATAACATTATTTTTAACTTCCCGTAGGGTAAGTTATAGTAATTTTAAAAAATCGAAAATGATTTTTTTTATATATCTTCATGTTTCAAAGCCTTCCTCATTTGGCATACCTTAGAAAAATTGATGTATGTGTGTGTTTATGTGCGGAAACAAATTTACGTCCACAATTTCTGGAACACAGTTCAACCGATTTGAATGATTCAAAAAACTTTCGATTCTTATTGATAATGAGACGTGCTGATTAGTTTGTGGCTATAAAAAATATAAATATAAAAAAAATCTTTTTTTTTTTTCAAAAAAGTCAAAATTTTTCAGAAGTCTCATTTTTTAGTTTTCAAATTTTTTTAAAACTTTTAAAAATTTTACATTTTGGCACTGGAAGTTCCAGCAATTTTCCTTAAGGCACCTTGCTCAAGGTGACCATATTTTTTTAAGTCAAAACCTGGACAGCAATTTATAGTTATGGCAATCCGGGTAGGGGAGTCTTTTATTTATTTATTTATTTTAAGCATAAATAGCAGAATAGTTTCAAGATGAATTTTCATTTGTTTTGAAAATATCAAATGCTATGTCAGAATAGAATAAAAAAAGTTTTTTATATGAATCATATTTTATTAATCAAAATTGTGAACTTTTTTTTGCTTTTGAGCCTTGTATAAAATTCTATACAATTTTTTTCATAATTAATTTAAAAAAAAAAAAATTAGCATTTGTTCGTTTGTTTCCATAATTTTTGTTAATTTCAATTTTAATTTTCGAAAAATCGGGACGACCTGGGACAAAAGATCTAAATCCGGGTTAAATATTGCTTTTAGTAAAATCCGGGACACAATGTAGAAATCTGGGACTATCCCAGTCAAACCGGGACCTATGGTCACCTTACATGTACTCATAGAGTTTACTACATAATACCATATGAATGAAAACAAGAGCATATCTAAGCAATAGATTCCAGAAAAACTACAGTATTTATCATCTTTTCAAATCAAATTGATTCGAATCTGGATCTGTTCAATGCTACTTCTCTTATTATCCACTTATCAAATATTTTATAGGAATATCATGTTTCATGTATCCACTATTTGCTACCTTCAGGTACTCAACATAAGTGAAATATCAATATTCATGCGTTTTATAAAATAAAATTTGTCGGAGGTCTAGACGGCATGTCATAAGTGTGCATGAACGAAGGTGATAAAACAGGTCATGAAAGCGGTTCTAAAAATTTATTCTCTTGTTTTACGACTATGACAGTGTTCAGTATATTATTACCAGAATTTAGCAGACTGCTGTGTAATTTACATAAAATGACAAATTTATACAAATAGATGATGCAAAATTTCAATCGCGAGAATCGAGAGAATTTGCCACTATTTATGTTATTAAGTAAGAGTTTGTACTTTAAACCTGATAATTATTATCTGAAATCTAAATTACCATACGAAAAATTTTGTAAATGGAACTTCATTTCATTTTGATGCTGTTTAGTTATTTTGGTAATGGAAATAAAATTATAATTAATTATTTTATTTTAATAAAAAATAGACAATCTACTCAAATAACTAAACAATTCGAATTGCTTTCAACTTTAATTAATGTTGCCTTAGCTCGTTTGAAATTTTACTATTCGGATAGCCATTTGTCTGGTTTTGCTAATTTTGTCTATAAAAATTACTTCTGGCGATTGCTGTCAATTGGAAAATAGATAATCGAAAGAATTAATCAAATTTGGATACTGTTTGTCTATATTTTCATATATAATATACTGACTGAGTAGGGGTGTTAATTGTTTTTTTTTTAAACAAAATAAATAAAATATATAATAGAATTAAATTATTTTTTATTGAATTTCTCCGTGTTCAGCGGACAGCCTGATATCAAGCAGAAGTGATACCGATTTTCACTTGAAAATATAGGTTTATACTATGTTCACATGTTAAAATAGACTTTTTCTGGTCCTGGCCATCATATGACAAATGTATCATCAACATCAGAGAAATTGTAATAATAAAATACATCAAATATAGATAGGACAACCGTTGGGTTGCCTTATGAAAAAAAAATCCAAGTCACATCACAACTTCTCATAAGACTGCTCTTAAGTTCTGATTGCTGTTTAATAACAAAGACAAAAAAATCATATTTAAAAATGCATAGCTATGACTATGAATTAATTATTTTGTTATGATCAGAGACAGTGTTTTGCTTATTTTCTTAATACTAATTGTTTAAATAAAGGATTTATCAAACTTTCAAGGAGAAACCCAAGTTTACTTTCTAGAAATTTTGATGAAACTTTGCACAGTGATAGTGTTGATAGTCAAAAGAAATCCCTTAAAATATTATAGGCTTATGATAAGTGGTTTAATTGTTAGTAATTTAAGAAATACTACATATAATTGCAATTCGTAATGTTAATCAGTGGTATACGAATAACTATGAGGAAATTATTTGGGAATAGATCAAACTATTTTGCTTAAATGGCTCTTAATAGCTCTTGGTATGATGGCACATATACGGTTTCCATAAATCAACTGGTAAACCTTGCTAATACTAGCAATATATTCATTTTTTAAAACAATTTGCAAGTGGTTTAATTTGAGAAATTGTCCGTAATTTAAAAAAGACTACATCTAAATGCATTGCATAATGTTAATCAGTCGTAAATTAATAACTATTAGGAAATATTCAGGAGTAGGTCAAACCATTTCGCTTAAATATGGTACTTGATAGCTCTTAGTAGTATGTGATAGCACATATATGGTTTCCATAAATTAACTGGTAATAATTTCTAATACTTGTAATATATTTTATTTTTTTTATAATACCAAAAAATAAATTTAGTCACAATTTAGTTTTAAACAATTTTTTTAAAATTCCATGTTATTAACTTTCCGTAGGGAATAGCAACCGCAATAAAATTGAAAATTAAAATTTTTATATATCTTTACGTTTCAAAGGTTTCTGAATATTTTGGCGTACCTTAGAAAAAATGGATGTTTGTGGGTGTGTGTATGTTTTTTTAAACTTTATGTTTGTATAGCTGATACTACATGGACTATTGTTAATTCAGTGCCTATATTTCGCGACCGAAAAAAATGAAATATGTTCATTCTAACAATAAGTCCGCTTAATTAGATTTTGTTTATATATATTTTATTCAAACATATATAAACAACGTCATCTAATCTAATAAGTTTTCACATTTCGTCTCCAAGGAACAAATAATGACAATTCTAGTTTTTATAATATTTATTCATAGACATTTTTGTTATTATTTTTATTCTTTGATAAGAATATTTTTATTCTTCGAACTTCGGTACGGGAAGTTCCAGCAATTTGCCTTAATGCACGATGCCATGCGCTCCACTAGTTCATCAAATTAATTCTGACTCAATGTCTTTCTATATAGACATATTGTAATTTATAAGAAAATGAAAAAAAAGTAATATATTAATTCTTCAAAACAGTTTGCAAGTTTTTTTTTTATTTTCATATAAATTACAATCTGTCTCCAAGAGACATTCAGTAATTAGATTGTTGGTAGTAAAAATGGATGCTTAAAAGGATACCAAGTAGTGAACCTTTTAGTTATAATGTGTAACAATTATGGCAAAATATTTATAAATATAGGTACTAAAATCTATTGTAAGCCTAAACATGCATAAATAATATAGTTTGCAAGTTTGTGCTACCATTGCTTTACAATCCATCTTCTTCCTCGGCTTCTTGCGAATATCGCTTTTGGTACCACTCTCTCCCATAGCCATTGTTGTTTTGATTGCAGTAGGTCTTCGGTTTTCTTAACTTGTATTGTTGATGTGCCGACTTGACGACCGCCTCGGCCGAAGTCAGTTCTTCAGGTACCTCCCGAGGAATGTAGGGAATGTCTGCTGGCAGAGCGATAAATGATCCACACATATCAAGCAGGAGATGGGAGATGGGAGATACATCTCGTGTTGGTCTTTTTTTTCAAGTCTTCTCAGTCGGCCGCCCATAGGCAAAAACCCATAGCCGATGTGGTATTTTTGTTACCACAAGTATTTATTTACCACCGCGATTGGTGAGGCATAAGTCGGTTTAGTATTGCGTGTACTAAATATATGCTGAAGACTTTTACTTCGGAAAAGTGATGCTTACCAAAACCCAATTTATTGGGAAAGGGCTTTGTTGATGTACTGAAGATATTTTTTACAGATTTTCGTATTCAGAGTGCTTGACTCAGATTTTTAGCGACTTAATACGTATTTTACTATATAATATGTATAAAATAATAATAATAATTAATATACTATTCGTAAAGAAAAGTGAAAGTTAGTAAGTGATGCAAAAATTACTTCTACGAACTACATATTGTATTAATAGCAATACACATTGTATTACATACATTCTGTATAAGTACGAGTATGCTGCCTACTTTTTTTTTATTAACTTCCCGTAGGGTAAGTTATAGTAATGGGCCGAAAATCAAAAATGAAAATTTTTGCATATCTTCACGTTTTGAAGGTTTCTGAACATTTTGGCATACCTCAGAAAATGGATGTGTGTGTGTGTTTTTTGTGTGTCCGTATTTTTCGTCTACGTTTTCGGGCGTACGGATCAACCGATTTGAATGGTTCAAAAATCATTTGATTCCTATTGTTAGGAAGATGTACTGATTAGTTTTTTGCAAAAGCAGGTCCAGCCGTTTTTGAGAAATTGAGTTTTTGAGAGAATGGAATGTCCAATTTGAATTATCCAAATATATTCAATTTGCAATTATTGGCAGTTTTTGAGAGAACTAAGTATCTGATTTGAATGATTTAAAAAGCTTTCTGCTTGTGTTGACAAAACAATTGCTTTTGGATTTTTTTTGTACATCAAAAATAATTCAGATTTTAGTTATAATACTGGCTAAAATTCTAAAGCTCACTTATATACTTTAAATAATTTTAACTTTGTAATTCACTGTATATAACTCTTATAAATATTAGACAATATTACGATATTTATAATAATCTATTTGAAAATATTTAATATTCCTCGAACATTTCGTTAATATACGGGAAGTTCCAGCAATATGTCTTACACTAGTTAATATCATAGATTTTTTTTATATTTGTAAAAAAACAATGTACTAAAGTAGAAATTCTAGATAGATTTTTGTGTATGCATTGTTATTTCTTGATTATTTGAACTATACAAATTTGTAACATAAGTAAAATTTGTATAATGTCTCATCTTTTGAAAATATTACGTGCCGAACTTAAAATAAAAGTATCTGTACATTTTACATCTTAATTTTTTTTTATTTTATCGAATTATACTAAAGGTGCATATATTTTAGAAATCATTCAATTGGATTCATAAAATATCAGACATGTAAGTGAAACAAAATTATTTTTTGCGTTTCTTGAATAATTCATGTGTTCTGTAAAAGTTCTGTAAAAATTTAGCTTTTTTTGAATTTTATACTAAAGGGCTATTTTAATAAATTATCCAATTGAAACCATGAAATATGAATCATGCAACAGAAATTATAATTAGTGAACATAATAAGATAAACAAAAGCTATAAGATGTTATTATAAGTGTTCTATATGAAATTTGAATTTTATACTTCAATAAGGAGCGCCCATTATCACGTGATCGATTTTTTAGTGATTTTGGTACCCCTCTTGGCGATACGTCGTGATATTTAAAATCACCCCCCTCCCCCACCAAACAACACGTATATTATTAGTCACGCAAAATTTTTTGAATTCACGAAAAAATCGTAAAAATTTTAGTTAGATTTTTTTTTAAATTGAGATTAAAAATAAATACACAATCGGGATATCTTATTAGACCCCTACTCTGCCCCACGTGATATTTTTTAATTTTTTGTACAACCCCCCCCCCTTCTCTAAAAGTCTCACGTGATTAATGGACGCCCCCTAATATAAATAATAATTATTCAAAAATGTCATGAAAGTGTATATAAAAATAATAGAAACATCCACATATTTAAATACAAATGTGTGATGATGTATCATCATATCAAGTATGATAAATTGATATTGATAAGCTAATTACAATCCTTAATTTTAAATTTTTGAAACATAAAATGATGATAAAAATTAATTTTTATTACTATTATTTACTACTGCTTTAATTAAGTATGTGTAAAAATCTCAGTGTCATTTTAATTACATAAAAGCCTAATAAAAATTTCATATAACATATTAAAATAATGATATAAATATATTATTGGTATTTATTTGTGCTAGGATTAAGTATTTATGTACTTAAATTGAAATGTGCAATGATTGGTTTGTCAATATCAATTTATCATATGCTAAATATAAGCCTAATGTAATTTTTTTTTAAACACAAAATAATGATATCAATTTTTTATTAGTATATAATTTGGTTTATTTTTGCTTTGATTAGGCTGGAGACATTATTGATAGAAGAATATTGCGGTTTAGCAAGAAATACTGATGTTTATTAATTCAGTAAGTAGATAGTAATAAATTCCAAGATTTAATTTTTTTATTATTACTTTATATACCTAAACTTATGTATGTATGTATATATATATATATATATATATATATATATATATATATATATATATATATTAGTTGAAAAACATTAATTTATACCCACCGATTACTGTACAAGGTGGGCGTTGTTATTTAATAAGATATATAGTAAGACGAACCGTAGAAAAGAGGGCATTATGTCGAATTATCGTTTTTTTACGATTTCCTAAATTTAATTAAAAGATGCCGGTGCACATAATAAAACTTCTCGAGAATGTTCCCTGCACACCGACATTAGTAAATTCTTCTGAAGAAAAGGTCAAGTAAATATATAGGATACATTATTTTAATATTCTCTTTAATGTGAAGATATAAGTTCTGGGATATTGAGTAGCTTTGATTTAAGTTTTTATTCTAGTCACTATAATAAATAGAAATTATCTAATTTACATAATAGGATTTGCAAAAATATACTATATGGTATATGTGATATCATTTATGATTATATGCTTTTATGATAATAATTGTTGACAATTGATCAAAACTATTTATTTTAGATGTTTTCAGTCACTTTATGCATTTAAATAAGAGATCATATGGGCGTTGAAGAAATATTGGTAAAATTAACAAATATCAAGAAACGTCCAACTTTAGTTTATAATTAAGGCAAAAACAATTGTCTAAGATTTACTATGAAATTACAAAATAATCAAATTTTAACTTGTTCAATATTTGTTCGAATATTTGTTAAAAATTGCTTAACAAGAAAAACTCAAAATATTAGATTAAAGACCAGTGGTATTATATATATCTTTATTTTATTATATATTACAAAAATGGATATAAATTAATAATACATTTAAGTTATTATAATTATCTTATTTGACAAAATGTGATATAGAATTGTATTGAAATAGATTTTATGCAATAAAAGTCTGATTATGCTATCCTAAAAGATGTATTTTTCAAACTGTGATATATATTTCAGATAGAATACATCTATATCTAATTAAATGTACATATACATATACACTTTTGTATATTCGAATAAATATTTTATGATACTAATAATAATATTCTATCAGCACTTTAAATAAAACATATTAAAAATGTTAATAAGAAATATTACCAATAATATCAAATTTAAGCAAATTTCCAAGTACAGTGACCCAAAGAAAAAACGAATAATAAGATGTGTTTAGTTGTTTTACATATTGGAGTCTAATTAAATAATTTTATTTGAAAAACTAGAAATTAAATTTTTAAGCCACAAAGGCCAATATTAAATATTAAATTAAAATTAATAATAATAAATTGGCTCTTAATCAAGACAAGATTGAATCAAATGATATATAATAATACCATATAGAACTATTAAATATGCAAAGTAATTTTTATGATAAAAATCAAAAATATAATATATATATATATATATATATATATATGTGTGTGTGTGTGTGTGTGTGTATGTAGAAGAAAAAATCACTTGAGCAAGCATCAATCCAATTATTAGAAAGAAAAATTAAATAATGTTTGTAGAAATGTTTTGAATAGACTTCCATACGTTTCGGTTGTCTCCTCCTCAGTGGAAAAACACACTAATAATTTAAAAAACACATATCTTGAATATAAAATTAGAAAAATTCATTTAATTTGAAAATTTGCTTTATTTAACTTAAATACTTACATAGATTTTTACATGAAAATTTAAATTGTATACGCGCCTATTCTAGGAATATCATTACACTATCATTATAATATTGTTTACATATTTGTTTATAATTAATTAATTATAAGTATAAAAAGAGCTATCAAAAACATACTGCCATCTTGAAAAAGATTTGAATAACTCATATGAATAGGAAATAAAAATACATTCAATCTAATAAAATGGAAAAATATAACTTCGAACCATTTTGAAACATACTGATATATATATATATATATATATATATATATATATATATATATATATATCGAAAACAAGTCTGATGGTGATACAATTTAATTTCTTACATCTTGATTCTGTTAAGTTGTAGAAGGCAAACCATAGGTATTAATCCTTTCATTCCATTATACGATGTTCAACAGGAGAAATAATGCAATAATCGAATTGAATTTTATTCTCGATATTTTAATAAGTGAACCGGTTCGGCGATTAAATCAGTAGGCCTGTATTGTCAGCTGTTTGTTCACGAACAATTATGACCTTGCCTCCATTTCTTGTAACAGAAGTCATTATACCTTCAGGTACTCAGCGGACCATTGTATAAATATTTATGTAGGGCCTATCCCTAAACAAAATGCCGTACCTAGGCTACGAATGATGAAATAATATAATTGGATTGAAATTATTATTCTTATCTGATGAAAGGCACAATTAAAAAATTAAATTTCCTCTTACAAATATTTCTATTTAACCTTTAAATAAACTGATGGTGCATGGCATTATATCTTAAAGCAAATTGCTGGAACTCTCATACCGTAATTAAACATTCGAGGAATAAAAATTATCTATAATCAATACAAATTGATAAATGATTTATAACAATTATTTAAAAAAAATCGAATAGATTTTCATACCTGTCCTAAGGCATAATGCCATGCACCACGAGTTCATTTCTTAAATGTACACTCATTAGTAATGATTAAAAGAAAGTCAAATCTCTTCAAGAGCACAAGAAAGGCCAAAAGTGCTGTTGTCTCTGAAGTAAATTGAACAACAAATTCTATATATATGAAAAAACGAAATCAATTAAACTAATACACAAATAATGAAAATACAAAGCTATAACCATGAAAATGCAAAAACCTCTAACTTTTTTTTAACGAAGACATGGTAGTTATTAACTTCCCGTAGGGCAAGTTATAGTAATCGCAAAAAAATCGAAAATGAAAATTTTTATATATCTTTACGTTTCAGAGGTTTTTGAACATTTTGGCATACCTTAGAAAAAATGGATGTATGTATGTGTATGTGTGTGTGTGTGTGTGCGGATACAAATTTCCGTCGACGATTTCGGGAACACCTATTAACCGATTTGAATAATTCAAAAAACATTCGATTCGCATTGATAAGGAGACGTGCTGATTAGTTTTTGGCGAAGGCAGGTCTAGCGGTTCCGAAGATACGGGACAAAAAGTGCCCCGAAAACGGTAATCTAAGTTTTTAAGAGAACGGAGCGTCCGATTTTAATAATTCAAAAAGCATTTTACTTGTATTAAAAACACGAAGATCTGATCAAATTTTCATGAAGGCAGGTCTAGCGGTTTCGGAGATCTAGTAAAAAAAGTAAAAAAAGTGCCATTTGGCGGTCAAAAATGATCATTAGACATATGCACATCAAATTATCAGATTTTTTATAGAGATTTTAACAATAAGTATAAATTTTGTTTACATTCCTATGGGTTCCGTACCAATGTTTATCCGTTAGACGGCGACGCGGTGCTTGCACGCTTCGATATTTCGTTTCTATGCAGTTAAAGCAGTACGATTGCTTTGAGAAAAAAGTTCAGAATTTCCAAAATATTTCAAAATAAATTTTTCTTCAAAAAGTCTATTTTTTTTCAAAAAAGGTAAATTTTTGTCAAAAATTTATAGTTTCTCAAAAATCTAATTTTTTCAGAGTAATTTTTTTTCAAAAATGTTAATCTTTTTTTTAAAAAAAAAATTTGGTACGGGAAGTTCCAGCAATGTGCCTTAAGGCACGATGCTATGCGTCCAACTACTTTAGTAGTTTATTCAACGAATTTATATATTCATAGTGTTACTCAAATAGCAGCCTCAATTACTCCATTTATTGATATTGTTTTCATCCATCTATTAGCGCTGATTAAGATCTGTTTTGCTACATTAAAAATCAATGCTTCCTAGAATTCAATCTGTGAGCACATGTTTTTAATTGGTTATAAAAAAAACTACATTTATCCGAATGCGTGGGTTCCGTCTACGGGTATCTGTGCCGGGCAATGGGGCAATGTAGTTCGTTTGACTCATAACCCAGTCAAAATAAAGCTAAAAAAGCCGTCAGTTAGGAATAATTCGCATAGAGCTGAAATTTGGTATAAATGTTAAATAGGCCATTACAAATGAAATGTCAAAAGTCCCCATCGATCCGACATCTGCGATTATTTTTATTCAAGGTCAAAGGTGCAAAATTCTAGTTTTCCTCATTTTCCGCCGAAACCATATTTTTTTAAAAAAAAATATGTTAGATAGATTTATTTATTATAAAATTCTCTATTAATTTGTTATCATTAATTTTTTTGTTAGATTCACCGTTTCTGAGATATTGCCGTTTGAAAAGTTGAAAAATTCATATTCTTCATAATATGCAGCCTTTATACGTCATCAAACGTGTAATATAAGTAAAAAATAAGAGTTTTAGTTTTATTTCAGCTCTATGCGAATTATTCCTAACTGAAATCTTAATTTGACTGGTTTATAATGCGTCTCCTCGAGTGTGGAGACCGCCGATCCAGCGATCTGTGAGGTCGCCCGATGGCTCGATCGAATTTCGCATCGGTGGTCGTCGAGAGCTCATTGTAAATATAAAAACTTTAATGAAATTTATATGCTATCTGATATGTAACCATGAGTTTTAGATTTAGTGCTCCGTTGTAAATGCCGAGAAATAATAAATAAAGATAATGCTAAAAAAATGCCAGTTGGCCGTTAAGAAGTATAGGTTATTTATTTATTTATTTTATTTATTTAAATATATAGCCCACAGATTTCTCCAAGAGGACTCAAAAATACAATTATTTTACGTAATGAATAACAATTAAAATATATACAAAATTACAATACCTATATAGTTAGTAACATAAAATGCTAAGAAAAAATTACATATAATGCAGAATGTAACAATAATATTTATAAACAGAATAAGAAAATGAGATATTTGAAAGAAAATAAAAAGATTAACTTGTGCAGATGGAGATTATTTGATTATTTGAAGTGTTGTGAATGTCTATTTCATTATTAATTAAGTTAAAGTTAGAGGACATAATTTTTTATTTTTTTTTAATATTTTTAATTAATTATTTGGTCATGATTTAGCCTAATCTTATTGACAAGTCTAAGTTCTCCTTGCGTTCGCATTTGTTAGAACAATCATAAAATAAATATTTCTGTGAAAAATAAATATTTTTCTTCGTTTTTTCCCTTTGTTTTGATTTTCAACATTCACTTTCAGCTGATAGATTGTGTTTATAATCTGATTGAAATATACTGCGCATAATAATAAATTAGTATGAATAAATAATACATTTTTTTAATAAATCCTTGGATTTTATACCACTTAAAAATAGTTTCAAACGATAATTCAATTGCCTATTTTGATTTTTGAAGTTTTTATTTAACACTTGAATGCTATAGCATTTATTTTCATTGTGATGCAGGATGATATGAATGCTATAACATCCAAATTTTTAAGTCATTTATTTTGAATTAAATTTTATATAAACTTACGTTTTTGTAGTTATCATACCTAACAAAATAATAAATAATTGATTTTTCAGGTATTTTCGTATTGTCTTATCTTTTTCCAAAGACACTAATTAGCTTTGACAAGCAAATGCCGTAAAATAAAAGCGTATATTTATCGACGTGGATGCTGTGGCATTCATCGATGTAACAATCATAATATAACAATCTGACTATCCTTATAACCGGTGTTTAATCAAATTTTGGATATCAAATAAAATGACTCCATTGTTTTACCTTGCTGAAACTGTTATTAAATTAATTTTTGGTCATAGCTATAACCTTAACATCATTAAATTACGCACTCCTTCTCATTTTAATTAATTAGTTTAATTAAATATTCCATATTTATTAGCTCTCATTAGTTCTATTATCTACTAGAGGAGCTGACTAATAAATTTTATTTATAATATATTTATTATAGTGAGTAGCTTAATCTTGAAATTATCATTTTACAATAATATTTATTCCTGAAAAAAGTATTTCTTTTAATCTAATATATTAATATTCGGGATTAAAAAAGCAAATTTTATATGAATCCATGGATTATAATAATTAATGAATGTAAAAATCTTATTGTCAATTATTTAAAAGTAAATCAATGCTTCTCTTTGTGTTCGTCGTATCTATTTGAATTAACATAAAACAATTGTGTGAAATAGTAATATATTTTATTAATGATTTTCAGATTTTTCACCAGATAATAGTTTCAAACTACAATTGAATTTTATTATTTGAAGTTTTTATTTATTTCAAATATCTATAAATATATTTCAATTATGTAATATTCATCAATCAATGAATTTATTCATCAACTTTCTGATCTTGGATGCAAAATAAAACTTTGCTCTCGTTATAAATTACTTAACATATCAAGCGATAGTTTTATTTTTATTTTTTTTATTTGATTTTTTTTAAATATCTGCATCTATTCTATATGAAACATCAGCAAATTGTTGGTACTACATACTTCAAAGATCTAAATCGAATGTTAATCCGGTGAATTGGACTTCCGGACTTAAAACTAAAAATCAAAAACATATTTTCAAAATGAAGCAACCCTTTTCTGGCATTGATGCATATCTAATTATTATATATGATTAGTATTAGATTAATTCTAATAATAAAAATCTTTCAAATCACTAACAGCTCAACACTATCTTGGATTTAACAAAATATTTACATTAGGCTCAGAAAAAAAAGAAAGTCTGCATCATATACACCTGTAACCAACATTTGATTTTTTAAATAATTTTTAAAATTTGCTTTTACAAAAATCTTATATTAATATATCAACTTACGTTACGTACTATATTCTCATACGTTTCTGATATTCATAAATATTAGTTGGTTTTTTCGTTTTATTTCCGATCTTATTTATTCCGTTTTTTAGCAAACCTGTTTCACCGTTTTCTGAGAAAATCAGTTCTGCCTACATTTATTTCTCGGCAGGTGCATTATCAAAAGGTCTAATAAGTTCGACAACTTTTCGGCGTTAGAATTAGTGCTTTGACTTAAAATAAAGATAGGAATGAAAGTTTGTAAATTATTCGTGTTATCGAAAAAGGAAATGCTTTCTAAAATAAGAACCCGCATGGAGACAAAAGACCTATGAAGTATCGAAGATTTTTTTTCTGAAGAGATTTATTATTTATATATACTCTGAGTGGGCAATACATATTTAAAATGTTTTATCCTAAAATAAGTAAAAATTATTCTAAAATAACTTAAAATTATTTATGATATTGCAATTGAAATCATTTCATCACATAATTATTATTATTGTTGATTCTGGAGTTAATATATAATATCTGGAATAATATCTGTTTAGGAAATCATTGGGATTTTAATTGGGAATATATACTAATAAAATCATACTGCGGTGTTAATAGTTCAAAGTTTTTCTTACTACTATAAACATTATATTTTATAAATCAGTTCTTACAACGGAGTAATAAATCTCAAATAAGTAATATTTATTTATATAAAATTTTTGTTCGAAAAATTGTTATATTTATTAGACTCGTGATTATACAAATGCGAAAGGAAAATAATTTATTTTATTTATTATCTTTCAATTTGGAATGTAATCAAGTTCAGTTAAACATTTACTAATATAAGTGTAAATATTTTAGCACATGCAACTTGCTTACGAGGGCCCGAAACAATAAGATCATTGTTAGAACATATTTTTAATATTACTTTTGTTATAATGTGCTAAAATGTTAAGTGCTAATTTTTTGTTCAAATGCAGACCAAATTTTTTTTATCGTTAGCGAGAATATCAAATTGACTTGTCTGAGAATTACATTTGTTTCTGTGCAAATAGGTAAAATCATTACGTAATTGTTAGTAAGTTTGTGATATTTTATATATGTATATATATATATATATATTTATGTATGTATTTACATACATGCACATATTCTCAGTAAATCTGAACTGATGTCCATAATTGAAATTTCATTATATTACATTACTTATTACATTACCCATCTATATTATGACTGTTTTTTCTAAATCAGTCTATAAAATTGATTTATAAAATGTCCGTAAACATATTTATCAAAATATTTTCAGGCCTATGATAAATAATTCTCAAGATTTTTAACATTTAAAGGTCCCAGTGTGCTGAACGTTATTTTTTATTTAATATGTATTTTGAAATTCAAAAAATTTTAATTTAAGAAAATAATTTTGATCACTCACGATATGTAATAGTAACTAGAATATTTTACTAAAATATTAGATTTCAGTTTTTTGAATGTATTAAGTTTCAGAAAAATTCAAGTTGTACAAAGTTTTAATTTTTACTAATATGACTTGTAAGCGAATCATATAAAATTACAAATGTATACTTTATTTCATAAATTAACATTAAAATTAAAAATAAATTAACATTGAAATCAGGTGCAAGTGTAATTTTATCTTTAGGCATTTTTCCAAAATTTCACGATTTGTGTTAATATTTGACTTATAGATCTATTAGAATTGAAATACAACTGGTTGAGGAAAAAGAAAGGAAAATGAAAGTTCATGCAAAAATAATGCATTTCTTTTTCCACAACTTAATATTTAAATTGTGGCAATGGAATTTAGAGATATGGACTTAATATGAATAATAAATATGAATTAATCCAAACATTCATAAATTTTTATAATTTAACCACTTTTGTAAGTCTATATTATTTTTGGATATTTGTTCAGGTAATTGCACAGTAAGTTTCAGTAAACAGTATATTTCATCAAAATCATTAAAAAATGTATCATGAATTCAGGAAGAGTTTTTGAAGTTAAAAAATTGTTATTATATTATGTTATTATATTATTATAAAGTTAAAATTATTGTCTATTATAATTATAAAATAAAATACATTTACTTGACAAATGACCAATTTACAGTATTTAAACGGATTTGAGACTAGTTTAAGATTAGTTATAACATACATCACTGAAATGAATAATTATATAGATATTATTTATCTAGGTTTTTCCACTTTCTAAATTCTTTAAGACGATTATGTTTGATAAGTTTTTCGCATAATACGCCGGTTCCTACGCTTTGAAACATATTGTACCTATGCTCTTTCTCGCTTAAGACACGCTTTGGTCTAGTAGCTGGAATATAGAGCTTTTCTTATATTTAATTATTGTATTTAAGTATTATGTAATAGGTTTCTAATATTTCGTAAATAAACTAAATTTTTAATGATCGATTCCAAAAATTTTAAGACTAGATGAAACCTAATCAAACATTGAAGATTGAAGCCTAATTAAAATTTTTATTATGAGTAATAATTAAAATTGTATTAAGTTAAATGCTGACATAATGGATCTCTTTAATGACTGTGAAAATTATGAAATTAGTATTAGGTAATTTTCAGTTATTTTAATAATAGTAGTTTATCTACTTATGAGCTGAAAGTTGTTTTCGAGTTGGATAAGGGCCCTTGAATATCTGTTTATGAAAGTTGCATTCTCGACACTTGCATCTACTTACTATTGACTCGTATTCATGCATGCACATCAATGGCGCATTTGCCAGACTAAACGGCGGCAACTCGGTTAATTCGATATGAATGTATAAATAAACATATGCATTTAAACACTTGCAGTGGCATCTTTTTATCTATCCATCGGCTATGTGATTCTTTTATCCTTATAATAATAATAAACACAATTGTTTTAAAATGTGCCAGTTTGCATTCTGGGAAGAATATCCTCATATGTGAATAGAGATAAAGCGATGTGCAGTTTATTTTAGTTTTCTTGGATCTTAAAATTTTTAACTTTCCGTAGGGTTAGTTATAACAGTCGCAAAAAATCGAAAATGAAAATGTTTATATATCTTTAAGTTTCAGAGGTTTCTGAACATTTTGGCATACCTTAGAGAAAATGGATGTATGTGTGTGTGCGTGTGTATATGTATGTTTGGATAAAAAAATTTGGCCACGATTTTGGACGCATAGATCAACCAATTCGAATGATTCGAAAAACATCCGTTTCTTAATAATGGGGAGACGTACTGATTAGTTTTTGGCCAAGACAGGTCCGGCCGTTCCGACGATACGGAGCAAAAAGTGCCAAAAACGGTAATTCAAAGAACGGTGTACTTAATTTGATTGATTCAAAAAACATTTTACTTGCATTGACGAAATGAAGAATTGATTACATTTTTAAGAAAGCGGGTCTAGCGATTTTCGAGATACAGAAAAAAATGTAAAATGCCGTCTAAAATGATCATTAGATATATGCACATCAAATTATCAGATATTTTATACATGAGTACTGATTTTGTTACAATTTGTTTGGGTTCCGTACCAAGACTTTTAATATTTAAAGCTCACTTAAACTGTTCAAACAAATTTCAAAATTTTCAGGAAAAAAAATTCTCAAAATTTTCAAAAATATACAAAGTATTTATACTTTATAAATTTTCAATTCAGTTTAAAAATGTATATGTGTATTTCATATGCGTTATTCTACTCGGATAATAAATATATCCTCAGATGCATTCATTCGCCATCTCTTCTTAATGTAAACATTTTTAAGTGTTTTAAGCGATGAGATCGTGACTGCATTTCATATAGTAATATAATTAGTAATTATAATTATCTCTTTGAAAAAATTTATAACAATTGTTTTTTTTTCCTGAAATATTCAATTCTGGTACGGAAAGTTCCAGCAATTTGCTCTATGCCATACATCACTATTTTTTTTAGCAGCAATCAGAACTTTTAGGTGTTCTATGAGCTAGTTTGAACATGAGTTTGAAGCTACCTAATGGTTGACTTCTTTAGTTGGAATTAAATTTATACATATTTGAAATTTGGACTCATAGGTTTTTTTCTGCAAAATTGTCTGGAAAGTCTCTTTCCACTTAAAATTCGGAAAAATTTTCAAGTGAAAAAATTTCACTTTTGCCTCATATGAGGTTTGGAACTTTGTGGCTGCAAGGTTATAGGCTCTACCATTGCGCTACGAAAACCCCTGAAATTAATAGAATTTCGTAGTCCAAGTATTTTACCTCTAAACTGAATTTCTTTAGCATACTTCAGTGTTTTAGAATAATTCATGGGGATAATAAGGCCATTTATTTTTGGCATTTGAGTATATTTGTATTTATAATTTGTCCAAATTTGCTTTTTTTTCAAATTACAAGTGCATAGTCAATTTATTATTAACAACTATTTTAAGTAAAGTGTGTTAATTTTAGTGGATCTTGGTGAAGAAAATACTACCGATTTGATAAATAAATATGAAATACTTGAAAGTATACAATAATGATAAATAAAGATCACATGCATTGATTTAATATAGTTTGTGGTATAGAATTGAGAACGGTTTTCAAAATATTTTTTCATGGAATTACAACGGCTATAATATAAAGCTTCAACATATTTTGTTTGATTTTACAACCGAATTTTCCCAAATCCGTTTAAGCTGTTCAAAACATTGACCAGATGTCAATCTCTGTTCGTTGCATTGTTGCATTTTAATCGCCGACTGCAAATGTTGATCCATATGGGATATTAGCAGTTAATTGCTGAGAATTTTCCATGTGGTTTTTATTTTATCTACGTTTACTCTGTTGTGTTTTGCAAATAAAGTATTTGTTTTCATAATGATTCACAATATTTTACATTCCTGCTTATAAACATTAATTATTTTCTTTATTACCTTTGTGTCTTCTGCTACAGGCTAACGACCTGCTGTAAAAAATACAATTTATTATAAAATTAAGAATGCAATAAGTTGATGATATTTAAATAAGTAAAGAATTAGGTCATTAGATTATTTTGAATATGGTTTTTGTGCAAGATTTTTTAATAACTAATTAACATTTTTTGTCACTTTGATCTCTCAGAAAATATATTTGTATTAAAAAATATTTTCTCAAATTATTTTTTTTTAAAATTGTTTGGAACAACTTTTTGCTCAATCGGTTAGCGATATTTTATAAAATGGTATGAAATATTATAAAAATCGTTATTTTAATAAAACTTGAACTAGGTTTAAAAAATTAATATTATCCCGACGGATATGTTTATATTTTCCTAAAAAAAAACAGATTTTCTAAGATTGTTTTCTCGATGTTTCAAGCTATTCTGAATCGCTTGATACCAAAAGTATGAGTGCGAATGAATGTGTGTGTGTGATTTTTCAACCTAAAAGAATTGCTTCAATAATAATTTATATAATAAATATAATTATAATTTATTATAGCCTATATTTTTTATAATTTTGTACCACATTTCAATTAGTTTTTAGTATTTATATTATATCAATTACTAATAAATTATTATTGCTATTATTATTATTATACTTATTATTCATCATTACTTAATTTCATATTTTAAGTGAATTAATTTGTCAAATCCTCTGCTCATATGTGCTCTATTCAATCTACGATCAACTAAATATTCCATATCCAATACCGAACGAATGAATTTTTGACACGGTGAAACTTCTAAATAATTTTTTAAATAAGTAAAATCTTTTTTTGTATTATAAAAATTTTTGTAGAGTAAAGCAAAATATGATATGCATGAGTTAAAAAAAATAATCTGTCAAATGAAATTATATTATTTCATCTACCAAACATGTATTGTATCTTCAAGAAATTAAAATATTAATTTTAATTTCTTGCATATCTCAGCTGCTTTTCGGCAATAATAATGTAGAGATTACATTTTTCTTATTCATAATCAAAAATATATTCTGATAATGTCTAGGCTCATTATTTAACTTAAATTTCAAGTGAATTGACATTTCTGGCAGGTAACAGTTTTGTCAGAATGTTTTCAATGTCAAACAATGATATGTTGTTTATTGCAATCTTTTTTATTTATTTCTACAATATTACTTGTATAATCATTTAAATCCTTAAAATTTTCCGGAGATCATACTATACGGGAAAAATGGTTTTCGTATTTAGTTACTTTCTCCTTAATAAATTTCCTATCATAGTACCGGTTTATTTAGAAGACCATGTTACTGGTAGTCGATAAATTAAACAAACTTCAAAAAGATTTATTAAACAAATGAATAACAAACTTCAAAAAGATTGATTAAAATTCGAATACCCGTGAAAGAAAAGTTTTCATTTATACGTCTGTACAGAAGAATTATATATATATATATATATATATATATATATATATATATATATATATATATAGTGGATAATAGATATTAATTTGAAAATATGAACAAACAACACTCTTTTTTGCACTAATTTATTAAATAATAATTTTCACAAACGTTTCGAGACTGCGTTTGTCTCATCATCAGTGTGTTATAATTTAAAATTTAAGATATGGAAACCTAAATTATGGACACATAATGGTTTCCATATTTTAAATTTTAAATTATAACACACTGATGATGAGACAAACCTAGTCTCGAAACGTTTATGAAAATTATTATTCAATAAATTAGTGCAAAAAAGTGTTGTTTGTTTATATTTCCAAATTAATATATATATATATATATATATATATATATATATATATGTATGTATATGCATAACACGTGGGTATTATCATTATCGATTTGAGACTGATTGAGTCGATTGAAACGATTGAGACTGATTTTAATGATATATATTAAAAAGACCAGCTCTGTAAGTCTGTAAATACCCTAAAATAGCACCCTAAAAGTTGTCTCAAAACCTACATATAGTACGTATACCTTACCATATGTAGTTTTGAGACAACTTTTAGAGTGCTATTTTAGAGTATTTCCAGGCTTACAGCTGGGTATCTCGTATTCCGAGATGAACTTACTATATGACTGGACTATTTGTAAGAAAACCTGCCAATTTTGATCTCAAACGATTAGAATAACTTGAAATGTCAAGAGATCATAAAATCAGCAAATCAGATTTAAAATGACTTGAAACGTTAAAAAAATAAAATAAAATAAATAAATACATATAAATAATTGTAGTATGATCATAATTATACCATTTATGTAATTTCAATGGAATATAAAATAAACATTCCCAAAAAAAAGTCGACATCACCGCCGTTGGATGTCTGACTTCATACTGACTTCACTTTATTTTTGAACTCGAGCTTGTTTCTTTGTTAATTTTTACATAATTTTAGTTTTTCTGTTCTTGTTAGTTGAATGAATCTAATTATTCTCTTCTCTATTCTACTAATTTACATAACTTGCACATAAAATGCATATATACATCCTCATATCGAGTTACATTTTCTGAATAGAACAAAATGAGTCACTCCAAAGGCAGGTGTTCTCAATAACATGCTCACTATAGGAATGTAATTAACATAAGCAATAGTTGTATTACTAACAATAAGACATATACGTAATATATTAACCTGAGCGAGCAAAGGCCAAATGTTAAATGACATACGTCAATTAGCATAGAGACAACCTGAAACATGTCCACAATTATTATTGGCTATACAAAGTCTTTCAAATGTCTACTTGACAAAAATCGACGAGATAATGATAATACCCACGTGTTATGCATATACATACATACATGCATATATACATATACATATTTACATATATATATATATATATATATATATCTTGTAAATAAAATTTTTCTGTACAGATGTATGAATGAAAACTTCTCTTTCGCGGTTATTCGACTTTTAATAAATCTTTTTGAAGTTAGTTATTCATCTTTAATTTATCGACTACCAGTAACATGGTCTTCTAAATAAACCGGTACTATGATAGGAAATTTATTAAGGAAAAAAGTAACTAAATACGAAAACGATCTTTCCCGTATAGTATGATTCCCGGATAAAATGACATATAAGGTCAGGACATACTGACATGCCAATTTTCAAAAAGGCAGTTCACAAATAAATTGTTTGGTCCTCTTTGGAACATAGACATAGCCAGTTTTTAAATAAGGCCACCGTGTCAATTTGTCCATATAGTATTAATATTAACAAATAATAGTCTGCCCGAAGGCAGGTCCATGGTAAGAGAGCACCACAAAATCAATAATTTTTTCCCCTCCCTTGTTTATTATTTCTATTGTCGTTTTATTATAATTAATTTATGACTATTAATTATTTATATCCGTTTATATGAATTTTTCTTTTCAAACTTCTGCTTCCATGCTTTTTGGTTCTGTGTTACGGCTTTCAGTTCTCTGTATTTCCTCTTCTCGTAAGTCATCAATCATCTACATTCTTCTTCTTTCCATTTCTTTCATTTCTATTTTACTTTCGACGACGTCGTGTAGAAGGCACTTTTTTGCAGGATGGGTTTCGACCCAGTTTCCTTTTCTTTTCGGGATCGTGCTCTGTAGAGCACTGATCTTTTATACGCTCACTTTTCTCAGGACTTCTTATTACATTTTTATTAATATTTGTCCATATATACCATTTTAGCCGTATTTCCCTTTATAAGTGAATTTGTAAGAGCACCACATTTAAGATTCTATTCCTATACTTGAAAAGCGTATGCGTTCGTAAAGTGAATCTAAAACTTAAAACTTTTGTACATATAATTAAATAATATTCATTAAATCTCTAGAAAGGGTAAAACTAAATAGCTGCATTGAAAATTATTTCCCACGACGTCAGCCTTATTTTAACCTTATTTTTCTCCTCTGCCTTGTTCAACCTCACAGTTCACACAATATTTTTTACGCATCATACTTTTGTATCACTAAATCAGATTACAGTCTGGAGATTTATTTAAAATTTCCGTCTTATCTACTAATCTTATTATTTCAATCTCCTGTGGCTTGTTCTATTTAAATTAAATCTCATCTTTGTTCTATTTTTTCTTGACTTTGTTTCAGACGCACTTTATGAAGCTAATCCATTTTCCGATATAATATTGTGTCGTTGATTAAAACAATGAAGGAGGAGATGCCTTGTAAAAAATTATGATTTTCTAAGAATTTATAGGGCAATTTTGTTGATACATACAAGTTTGTTTTTTAACCTATATTAGCTTTATTTGCTAGAACGTTTATACGTCATTATATTTATTCACTGTATTATAGATTTACGATTATATTTTTCCACGGGCATTATTGTTTTTATTCAATATATTATAATACTATTTGAGTACTTCTACATTCGTTAATAATTTTAACCTATTTTTATCATCATATTCTAATTTATACATTTTTTAAGTTCCCGTAAGGAAAGTTATAGAAATGGGTCAAAAATAGGAAATGAAAATGTTTGCATATCTTCACGTTTCAGTGGTTTCTGAACATTGTGTTTGTGTGTATGTGTGTAGACAATGTTTCGTCGATGATTTCGGGCGTATGGATGAACCGATTTGAAAAATTCAAAAAGCAATCCTTTTCTATTGATAGGGAGATATGCTGATTAGTTTTTGGCCAAGGCAGGTTCAGCGGTTACAGAGATGCGGAACAAAGAGTGCAGAACAGAGAAACCGAGTTTTCGACAGAACGGTGTATCCAATTTCAATGATCTCAAATATTTTTTTTAATTCTGGCTAAAGTTTTGAAACTCACTTATATACTTTAAATAATATTAACTTTGTAATTTAGTTTATATAATTCTTATGAATATTAGAAAATGTTACAGTATTTATAATAATCTATTTGAAAACATTTAATATTTCTCGAACATATCGTTACGGTACGGGAAGTTCTAGCAATTTGCCTTAAGGCACGATGCCATACACCACTAGTATCTACTACTGTTTGATAAATTTTATGGTAATGATTTTGTTACAAATATATTCAAATATATATCAACAATTCAAAAGATTTACTACTTCGTGTAGCAGATAATTATGTAATTAATATGAGTACAGCAGGAGGTTAGCTGCTAAAAAGTAAATTAAATAGTAATTTGATCATTTGTTCACGTGGAAATACTAAAATACTGTCCTTAAATACGATAGATTAGTCATAAATTATAAAAAAGAGGCGAGTATCACAAATGTCCACATGTTCAGGACGGTTGTGACAGACATAAACATATTTTAAAAACACCAAAAAGGTTTATAACGACTTTTATTGTCAAAACTCTAACTTAATGCAATTATGTAAACTTGTTTGAACAAACATACATCATCTTTTTTCCTTTGAACCCTATGTCAAAATCAGTATAGTTCAACTGTTCGCTTCAATGCAATAATGGAAACTTGTTCGAACAAACATACATCATCTTTCTCCCTTTGGACCCTATGTCAAAATCAGTGTAGTTCAACAGTTCGCCTCAATGCAATAATGGAAACTTCTTCGAACAAACATACATCATCTTTCTCCCTTTGGACCCTATGTCAAAATCAGTATAGTTCAACTGTTCCGACGACTGTTACTATCGGACCGTGGCACAACCGTACCCACAGTCTTTCTTACTACATTTTTTTAAATAATTTGTACCAATAACGAAATTATTTGTGTTAAATATCAGAAAGATAAGGTCCTAATTTTCTATGTGTACTGGTAACCAATAGAATAATTTACAAATAGCAACACCAATTTAATGTCTATTAGACGGTAATCTTTTCTGAAGAAAATCAATATGCTTTAATAATTCAGCTTTTTTTTCTCTTCGTTTTTTCTGATATCTCTTAGCGGTCAATACGGAGGAAAATAAATTCTCATTACATATAAATTTGGACTCGACAACTGCCTTTGCCTTTTACTCTAGAAATGAATTGAATTATTAATACACATCCGAATTGTAAAGCTGAATCTTCTTGTATTATATTCTATATTTCATTATGATCATCTTATACTGAACCCAATTACTGGAAACCCATCGTTGAATTATATTATATAATCCATTCGATGTACTTCAAAGTTTGATTGAGATCTGCTATCTGAATTTGATACGGCTCAATCCATGAGCGATTTCCAATCGAGAGACAGAAATTACGTCTTCCAGACGTTATGGGTTGCATTCAGCACAAATTTGACATTCTGTATTATTTCGACTTCGTATTGTAAATCATGAAAAAGTAATAAATTATTTTGCGGTTTTACGACCGTTGTTTGATTTAGGAGACTTATATAGGGATATTCGGCTGGATTTCAGACGATGGTTGCATCGCAAGCAAAATTCCATGTACATAAAATAAACTTCAAAATCTTACCGTAATTACTAGAGTATTTTAATTTTATGTTTAAGATGTTGAATATGATTTAGAACTAGTTTTTTAATAGAGTAATATTGTTTTAGTGATACCACCTTTATTTGTTTTCCGTCCAAAAACAATATATTGAATTCTGTATGAGACAAACTTTTTTTTGGTTATTAGCTACCAAGTCACACATTATATATGAACTAATATTTAATGTACTTACAGAATTCTTAATTATATTTCATGCAGATGTATCTTTTATACGAGTAGGTTACAAACACTAGATATTTTTCATTTCGAGCTAAACATTTGGAATTTTTATTATATTTAATTAACAAATTGTATTATTTAAATATGCCTAAACATAGCCATATGAAGAATAGAAATTAGTGGTGTATGGCATCGTGCCTTAAGGCAAATGCTGGAACTTCCCGTACCCTAAAGAAATATTCGAGGAATATTAAATGTTTTCAAATAGATTATTATAATTACTGTAACTTATATATTTATAGAAAAAAAATAAACAAAATTTAATCAGTCGAGTTTAAAATGAAGGACATTGTCTAATATTTATAAGAATTATTATAATTAGAAGAAATTCAAATCGGATGCTTAGTTCTCTCAAAAACTGCCCCTTTTTGCACATTTAGCTCAGTATCTCCAAAACGGCTAGAACTGCCTTTGTCAAAATGTAATCACCACTTCTCCCAATTATTACTAATTGAATGTTCTTCATATTATTCAAATCGGATACTCCGTTCTTTCAAAAACTCGACTTCTATTATTTGCACTCTTTGCTTCGTATCTCCGTAACGGCTGGACCTGCCTTTGCCAAAAACTAATCAGCACATCTCCCTATCAATGGAAATCGAATGTTTTTTTAACCATTAAAATTGACACTCAAAACACACACACATCCATTTTTTTCTAAGGTATACCAAAATGTTCAGAAACTTTTGAAACGAGAAGATATTCAAACAATTTCATTTTTGATTTTTGGCCCATTGCTATAACTTGCCCTACGAGAAGTTAATAAATACAAGTCAGAAAAATTTTCAGAGATATGTTCTTGCAATTAGAGATATATAAAAGGCTTTCAATTTCATACCATATAAATAGGGTTTGATACTTCATAATTAACAGAATAGATTTTTTTTTGTCCAGCATGTATTTCAATTTATTTTCATATATCATTTATGATTTGTTGACTTCTTCTAAATTCGTTGTGAATGTTTGTAATTTTTTTAAAAATACTTTGATAGAAAAAATGATATGTGAAATACGATATATTACATTATTTCCAAAGTTATCCCTTTCACTAGAATCTTAGTTCAATGGAAGATACTCATGGTATATGTCTATTTCTCTGTATTTTGATATATTACATCTGTTTATATTTAAGTTTGCACTAAAATATTACATTTCAACACTTATTTGAAGTAATGTATATTCGTTGCCATCGTTCTTCCTCAACTTATTCCAGAGGTTTGACAGTCTGGTGTCATTTGTCATTTCAGCTTCTTCCGGCAAGAGGCATTTGTGCTTTTATTGGAAATTGCGAATGTAACGTATGATTTTTATTTTATTAACTTGAATATATTTTATGTTTTGAGAAGATCTGCAGTTCTGCAGATCCGATAAAACAAGTTAGAAACAATACCAAAATGCGGTAAAAATTATCATCAGACATGTGCACATCAAATTATCAGATATGTTGTAGACATTTTGATTAAGTACAAATTTTTCATAAATTTTCTTTGGCGCGATGCCATTCACTACTAGTTCATAACATGTTTAGAATACTCCAACAATGTTTAAACCAAAATTTTAATTTTTTACCTACATTATCTTTATTTGCTCGTATTGTTGACTTTGTCGCCGTTTGTACATATTTGCGCCCAGTTTTCGGTGTCCATTGTAAATCGAATGTCAAGAACTTTAAGTATGGTCTTATTTTATTAATGACGCAAGGTGCAACATTTTTTATCTTTTATCTCTGTGCCATTATGAAACCGCATCGTAAACTTCATTTTATCTCGTTACGAAATCTGCATTTTTGTCGAAAAGGGAAGTCGCACGAATTCTTCAGATCTTGAGGTCTGGTAAAGGAAAAATTTGAAATTATTCCATACTCTATAAAACTTGTACGATGGTTTTTAGAACGATTCTGAATTGTTTTAGTGATTTGAAATATATGTTAATAATAAAATTATTTTTTTTTAAATTTGATATATCACTGGTATCATTGCGTTCATTATTTAAAATCATGCAGAAATGTTTAAATATATGTGTAATTATAACCGCAGTAAAATGTTAATAATATAAATAATAAATAGGTACGCAAAAGCTTTTTTTTTCATTTAATTATACCAATCTAAATAGGTTCCAATAGTCTTTCATAATTAATGTGATAACACTTTGTGGCATAAGATTGTAAATATATATTTTTTTTCATTTATTTTTATTTCATATATAATTTTCATCTAAAGGCAAACTTTCATATGTGCATAACTGCATACAAATCATTTATGCAAACATATTTCATATTATTTTTCTTCTCATACATTTTCAATTTTATTTTTCATTTCCAACACCAGCACCATATATCTTGCCTTATGTTAGTTACCCTTTAGTTTCTGGTTTTAATATGAAGTAATTATTTTTAATAAATTTATCTCTGCATATAGCATACAAATATTGATTTTCATTTTTTTATAATAACTCTTTATATAAAGTTGGTCGTTTTTTGTTCGATGAGGGCACCACAATGGGATAATCTTTAACATTCACATCATATCACGTATTTGACATGTGATACCCTGATATGGTACTGTAGTGTTATATTACATATATTCACCCTAAGCATTTACAATTATTTAATTAAACTTATTGTTAAGTTCTTTTGAAACCCTTTATATAGTGAAATAGAAAAAAGAAAAAATAATAACATGAAAAAATCAAGTCGCCACCAGTAGCAATTCAACAATTAGTAATGAAACAAAACTCTTTCTCAAGTAGTATTATCCTAGTTTATTTGATATATGACAAATATAATTCAGTTTCAAAATATACGCAATATTAATTTGTATGCATTGAATAATTGCGATAAGGGGCATTCATTAATTAAGTGATCGATTTTTTAAGGATTTTTGCCTCCCCCCCTCTCCTTTGGGGATACGTGGTGAATTTCAAATTTACTTTTCTTCCCCCACCAACACGATCGAAAATACACAGATCACGTGTAATTTTAGTTACAAGAAAAAATTGTAGAATTTTTTATTTTTTTTTGAAAATGTTTGGATTTAAAAAAAAATCAGGCGAAAAATAAATACACTTGATATCTCACTATACCCTCTCCCATGTGATATTTTGTGATTTTTAGTCAAAATCCCTCTTCTAAAAACCTCATGTGATTAATGTTCTTTGGACGCCTTATAATATTGCAATTTTACGTAACATATTTTTATGTATCTATTATATTTTCTACATATAATTAGCACCTTATATATAAGCTTTAGATTTTTTTGTTCGACGTTGAGATATATTCTTGAAATGTTAAGTGGCAGCCAAATTGTCGAAGTAAAAGAGCAATGAATAACTAAAATATTTATTTAGTACGTTTCGACACAGTATCTGTGTCATATTCAGCATATTTTTTAAAAATAAAAGAGTTCATTACAAGGTTTAAAAATGAAATTTTGTGAAAAAATAAAATATTTTTACAAGTAGAAATCTTTATATATATCTAAACCGGCTAAATTAGTTTTTTTTTCTAATTCTTTTAATTTAAAAAATATAGTTTTGTGTTGGAAGTTTACTGCTAATATTGTATTGCAAAAGACAATTATTATTATAATATATTCCGAAATCTTCTGAAGTCTAAGAGATAATTCAAGAAGTTGTTAATGATAGTAAACTTGAATGTCAAGCTTAGTGCTTATTTTTTAATGTATTACTAAGTGTCTAAGAAGTTGCAAACTACAGTAATAATGACTTTATGTTATTAATACATATTAATAATCAAATTTATGTTATTTATGCAGATTATTGCAAGTAAGTTCATCTTTTATAAATGTCCCATCGTGGGAATAATTTAAGATGTCTCGAGCAACGTATCAGCGGATTAAAATGATTATATATTACTTAATAGTTTTGCCATTTATTAATTCTGAAAGACAGTTGATCTATAAATAATCTAGTTATTATACTTGTATTTTCATAGATACTGGGAATATTAAGAAAATTACGTGATGAAGATATGTACTGCATTTTGAAAGATTTTCAGTGAAGGCGAAAAAAAGGATAAACAATTTATACTAAAAAAGTTACTTGTTACATTATGAAATGGAAGATCAATATTTTAACTAAATAAATTTTACAATTTCAATTATTCATTTATTTATTTATTTATTTATTCATTAATTTTTTGTGATTTAAAAAACATTTTTTTAAAATTTTTGAAAACATGTACTAAGCAAATATGAACTCTTAACCTTTTTCTAGACATCTAGACAGTTACGTACATGTAAGGTTTTCGAGGACATTTTTTTTTTTTTTTTTTTTTATTCATTTATTATTTTACAGCAATCAGAACAGTACTTATATTCTATGAGCTGCATTGCTTATATATATATATAAACTAAAAAGAATAAACTAAATAAGAATAAATAAAAATAATAACATAAAAATAGTAACTAATAATAATAGTAATATATAATAATAGTAAATAATAAAATAATATAATAATACTACAAAAAAAAAAATTAAATTAACTTAACTAACATATTTCGATGATTACTCTAAAAAATATAGAAATTGTTCCATTAAACAATTTGCTAGATTAGGATATTATCCATTGGTGATTTACGCTTGAGCCTCTTCGAGGACATGATAAATTTTTAGCAGAGTTGTTCAATATACAGTCAATTGTTTAATAGCTTAATAGTTTAACTATACACATTTTTAATTACACGCAATTTGTTTATATAGATACAAACACATTTAAAATTGTATGTATGTATATAACTAATTACAATTTAAAATCACTCTTAATCTCCTAGTTGCAATAAATCATTCCACCTCAGTCGATTGAGACATAAGCTTATTTTATTAATATCCTTATTCACCTCTACACGTTTTCAAATCATTAATCTAATACCCATGTGTGGGAAGACTCATTAAACTTTAATTGATATGTGATTTAGCATATTGACAACTAATTGACTTGTGTTCCGACATACAAAGTTTTTACGATGTTGATTTCCATTTACGCGCTAGACATTGATTAAATAGAGGATTATATTACTATGGCAGAATAAAGACATAATTATTTTCTGTAAATGGTTTTGTATGAATGTATTTAAACTTGATATATTATAAATTTATTGCGTATGTAAGAAATTATTCTACAGATTTTGAAACAGAATGGATATTTAATTGATTATGTTTATCTAACGTGCTAAAGTTTATTCATTATTTTTTGTCATGAGAATGCTTAATAGCTTTGTAATAAATCGTTATTGGTTAGTTATGTATTTTTTTCAAACTTTAAGAAATTATAAATACAACAAAATTTTGGATTTTACATGTCGCTTTGAAGTAGCTAACATTTGTATAGGGTAGGACAGGGCACAAAGGTCCAATTGGACTTTTGTGCCAAACCAACAAACAACACATGTTCTATTTATATTTATTTTTATATTTTGGATACATGATTAAATTTAGTATTTACAGAAAATGAATTATCTTAATTGAATTAATTACAGTAAAACATAACACTAAAACAATATTAAGCCTGACATTAGTATTATGTAATGCAATAACTTGAAGAAAAAATGTTATGGTATTGAGATAATTTATTTAAGGCTTGTAGATCTTAAATTCCTTATGATGGTAAAAAAATCCTTTAAATGTGCAATTTTTATTTAAGTTCCAAACAACTATCTGACACATATCAAACAGCTATCTGACTATGTTTCATTAAATCTTTAATTCATTCACCAATGTAGTGATATGTGTTTTTGCTGTTTTCCAAAAATTTGTCACCTGGTCTTTTTTATCACATATCAAACAAATAACTATCTGACTATGTTCAGTAAAACTCCCAGCTAATAGCTAATTCATCATTGTAAAAATATATTTTCTTTGCTGTTTTTTCAAAAATTGGTCACCTGGTTCTTTTTACCTCATAGGCGTAGTAAAATAGGACGGACAAGGGGCTAGCAGATCCAGTATTTTAGTTTTAATTTTAAAGGAATTTTACAAAATAATAGCTACATTATACAACCATTGCAATATTTAACTTCATGGACTCATTTGCTACAAAGATAACAATGTGTATAACCTTGATCTGGTATTTTGTCAGAAATATTCATCAGCGGAGTTGGAATAACAATTCATTTTATTTATCTCTTGTAAAATTGCTTTTTTAACTTTTACTTTTTATTTACTATTTTTTATTATTTACACCTTAATCAGGGAAAAGGTTATTTGGTTCAGAGGTTTTATAAAAAAATGGTTTAATCTACATCTTATAAACAATTAAATAATATTTTCTTAAGAATTATAGTAAAGCCTCGTAAAAAACTAAAACAGTGCTTACAACCAAAAAACTTAGCAAAGAAAGAAAATACTTTTGTTATGGATTTTCAAATATGCCCGTCTTTATTTCCTGCGTCGTCGTTTTAAGAATTAAGTTGGTGGCTGGTTGTACATCTTTTACCCTCTACTTTCAAATATCATTGCTGAAAATACCTAACTTTACTTGTTTTTGAGCTATTGTTAGTGGACCTTTTTACCCGCCCTGAGATTTTTTAGCCAAATTGGCTTGCTTGCTTAGGGGGGTCCATTAATCACGTGAGCAAGTTTTTAGGGATTTTAGACCCCCC
>NW_020537646.1:20366549-20390992 GCF_003426905.1 Ctenocephalides felis | reverse complement strand
TTCTAGGGTTATATATGGAGCCGCAGGATTAACTATTGGCGTCTCTGATAGAGTTATCTAAAAAATTAGAACAAAATAAATTATATTTAACTTTCACTAATTCTAAAACATATATCAAGCTCACAATCATTGTGATTAAAAATTGATCAATAAAATTAAATAAATATATTGACCAGACATACTGTTGAATTAAACCTGATATTCAATTCATACCGGACTGTTAGATCTTCCATCAGCAGCAAGACCTGCAGCTATGGAATCGAGATAATCTGTTTACCACATGAGGTGATCCATGGGTTCTAACTCCTACAGGCCCTCCATAAGGTGTTATAGGAAACACATGTGTTTACCTCGCAAAGTAGATACAGCAACCCAACGCGAGTCACTTGCAAGGCAATATCCTATGTAAATAAACAAAACATAATTAACATTAATTTTTAATTAAATCAAATTCAAAAAAATATTATTTTACATTTAAAAATGTAAATTATTATTACCTGTACTTTAGCACTGGTGTCTCCTCTGTGCAAAACATAGAGATGATGTACAGCTGCTAACGATGAACCTCCTGGATGAGGTTGAATACGAAATACATGGAAATCGTGACCGCGTTTATCTGCAGTCACTAATAACATCCCTGACATAATCAAACATCATGCAACAACAGGATCATTATGAGCAACAAAATGTGCTACCATTGGATCTGGAGCATTTGATGCATCAATTGTTTGCACTGAACAAAAATAATAATGTACAAATGAACTATTAGTTATTAGCAATTAATTTTTTCAATTACCTGTAAATCTAAAATGGTAACTACACCAGCTTGAAGTGAATCGGAGTGGTTTTGGAAGGCGGAGCGTTGATTGGTGTAAAACCTGCACGCGATTTCCTGTTCCAGATAGACTGCTGGCAACAGTTTCTCCCCAAACCACGCAAACCTTTTCCAAGCGATTTTGCTGCATGTAGAAACTGTCGCTGTGTAACTTGCTGATCCTTCACCTTAAGTAAATTGACATATATTGCATCATTATTATGTTTAATTATATTCGAAAAAGGTTATGTAAGCATCGCATAAGTCACAACTGATGAATATTATATTAATTACCATCACATCCACCAGAACTTCTTTAGAATTAATTAATTTTTTCTCAGCATAAGCCAGCCATCTCGTACCCAGACTTATTGGATTTTGATTTATTCCTGGACTTGGATAAACAAGTAGTTACAATTAACTTGTGTTCTAAGTGCTTGCTTCAAATACAGCTATTCTTTCAACAAATGTAATTGCCAGTACACGTTGTTTGCTGATATCCAAATTGGATTATTGAACTTAATCTTTTTGACCTGGTAATAGAAAGATCAATATATGTAAGCCTTGAAGATAAATTTTATTATGTATGATTTGATTTAATTATCAATATTTTCTCTTGAGACATTTTAAAAAAAAACCCTTAATCAAATTTTGGGTTTTTATCATTTTGGTTAAGGTTTATGAGGTTTATTGCATTGATTTTACCTGGTCGCCATCTTTCAAATGATACAAAATTAACAGAGCAGTACTGCGGCCCAGATCCAGAATTATCACAAATTGCTACTAATGGCCTCTTTTTGTTCATATTGATCCGATGGTTGATCTACTGGACAATCAATATCAACTTTGGGTGAAGGAAGAATTCGTAAAACGCGCACTGTACCCTGCCTGCCAAGCCAATACTTCGGTGGCTTCTCCATTGGCAGGCACAGCCCAAACCTGTAAAAGAATATCAGGACATCGCCAATTCAAATTTAAATTTGTGAATAAGAAAAAATATGGTATAGGTAAAATCGTATCAAAGTGATACCTGTATCCCCCGATCCATAGCCAAGAATTAATAAAAGTGGCTGTACTGCACTATCTGCATCATATTCATCTTTTGCACTTGGCTCATTTATATAGCCGTTTCAAATCTGAAAAAAAATCCAAATATTATTCATCTCAATGTAATAACAAAATATTTTGCTTTTATGATAATAGTAATATATAATTAATGATAACTCTTAAACTACTTTTTTAACTAACTAATCTATCTTCATTATGATTCCGGTTAGATCTGTAGACCTAATGAGTACAGTGTAGGATGACCCAAAATACCACCGATGATGCCAACATGTATGTAGGTTCTTTCTGCTGCTAAACAAAAGCTATTACCAAACTGTGGAGGCTTGATCAGTAAAATAGATGAAGCCGTTTGATGTGGTTGTTTATTTCATGACTTCTTGTAATAATTTATCTTCATTATGATTCCGGTTAGATATGTAAACCATAATGAGTACAGTGTATGACAGTAAAATACCAACGACGATGCCAAACATGTATGTAGGTTCTTTCTGCTGCTAAACAAAAGCTATCACCAACCGTAGAGGCTTGATCAGTAAAATAGATAAAGACGTTTGATGTAGTTGTTTATTTCATTTACATATAACTTGAATTAACAATTGAACTTGAATACGACACCATTGATTTCTAAAGTACTTCTGACTCATGTTGATCTGAACTTATTAAGAAACTTATTATCTAAATGACGACTGAACTATATTGATGTGAACTTATTGAAAACTAAATGACGACTGAACTACATTGATGTGAACTTATTGAATAAGTTCAGATTCGTAGACTGTAGTCATTACAGATTATGATTCTGGTCACATCTGTAGATTACAATGAGCTACAGTCAACAGATCTAACCAGAATCGTTTACCATTTTACTAGTTGTAATCAATGCAATGGATTTTTCTTTCCTCCACTTACCTAGCCCATAGTATGGAATCCTTCGAGTCACCAACAACGGTATTGTTGAGCGTGACTTCATTTATGAACCCTGCGACGCTATCGATGAGACTTCTGTCGCAGACTGGCTGGGGGGGCACCACTTGCTGGGGAATGGTTGAGGATGCCACCTCGCATTCCGATATGTCTGTGCAGCTGCCACTGTTCTGCCTCGCACAGCGCTGAACGGAATCCATCGGAATGACGCAAATAGTGCTCACTCTGGGAAAAAGATATGAGAAAATTGTCATTGGTACTAGAAAATATGTATGAAATATATTCTACAGACGATATCGAATGAAATGCGAAAATGCTGAGAGAAAATGTCATATGGAGTGCTAGCAAAATGTATAACGAATTGCCAAAAGATTTTAAGATGACCAATAATGACGATAAATTTAAAAGAAAAATAAAGAAATACTAAAATTAGGAAAAAAATAAGGAAATTGAAGACAAAGAAGACTGAAGAGTTTTATATATAAAGATATTTTAATTATAATAAATATTATATTAATGAAATAGTCAAATGAAATGTATATATAAAATATTAAAACTGTTTTTCATAATCTCTCATACCAGGCACCTCTGTCTGACTGAGATATGAAAATAATGTATAAGGTATATATATATATATATATATATATATATATATAATATATATATTAATAGGTATTATATATATAAATAAAAAAAAGTTACGATTTACTAAAAAATATGTTTCCAAGTAAAAATAGCCAATTGGGAATATATCTTTATTATAAGAAAAAAGGGCAATTATTAAGTGTCCTGAAAACAGTCAGGATAGTATTTGCCTACACTCGGTAGTAAAAAGTTCAATAAAGAGGGGTCATTTTATATATCCTTAGTAATATTTATATAGACAAGGTTTTTTAACGAGTCTTCAGTTTATGGCATAGAAAACAATCAAATTTCAACAATAAGTTTTATCCAAGGGCAAACTTTTTTTTATATGGTATGCTCCTAATTCCGCTTTCAAGAGCCAAAGTGAAATTTTGTTTAATTTGGTGATCAATGGATTTTTAAACCAAATATATGAATTTAAATTAAGTTAAAATTATGCATTGTAAAAACTTGTACAACGTGATGCTTGAATAAGTATAATAAAATCCCTCACAAATAAATGATATTTCAGGATTTTTTGTTAATAATGAGGGGCATTCAATTATTGAAGTGAGGCTCGATAGAGGTGAAAGTTTGACAAAAAATCCTGAAATATCACGTGGGGGAGGAAAGTTTTAAGTAAAATATCAAGTGTATTTATTTTTGACCTCAATTTAAAAAGAAAACTTTAAAATGTATAAAGATTTCATGATTTTTTCAAATTAAACGTGATGCTGGTGGGAAAAAGGTGTGTAATTTTAAATACCACATTGAAAAGCGGGTCCAAAAATCCTTAAAAATCGATCTCGTGATTGATGGACATCAGCCCCTAAGAGCCTTAAAAATGTAACAATTTATAGAAGAGATTACACAATTCAATTTAACGATGTATTGTCAATAACATGTAATGACTCTTTGCATGTAAATTAACATATTTCAATGTGTATTGCTCGAGTCAATTATCGTTTTAGTCACTAATTTAATTTAATTAAAAAATTTGATGCTCGGAATTATTTAATTTGAACAGAGAATTTCATAATATGAGTGCAAAGAACTTTAAATACATTAACATTCTCAATCAGTTAAATACCAAATTATTCCATATATAAATTATTCCACAATTTGTGTCTTTGAAGTAAAGCTTAGGTAAGGACAAAGTGGAGGGTATTAAACGCAGTATTGAGTTCCGATATAGAAAAAAGTAAGGCTAATAAAAAATAAGAAATAAAAGAATTTATGAGTCAATCAAAAATATAGGAATAATTTTCCTCGATATACATACTAAAATTATTTCTATATAAGAAAATATTTGTAATTCTATTATTGGATTATTACATACAGTCAAATAAAAGAAATACAATGACCAACATATGGACTAGGCTTTATTAGCTTATCTCGCCATATAGCGCGATATAACATATGATCGCATAAACAAATTTAGAATGTACGCTCGTGTGTCATATAAGGCATTATTTTTTCCAGAAGAACAATAATAAATATTTATTTAATGAACTAAATAAACCTGATAAAAATTATATTTTATTACTCTTATAAAAAAAATTGTATGAGTGAGTAATATGAGTAATCAGGGTAATACGTGATTATGATAAAATTTTAAACATATTTTACCAAATATTGTATATAATCTTTATATTAAAGTCAAATCATGAAAACTAATAAAAGTAAATAATAAAATTATTAATTGCAAAATTATTTCCAGTTTCATATTGATATTTTCATTATAGTATTATTTAGTTTCATAATTTGAGTCATTGTCAACTAATTTAATAGAATTTTAAATTCAATGGTCAATTTTTATATTGAATTTGAGAATTTGAGTATTTGAATTTTATATTCATAATTCATACATGCAACATATCAAAATACAACATATGCTACCAAATAACTTTTATAGCATTTCTATATTTTTAGATTTAAAATATTGTAGTAATTAACAATTGAAAAAATTCTAAACTATTATTACATATTGTTAAATTAATGCAATACAAAAAAAGTCATATGATGAGTCATGAGAACATTTCTTGCATTAAATAATTGCATCATATTGTAGCGTATGCATAATTATTAAAAAGCAAAAAATGTAATTAATGAATTAAAACAATTAATACAGATCCAGATTTTTACAAAATATCATTGTTTATATAAACTCTATACAAAATATTTTCGAGTCCCCCTATTTGTGTACCATATGCGTTACTTGACATATAAAAATAGCTTTCATATGTTGTTTACAAGGACAAAGGAATTGTATCTGAACGCCCAAAATTGTGCATCTCTCACTTAATTCTAACTTACCATATTGCAAAAAATGATCTTATTCATACTAAATATCAGATTTATATAATAATTTCCACTTACATTACTTAAAACAGCAATAATCATGTTGGAATTATTCGGAGCTAAACTGCGTCATTGTAATGACAGAAGTGTCTATACAATCCAAATACTCTGGCACAATAGTTTAAGCGTCCGCAATTATATAACAAATGCGCAATTTATTAATAAATGGAATCTATGCATTCACTTTTATAACAACATTCACACAATAATTAATAAATAAGAAAATAATAATATATATACAACAAAACTCCGCAGTTATCGCGTATGACGTTTCAGCGTACTGAAAACAAAGATCAGCTGATAATTCGTGCAGTTATCCAACGATTGACTTCACACTATCATTTTAAATTGAAAAGGTGGTATTAATGTTTGCAATTAAATTAAGAAAGGACTCAAGTTTTGCATTTAAATTATTATTCAGATAAACGTCTAATATTGTGACTAAAATAATAAATTGATTTTAAAACTATGTATTTGTCGGTAGGAGAGGGATCTATTATTGCGTCTGAAGTTCTCTACTTCGTCATGGAGCGACATGAAGTTCGCAGAATGCGCGCGAGAGTGCTCTACATACACCGAATTTGACTCATTTTGATTTAGCCGTTGTAATTCAAAAGTGTAGAATAAAAACTAGAGAGATATAAACAAGTAAGCATTTTGCCTTAAGGCAAGTTGCATAAACTTACTGATACGCATATATAATATCTTAATCAATAATTACGTTCTCTCCTAACTCGATGACAAGCTGTAGAAATATTTTTCAGAAGTATAACATTCTTACCGTTCCTATCATATTCCTACTCATTACAATTATCTTTATAAAAAATGATCCTCATTACATTAATTTATCTTCAATGTCTAATTCCCACTATGTCACAAGGAATAAAATTATCAGAGGATCAACTTTTAAGCTTAATACTACTTTTAATTCAATTGATGGATTTAGTATATAACTGTTCAATTTATTACCCTTACAAATACGTAAACTAAGCAATTATAAATTCTATAACGTTTTGATTAATTTACTAAAAGTCAACAGTTTTTATGACATTTTTGAACATATGAATTTTGACTTCAAGAAATACTGTGGTACCATCCCCACCAAATTATAAATATTTTTTGTTACAAATTGTTTGTGATGTCTTACAAATACAGTCATTTTTGACTATAGCTAAGCATTTCTTAGCTAGGAAATATTTTTCTTCGTCTCTGATACTGCTCTTTTTTCCAGAAAAACTTTTAAACTTTTTAAAAACTTTCTGCAAATCAATGGATATACAAGACCTCATCTTTTGAAGATGCTCTAAATAAACGAAGATCAAATTTCATAAAATCAAGACACAAAATTATTTTATAATTGTTTCATTGTATTTTGTATATTGGTAGGGTGACTATACGTCCCGGATTGGCCGGGACAGTCCCGATTTTCAGCCTTGCGTTCCGGCTTTTGCCAAAAGCAACATTTGTTCCGGTTTTAAGTGTTTTGTCCCGGATTTTTAAAAATGTTTTGATTGCCAATTCTTTCTTTAAATATATTTAAATAAAAAAAATTGAACCGAAAAAATGTGCATATAAATTTTTGCTCACCAACAAACCTACCCCCCCCCCCCGCTGCTCTCCCACACATTATAATTCGTCCCAGATTTTATGCAAAAAAATATGGTCACCTTAATATTGGTTGTTTGTTATCCTTGAAAATTGTGAATTGTACATCTAATACATTTAAAATAAAAATTGAAATTCAGATATTTAGATAAAATATTCAACTGTTTATTTTGAAAATAACATTTTCGCTTTCATTAAAAAGTCACCAACAAGAATTCTACATGATGTATTTTAACTATACCTATAATATCACCAATTGAATGAATTAAGTAAATTTGTTTGACACATTTCATTTCATCTATTGTGTGCTGTAAAAATTTATTTTATTTAAATGCGAACGTCAACTGTAATCAATAGCTGTTTGAATATTCAACTGTTTATTTTGAAAATAACATTATTGGTTTCATTAAAAAGTAACCAACAAAATTTCTACATGATGTATTTTAACTATACTTGTAATATCATTAATTGTATGAATTAAATGAATTTGCTTGACACATTTCATTTCATCTATTGCGTGCTCTAAAAATTCATTTTATTTAACTGTAATCAGTTACAAAACATCACAAAACGTTAATATTTTCTCCGGCATAGATTCTGATTAAAATCTCTTAAACGGGCATCGAAATTCTAAACGTTGATAATTTTTTATAATTTAACCGCTAATCGTAGGCCTATAATATTTAGGTATGTTATGTTATGTTTAAAATATATGTCTCTTTAGTCTGAAAATTTTAGAAACTGTGTGCAAATAATCAATATTTTCTTTTTTTGTCATTATTTGCTTGCTTTTTGGAATTCATTGCTTACAAAACATAGTTTATGTTTAAAACTATTTATTTATCATTTCACATCATAAGAGTGAGTGAGGGAAGATTTTGATTTAGTATTCCTAAAGCTCCTAAAATAACCGGATATTTAAAATGAAATTCAATAATTTGCTTTCTCTACATTTTCACGCAGAGAAGATAAACTGTCGTTTCAAAAAACTTTGCCAATTATATAATTCTTAACACAATTTATAATATTTGTTTAAATATCAAGCAGTTAGTTACACAGAGCTGTAAGTTTCTTGAAAAAAATTGGCAGTGTTTGGATTTTTACTCAGGCTATCTTTCTAGAACTCCTAAAATGTCCAGATAACTACATCAGTGTTATGGCGCAGGCGCACGCCCCACCGGGGGGCAATTTATGAATTCAGGGGGGCAATTTGAAAATTTTGGTAATTTGAATGTAATGTAGAATAGTATCGGTAAAGCATTTACATGAAAAAATGCTTTTTGGAATTACCTAAGATGTCCCGGTTTGGCCGGGACGGTACTTCCCTGGCGCCGGAGTTATGTTTTTTATCCCGGATTGACCTTACTTTTTAAAAAGATTAGCTTGAATTTGAATTTTCCTCATTACACTCTAATAAAATTACAACTATTCATCATAATCTGAAAACGATATATGCGATAAATTGCTTATATAAAACTAAACATTATGAAAGAGAATTTTGAAGAGAAGTTGCAAAATGCAATAATTCTCAGGTTTCAAATGGCACTTCACTGATTATTTTAAACTTCAATATTCGAATTTACGAAAATTACCAAAAAATTTGTTAAATCAAGTTTCTGACTGCTTGGCACAGGTGCTTTAAGGTCAGTGACAAGATATGACTTGAAATATACACAAGAAAAGTGATATTTACTACTAGTAAATTGCGAAGTTTAACGCGAACAGAGTTTGATACAAGGCTTTAAAAGCGAAAAAATCGTAAATTTTTCTCACTGTTTTTTCTGAATCAATACAGACGGTGGTAAATATTACTATTACTACATTTAAGTAAATTTCGTCTAGTTAGTTTTTTGTAGTCCATATGGCGAATATGACTTCTCCCGGATATAACTCCAACCGGCTGTGACTCCGGTCGGATATGACATTGCCCCGATATAACTCCGGCCCGATATGTGTCCGCCCGGATATAACTCCCCGATATAATTTCTTTTTATTACCTTGCACGGTCGATTTTCTTAATTAATAAAGATTTTAAATTTCGTGTATTTTTAGTTACGAGAAAAAATTGTATTTTTTTAAAATGTTTGGTAAAAAATAAATACACGTGATGTCTTACTTTACCCCTCCTCCCCCACGTGATTATTTGTCAAACCGCCCTCCCCCTAAAATCATCAATAAATTTCATCAAGTTAGTTTTTGACTCCGCTCGGATATAACTCCAGCCGAATATGATTCCGCCCGGATATGACTCCGTACGAATATGTCTCAGCCCATCCGCATATGACTCCGGTCGGATATGACTCCGGTCGGCTATGACTCCGGTCGGATATGACTTCGTTCGGATATGACTCCGCCCCGATATAACTCCGCTCGTATATGACTCCGCTAAGATATAACTTCATCCGGATATGACTCCGGCCGGATATAACTCCATCCGGATATGATTCCGCTCGGATATGACTCCGCCCGGATATAACTCCGCTCGGATATGACTCCGCTAGGATATAACTTCATCCGGATATGACTTTGCCCGGATATAACTCCATCCATATGACTTCGGCGGAACATGACTCCGCTCGGATATGACTCCGCCCGGATATAACTCCGCTCGTATATGACTCCTGTCGGGTATAACTCCAGCCGGATATGACTCCGCTCGTATATGACTCCGGTCGGATATGACTCCAGCCGGATATGACTCCGGTCGGACATGGTTCCGGTCGGATATGGTTCCGGTCGGATATGGTTCCGGTCGGATATGATTCCGGTCGGATGTGACTCCGGTCGGATATGACTCCAGCAGGATATGACTCCGCTCAGATATGACTCCGCTCGGATATAACTCCGCTCGGATAGAACTCCGCTCGGATATGACTCCAGCCGGATATGACTCCAGCCGGATATGACTCCGGTCGGATATGACTCCGGTCGGATATGACTCCGGTCGGATATGACTCCGGTCGGATATGATTCCGCCCGGATATAACTTCATCCGGATATGACCCCGCCCGGATATAACTCCATCCGGATATGACTCCGGCGGGACATGACTCCGCTCGGATATAACTCCGCCCGGATATGACTCCGCCCGGATATGACTCCGCTCGGATATGACTCCGGTCGGATATAACTCCGGTCGGATATGACTACGGTCGGATATGACTCCGCTCGGATATAACTTCATCCGGATATGACTCCGCCCGGATATGACTCCGGCCGGATATGATTCCGCCCGGATATAACTTCATCCGGATATGACTCCGCCCGGACATAACTCCATCCGGATATGACTCCGGCGGGACATGACTCCGCTCGGATATGACTCCGCCCGGATATGACTCCGCTCGGATATGACTCCGGTCGGATATAACTCCGGTCGGATATGACTACGGTCAGATATGACTCCGCTCGGATATAACTTCATCCGGATATGACTCCGCCCGGATATGACTCCGGCCGGATATGATTCCGCCGGGATATAACTTCATCCGGATATGACTCCGCCCGGATATAACTCCATCCGGATATGACTCCGCCCGGATATAACTCCATCCGGATATGACTCCGGCGGGACATGACTCCGCTCGGATATGACTCCGCCCGGATATGACTCCGTTCGGATATGACTCCGGTCGGATATAACTCCGGTCGGATATGACTACGGTCGGATATGACTCCGCTCGGATATAACTTCATCCGGATATGACTCCGCCCGGATATGACTCCGGCCGGATATGACTCTGACCGAGTTATATTCGGATATGATTCCGGTCGGATATGTATCCGCCCGGATATGACTCCGGTCGGATATGACTCTGACCGAGTTATATCCGGATATGATTCCGGTCGGATATGTATCCGCCCGGATATGACTCCGCTCGGATATGACTTCGGTCGGATATGACTCCGGCCGGAGTTATATCCGGATATGACTCCGGTCGGATATGACTCATGAGGAGTCATATCCGGATATAACTCCAGCCGGAGATATATCCGGCCGGAGTCATATCCGACCGGAGTCATATCCGGCCGGAATCATATCCGGCCGGAATCATATTTGGCCGGACTCATATCCGACCGAAGTCATATCCGTCCGGAGTCATATCCGGCCGGAGTCATATCCGACCGGAGTCATATCCGACCGGAGTCATATCCGGATATAACTCCGGCCGGAGTCATATCCGACGCGGATATGTATCCGCCCGGATATGACTCCGCTCGGATATGACTCCGGCCGGAGTTATATCCGGATATGATTCCGCTCGGATTTGACTCCGGCCGGATATGTCTCCGGCCGGAGTTATATCCGGATATGACTCCGGTCGGATATGTATCCGCCCGGATATGTATCCGCCCGGATATGTATCCGCCCGGATATGACTCCGGTCGGATATGACTCCAATCGGATATGACTCCGGTCGGATATGACTCCGGCCGGAGTTATATCCGGATATGATTCCGGTCGGATATGTATCCGCCCGGATATGACTCCGCTCGGATATGACTTCGGCCGGAGTTATATCCGGATATGACTCCGGTCGGATATGACTCATGAGGAGTCATATCCGGATATAACTCCGGCCGGAGATATATCCGGCCGGAGTCATATCCGACCGGAGTCATATCCGACCGGAGTCATATCCGACCGGAGTCATATACGACCGGAGTCATATCCGACCGGAGTCATATCCGACCGGAGTCATATCCGACCGGAGTCATATCCGGATATAACTCCGGCCGGAGACATATCCGACCGGAGCCATATCCGGATATAACTCCGGCCGGAGACATATCCGGCCGGAGTCATATCCTGGCGGACACATATCCGGGCGGATACATATCCGACCGGAGTCATATCCGACCGGAGTCATATCCGACCGGAGTCATATCCGGGCGGATACACATCCGGCCGGAGTCATATCTGGATATGTATCCGCCCGGATATGACTACGCTCGGATATGACTCCGGTCGGATATGACTCCGGCCGGATATGTCTCCGGCCGGAGTTATATCCGGATATGACTCCGGTCGAATATGTATCCGCTCGGATATGACTCCTGCCGGATATGACTCCGGTCGGATATGACTCCGGTCGGATATGACTCCGGTCGGATATGTCTCCGGCCGGAGTTATATCCGGATATGACTCCGGTCGGATATGTCTCCGGCCGAAGTTATATGCGGATATGACTCGGGTCGGATATGACACCGGTCGGATATGACTCCGGTCGGATATGACTCCGGTCGGATATGTATCCGCCCGGATATGACTCCGCCCGGATATGACTCCGGCCGGATATGTCTCCGGCCGGAGTTATATCCGGATATGACTCTGGTCGGATATGACTCCGGTCGGATATGTATTCGCCCGGATATGACTCCGGCCGGATATTTCTCCGGTCGGATATGACTCCGGTCGGATATGACTCCGGTCGGATATGACTCCGGCCGGAGTTATATCGGGATATGACTCCGGCCGGATATGTCTCCGGCCGGAGTTATATCGGGATATGACTCCGGTCGGATATGACTCCGGCCGGAGTTGAACCAAGAATGTTCACAATCAATGAACCAATTGCACCCAATTATCACTTCTCAACTCTGCACATTTGTGTCATACGGAAAAGGAGCATGCAATGTAAGTAACATTACCAATTATATTCAATAATTTAAATTTTCATTCATAGCTAAACTTTTCATCTAACTAGTGGGGCGCATGGCATCGAGCCTTAAGGCAAATTGCTGGAACTTTCCGCACCGTAATTTAACATTCGAAGAATGAAAAAAATCAGGCCGGGCGGAGTCATATCCGTCCGGAGTTATATCAGGGCGGATACATATCCGGACGGAGTCATACGAGCGGAGTCATATCCGGGCGGATACATATCCGACGGGAGTTATATCAGGGCGGATACATATCCGGACGGAGTCAAATTGTGCATAAGTCAGTTTTTGATAATAAAAACTAGAAGTTTTATAAACTTGGGACAATGATGCTTCTTGGAAGATAACAAAAGGTCATCGATTAAAATGGTATACAGAACAAAGTTTTTTTTAATTCCACACAAAAATTGTCTTCGATTTTATAACAAAAAATGCGCACTTACTTAGTTGCCAACTATAACTACCAATTTCTAATAAAAATAAAATGCGTACTTACTTAGTTGCCAACCTGATAACTACAAATATCATTTCCAGTTAAAAGAAAAAAGATTTAACAAAAAAGATATATAAAAAATAGATATAATTCCGTTCTGAGTTAAGAAAATATTAACTAGCTAAGTAGAAACAGCTTCATGAAAAAACTGAAACCAAAAGTAATCATAAGTACAAAAAATTGCTATAATTTATTTATGAAAAAGAAATAGATTTGAAATAACACAACGTGGAGACTTAGGTTTAAAACTCAGTAAGTAAGAACCTAATATAAAATCTTTGTGCAGCATGCAAGCTTAAGAATCGCATTAAATAAATTTCGAAAAAAATAGTAATAAAATTAAATTAGGTTGAAGGTTCCGCTTTTTTGGCTTATTCCGAAATTTTACTTATGATGTTTAATAACAATTTAATTGCGATTTCATCTTAAAAGTTAGCATTCATATTTTTTCAAGAACAAAAAAAATTGTATGGGGGGGCATAACGTTTTTTTAAACCCTGAGGTGGGGCGGGGCCCAAAAAAGGTTGGAAATCACTGCTCTACATTTACACGCAGAGAAGATAAACTGTCGTTTCAAAAATTTTGCCAATTATATAATTTTTGAAACAATTTATAATATTTGTTTAAATATCAAGCAGTTAGTTACACAGAGCTATTTTCACATGTTGAGAATATAAAGTATCGTATCAAAATTCTTCACTGGGTTTTAAAACATTTTATAATTATTTGCTTAAATATTATGTAGCAAGTAACACAAAGTCTGTTCCTTAAAATACCCGACTTATCTTTCTAGATTTTTTAAAAAAATACAGATAAAAAATAATTAAACGTGATATCTTACTCCCTCCCCCACGTAATGTTTTATGATTTTTTGTCAAACCCCCTCCTACCCCTCACGTGATCAATGAACGCCCCTAACTTAAAAATAAAAATACCGTGCCAATTTTCATAGACGACGTTTAGTGCATTGAAATCTTCGATAACTAATTATTATTACCTATAGATAAATTTCTATTACTAATCTATTTCTACTCTACTAATGGCAAAATTATATATTGTTCTATTTCCATCAGCGTTTTAGTCGTGGCTATGTAACAGCTCTATAATGTTGACCGGAAAAGCAAACGCGCATGCATCCGGCACGCGTTGTTGATGTGAATAAATAATGATCTCTTGGCTTTTTAATTGTATTCAAATCAGCCTCAGAACATTTGCCTTTTTCTAAGTAACAAACTCTCTGTGTAACTTACTGCTTGATGTGTAAGCAAATAATTATTAAGTGTAGTATTTTAAAAATAATATACCTACACAGTACCATTTTCTGATTTATCTTAATTAGAAGAAAATTTATTTTTTCTGTATATAAAACTAAAATTTAAATTTTAGTAATAAAATAAATAAAATATTGGTATTGGTAACATTTTGCAATAAGTTCAAAAATAAATTATAATAAAGTTCTGAAAAAAACTTTGCGGCGATCGTCCTAGCCGTTTCTTTACAAATGCCATGGTCCATGATGAATTAAATTGATAATTTAATATTTGAAAATTCTTCCCATTAAAAACAATTACTAATTGATTACTCTATTTTGTCATTTTAAATTCTATTCAAACTTTTAAATATAGCATGTGGTTTACTTCATTTTCAGTACAAATAAAAGTGTATAAAAAAATCATGTAAGTCTATCGCAAAGCAAAAAATACCATAAGGGGGCTTACGCTTATTGATCATAAGATTGAATTTGTTTATCATTTTATTTTTATTTTCTTTATTATTATTCTCATATCAGAACCTTAAGTCATATGTGCTGTTGGGCTAAAACTTCTCCTTACTTTGTATTTTTAGATGATGATAACCTAATGGTTTCTCCATCCATATTTGAAGATTTTTTTATTATTATAATTTATCTAATAGGGCTGACTTTTTATTAGTGCAGCGATGCCGGATGAGGGCTATTTTCACTTGGAAACATATTGCTATCTATATTTCCAAGTGAAAACCGTTGTCACTACTGCTTGACAACAGGCTGCTCGATGAAGGTCTCAAGCCCGGGTCCTCTGAATATTGAATATAAATATATTTTTAGTATAGTATTATTGATGCAAAAGAAACAAATAATCGTCCATTAAAGTTCCACATTATTATTTTTTTTTCAATAAAATCACTTATTCACAATGGACGGTTTAGTGTTATCATTTTTTAATATATGTGCATATAAAATTGGTTATTAAGCATTAAGAGCTAATAAAGTTAACATGAACATCATACATTAGACAAAATGGCATGTACCGTAACATGTAGGTTGTTGAATTTGAGATATGCTGAGTTATGCGTTCAAGGTATTAAGGCAATTAACTACAATATTTTACATAAATCTTATTTATAGATAAAAATGCTTTGAGCGTGTAAAATACATACAATAAACATTATTATTCTACTCATTAATTTTAAAATACTGTAAATAATTATGTTTACGCAAGTTAAGTGGATATAATTTAGAGAAGTATAAATATTATGATTTTAACCAGAGATAATGTTTTTTTTATTGAAATGATTCTAGAAATATTTATTCTTATTATAGTTGCCAAGTTGATTTTATAGTTATTTTGTTTATATATTTGGTATAAATTTCTTATTAGAGTAGGGCGGGGCACGAAGATCCATATTGAATTTGAGCAGTTATATTGTGAAAACCAAACCAATCATATCACAACAAATAAAACATGTCGTATTAACAACTATCTGACTATGTTTAGTAAAAGTCTCAGCTAATTCGTCATTGTAGAAACGTGTTTTTTATGTTTCTCAAAAATTTGTCACATATCTTTTTTACCCAATAGGTGGGGTAGTATGGGACGGCCAGGTGGAAAACAGGTTAATATCTTATTTTTAATTTTAAAGCTTTTTACAAAATAAAAGCTTCAACTAATGCAAAATATCATAGGCACATTTTTCACAGCCGGTAAGATAACTCTATATATAACCCTGATCGGGTATTTCTCTTGTAAAATTGCTTTTTTAACTAATTACTATTTTTTATTGTTACAGGGTAATTGTACAGGGTGAATGCTCAGTTGGTCCTTTTTACCCCACTCACGTGTAAGCTTTTATAGAGGTTATATAAAAAAAACTGTTGAATCTAACTTTTTTTCTTATTCTATATGATTATAACAATCAGAGTCAAGTGACTCTGAGTTACAGAGCTAATTATATTAAAGAAACAATAATTGAAATAATATAGAAGTAATAACAAAATAATAATAATTATAAATCAAATTGCAATAATACTTACAATAAGATCAAAAATTATAATATAAACTAAATAATTTCGATACAACTGTTTCAGTGAACATTTCACAACCTTATGTCAATTCTAATAGAAATTTTTCTTAAACCTTCTAGTGGACAGTCATAAGTAGAAGTGCTGTTAGATGATTTGGTTGGATTTCTAGTTTGAAGTGATGGTTTAATTTTATTAATTTTATTAAGGTCTCATAAACTAAATAATAGTGCTCACAACCAAAAAAACTAACATGGGAAGAATATACTTGTGTTAAGGATTTGCAAACATTGCCGTTTATCTCCTGCTAGCAACTCGTAAGAAACAACGTGATGCTGATGACTGGTTATACATACTTTTCTCTCTACTTTCAAATATTGTTGTTAAAATACTCTTAACTTTACTTGTTTTTGAGATATCGGTGGTAGTTTATCCACGGACCTGTAAGCCTCTCTCTACCCTATATGAATTAATCTTAAGTAGTATGTGAAACTAGGAATCAAAAGTGTTATCAATATTTCAAGACTGAAATTAGATTTAATAACCCAGAGGTCAGTCAAAATCCAAGCCACAAGAGGTGCTATTAGATGATTCGGTTGGATTTCTTGTTTGAAGTGATGGTTCAATTTTATTAATTTTGTTAAGGTCTCATAAACTAAATAACAGTGCTCACAACCAAAAAACCTAACATCGAAAGAATATACTTTTGCTATGGATTTTCAAACATTGGCGTTTATCTCCTGATAGCAACTCGTAAGAATCAACGTGATGACTGGTTATACATATTTGTCTCTGTACTTTCAAATATTGTTGTTAAAAAACTCTTAACTTTACTTGTTTTTGAGCCACGCGCTACCCTATATGAATTAATCGTAAGTAGTAAATATTATGTGAAACTGGGAATCAAAAGTGTTATCAATATTTCGAGACTGAAATTCCATTTAATAACCGAGAGTTCAGTCAAAATCCAAGCCACAAGCGATCAAGAACCGTGTGCTCTGCGTGCGGATGATGGCAGCTCGCGCTGAATTACAATTTGGATTCCTTCGGGAGAGTGCGAGTGGTAAGAGAGCGCTCCTCGCGCGAGAGAACGGGACCGCGAAGAGATTGTTTAAAAAATAAACGTGCGTAGGACAGTAGCATGCTTGTTTGTAATTCGTTGCCAGGGTCAAACTTAGGGGATAAAGAATTATATCGATTTAGGTAAAATCATGGAGTTGCATGAAAAACATGAAAAAGTAAAATACTTTGGGGTAAAGTATTTTGTTTGATTTCATTGTTGGTCGATTGTCGATACATAAACAAAAAATTGTCGGTAAGATGCTGCAAATAATATACATCTATTAACTTTTTTCTATGGTACTTAAAAAATTTAGTACTGTTTTTAAATGATACTATTCAAATTTGCAAATATTAGCAAAAAAAAAATAATATATATATATATATATATATATATATATATATATATATGGGCCATTTCTCCGGTAAAACTGTAGCATAGCGTTGTTATGGTAATCTTCTTCATATAAAGTAGGAGTAAAAACTGTCCAAATGCTATGTACTTGCTATGGGGTCAGGTGTTTTAGATATAAAACCTAGTCTAGAAAACGCACAAACGTCAAAAAACAACCTTATCATAACTGCATCTTTCTGATGTGCATTTATAACACATATCACGTATATACTCAGATTTCATGAGTAAAACGTCTGATCGCACAGCAAATACATTTAAATACCATTTTGACAGTTTTTACTACCATTTTATATGAAGAAAGAGTGTAACATAGCGTTGCCATAACAACGCCATATTACGGTCTATTTTACCAGAGAATTCGCCTCATACTTTTTATTAAATAATAATTTCATTGTCGTTATTAATTTATTATGGGCATAACAGACACATCAAAAAAAGATGAAATTTTATTTAATAATTGACAATTTCATACTATCATTATGAACGCAATTGATCTAAGCAGAATTGTTAGACGCTTAAGCGTTGTAATATTCACTTCAAAATTAAATTACAATTTATTTCATTTCAAAGGTATTGTGATTACAGGAGAAAATTATAAAAATTACTCTATATAACACATTTTTATAGAGGGTATTATTCAGTAATTTTGCATTAACACCAAATATTCAAAACTTTATTAGTAGATACTGAACTTCTCATACTGCCCCTTCGAGCCTTTTCTATTTAATATATGTATATTGGTGCGAATTTTTTCATATTAATTTTTTCAAAAATTCAATAATATCGTGACATTTAATATGATTTTATGAGAAACTTTCAAAAATCTTGCAATTTTTGTAAATAGCGAGCTCTCGAAGAATCTTGCGATTAAAATGATTTAGCTGGACGTTTTTAATTGCATATAATTTTGAAATAAATTATGAAAATATTAATTAATTATTATTATAAAATTTATAGGGAATCCAATTATGCTGTTTAAAAAAATTATTAATTTTAAAGTAACAACAAATTACACCTAATACTTTTTTGTTTATAGATGAATTTAAAGTTTTTAATGTCATAAATATTAAAATTAATACAAAAATCTAGAAGAAATTATTTGAATTTAAACAGAAAATACGAACGACAATTTTCTCAAAGTATATTCAATATTTCGTGAAAATATGGTTTTTTAGGAAGATGATGCCGAAAAAAATTAAAAAGTGGTATAACTTAGATCAAGTATTAATAATAATTGTTATCAATAACATTTTAGACTAGAGTACATGCAAATATTTAAATGTACTGCATTTCAGAGTCAGTATGCTAATGATGTATATCCATGCGGTTTACAGTTATCATTTTGTCGTAAGTAAGTGTTCAGATTTTATTGCAGAAACGTTTTAACGTCTCTTTTAGCACAATTTTGGTTTCGCATTTCCGTGTCCGTTTTCTTACTTCGCCCATTTCATTCTTCCTGCTGTCGAGACTTTCGACCGCAAATCGCTCAAGGGCTATAATTCACCAGATAAAGGCTTGTTCGTAATAATTGGAATCCTTTAAAAATGCATTACTGATAATAATATAGGTGACCACATCGCATTCTGATTTTAATAATCGTTATTATTTAATAAATATGTTTATAATTCGAAATAGAGAATTCGAAAATATGCGAGAGCTTTTCTGAAAATGTATGCATTTATCATCTTCATTTTTAAGGGATCTCAATGCGTTTGTTATGGCAGTTTAAATATGTTTCAGTAAATTCTAATAAATTAAATTTTTGAACAGGAATATAAATCATACCTGGTGCCAGAACTAAAATATTATTCAAATTGATAAAGAACGTTTTTACTTGGATATTAATATTAAATCAATCAAGGGCTACAATTCATCTGATAAAGGCTTGTTCGAAGTACAAATTGGAATCCTTTAAAAAGGTATTATTGATAATAATGTAGGCGACCACATTGTATTTTGCTTTTAATAATCGTTTTTGTTTGATGAATCATTTTATAATACAAAATAGAGAATTTGAAAATGTGTGAGTTTTAATCAAAATGTATGTATCTCATTTTTAAATTATTTTTCATTTTAATGAATCCTAATATGTTCGTTTTGGCAGTTTGAATATCTTTCAGTGAGTTGTACAAAAATAAAATTTTTAAACTGGTGAATATAATCTTGGTATAATATTTAATATAAATCAATCCTGTAATAGTGCCTCATACCCTTCGTTAAAAAATAGATAAGTAAAATTTCTGGAAGAACGCACTTCAAATTTGAATTTAAAATATTGAATTTATACTCAATTACAATTTTATTTGAGTATATAAATATAAATGCATTAATTATTAATTACATATGGTGAAGATGATTATTTTTTAATATACTTTATGTATAAAACGTATATATTTTCGTGAATTACAATTTCAACTTTTCGATGAATACGTACCATATATTGAAACAGAGTATTTAAACAAAACTGTTTAAATAGCATTACAAATTTCAATTTGAAAACATATGGGTTTTAAAACGATGGCTTTTCCACGTAATTTTCAAAAATGAAGAATGTAAGTATGTTATAGGTATATATTTTACACTTGTTCATCTATGATATTTTATTAGTAGAAACTCGTACATTCCTGGTTTTCGAGAATAATGGTATTTAACTATTTTCTCTCCTAAATTATGTGATTGCCTTTTGTTGCAACGGCTTTATTTCAAATTCTCACCAAATGCAATGTAGCTGGCGACTGTAATTTGATTTATATATGCAAATTTGATTCACCTCTTGTTTGATTTAAATCTTTTACTGCGATGAGACTGAAATGTACAGTTAGAAAATTTTGTGTCTTGAGTTTAGTGAATTTTCAACGCTTTGTAATTCGCTTCTCGACATACTCTGGGCACAATACATTTGTTTGAAGAATGTTTCGTGTACTTTTCTATAATATTATAAAATTAGTTTTCATTTATAACATCTACTTTTAACCGATTTGATATTTTTTTGTCAGACTAAATTAGAGTTACTTAATCTTAAATGCTGCTCGGGTTAGTACTTCTCTCCGTGTTCGATTTTCTATGAATAAGCTGATATAATACATAACACCTAATTTTTCTTTCTTCATGCTCATGAATACCTTCATTTTGGGTATTTTCAAGACTATTTGCAACAAGCACTTAATATCTGCGATAGTTGCATAAAATTTCTACTCCTGGTGCTCGTAACATCAAACCACAATGTCTCTTACATATCAAAAAGTTCGACGTAAGTTTTCAAAAATTAAAATTTTCTCTATAAAAATTCAGGAGCGGTCCTGGTGATACCCGTATCAAAAATGGGATTATTTTTCTATCTGTATGTATAGATTTCCTAAATGTGTGTTAGTTCAATCGTAGATGATGTTAGAGAACATGCAGTGAGTCTTCCCATCATCTGTGAGTCGTTCTCACTACTCTTTCTCGGCGTTCGTTCTAACAATTGCCAAACCGGTTTCGAATTGAGCTTCGTGAACATCACGACTCTTGTCCTGGCTAAAAAAGAAAATGTATTATGAACCATGAACGTCATTAAAGCAAGTCTTCTATATCATCTAACGGTCAACGCCGATGATGCATGATAAACCAGGCGAGAGAGAAGAAATTTGATATCGTTTTAGAGACCTATCTTCAGTAAGTGCCATTGCTATAGAGAAGTAGATTGAGGATACATACCACACCTATTTTTCTACAAAACAGACTACAAAAAATTTTGAGATAGATATTTAAACCGCTGAACTGCAATAAGATTTTATACTGAGTTTAATATCTAACATGTAAACTATACTCCTCCCTTCAATTCACTTTTTTCTGATCAGTTATATAAATCAATATCAATGTCGCTTAAATAAAAGTAAGAGAATGTTAATGCTTATAGCATAAAAGCATTATCTATTCAGAAGTTTAAGCTGTTTTTAGGTTCTTATGCTACATCAATACTAGACGCATATTAGATGGACATTTTGACAAAATTAGTATTGTTGTATAATTTTTTCTTATCTGATACCTACTGTATCAATCATGAACTCTGTGCCAATGCTTAATTCACAATAATACATCTACAGCTTTTTCAATTTGAAAGGACATTTTAGAAATATATACACATATCTATTTTATTCATATTTTATATTTTTCCTATATTTTATCTGTTTAACTTATTTAGTTTTTTCAAATTTTATTTATAAATTCTAGATGTTCTTCATTCGTTAAAAACCTCTAGTATGCCTCTAGGCACTTGCTCCTGATGTAAATTTCAGATTCCACCATTATTTTACTGAAACAATTTTATTGGAAATTCTACGATGCATTCTATCATCTATACAATTAACGTCTGATAGGTCATTAAAATGACATGGAGATAAAAGGAAAAAATAATGTTGTCCATTATAAGTTTGCACTATAAATTTTCATCCATATCGGTATTAAGTGTTTTAACAGCATATGAAAGACAGGACGTAACTTACTCCTTCTAAGTACATACATAAATACGATTGAGCTTTTTACGTAACTTATAAGCTTTTGTGAATAATTTCTATTCGATTATGGGAGTATAATATCTAATAAGAAACTAGCATATTGCATTGAAATTATGAAACTACATTTGAAATTTGCTCCTTCATCTTCTATTACCATTTTGGATAAAAAGAATCACCAATATGTTATACATAAAAATTACTCAAGAATGAAAATGGTCTAACATCAAGAGAAAATTATAAGAAAGAAATTGGCAGAGGTATTGGTAGGTATCAGTATTTCATCCAATTTTTATTTAATCTGCTGCAGAGTACTGTTTCGATCTAGACCTCCCTTGATTCGAAATGAGCTGCTCAATGTTTGCTCAGTCGATCCCACAATAAATCTTCGACTCCTTATATTAGAGCTATCGTTAGACCAGAGCAAAAAAAAAAAAAAAAGCGTCATTTTCATTTAGCGTTCGACCTCAACGTATAATTTAACAAACACGAAAGTGCAATAAACTTTACAAGTGGTTTTGTATTGGATTGTGTTTTCTGTTTTCTGTGTACTCAGTGTGGTGCAACCAGCGACCACAAACGTGATGTGTTTACTCTGCAGCACTGATTCTTATGTCGGGTTCACATGAGGCCAGTTGACGTTGCCAATTGGTGCCTGTACTATTTCGTATATATTTTGATAATAAATCGAAAGCAATTTTAAGAAAATAGCTATATTCGGTAGATAAAATAACAGAAACAAAATAAAATTTATTCAACGTGATGTGTTTTTCCCGCAGCACTGATTCTTATGTTCAATTGGTGTCTCTGTACTATTTCGTAGATATTTTGAAAATAAATCGCAAGCAAATTACTATATTCAGTAGATAAAAATAAGAGAAACAAGTTAAAATTATTCAATAGAGCACATATCAGCAGAGACTCTTACGAATGGTATGATCCAATTATGAACAGTAGTGTATTTTCCAATAAACAATTTATATTTTTATTTACTTGGAATTAAACATTCCATAAGAAGGTTTTTAATATAATTCTGCATTAGGTTCATTTAATTCGTATTAACAGTTACTTAATGACTGATCATTTGATAGCAAAGTATTTGAAACAATAGTTATGTACTACGTCATATATATAATATTTATAAATAACTTAATTTATTGATTCTTTTATAAACTAATTTTGCTTGGTTTTGACAGACTTCAATATTTTGCGTCAACGAGAAAAATATTGGAAAATTTAGATATGAAAAATAATTTTTATTATTTTTAATAATACAATTTATATTATTATCGGAATGATTTTAAAACAGATAAAATTACTAAACTATTAAATCTATCATCCTGTCATCCCAGCGAATAAGTCGTTAGGTTCAATTTTCATTATTTTGTAATGCTTGATTTCAAAGTTACATTACTCGTGTAATATCGCGTATTTGAAATGAATTTAAAATTGAAATGGTTTAAATTTTATATAAAGTGCTTCATTAACTTTTGTTCCTAATCCACTAGTTTTTTAATTTAACAACTATTTTCAGAGAAATAGTTAATACGGAATACGGCGTATTAAAACATTTGTTGCACTTCATCTCACTTATTCACTGAGATGGCAGATATTAGACATTCTTTTTTCTTTGGTGATATTT
>NW_020537646.1:20345111-20365549 GCF_003426905.1 Ctenocephalides felis | reverse complement strand
AATTTTTTTTCAACAGTTAATTACAATAAAACGGCTCAGTAGATTTTCACCTAAAACTAATCAGTATCATTCCCAAACTAATATCAATCGAACAGTTTTTGATTTTTTAAAATCGATTCGGTAGTATGAGCTTAAATGTGACGGAAAGTTTAACACTTTTTTTTCAAATTACAAAGAAACGGCTCGGCAGATCATCTCACAAAACTGACAAACGGTAATCCTCATTGAGATACATCAAAATGGCTTTTAAATTTCTGAAATCGGTTCAGACGTTTTTGAGAAAACGTCGATAAAAGGTCTAATTTTGACGAATGCCAAAAAACGATACTAATTTTCGCAAACTTTGAAGAATTTTTAAAATTAAACGACTTGTCGTAGGGCCGTAATATTTTAGTATGATCTAGAAGAATATGGTATCTACCGTCAAAAAAAATCATAAAAATCGTCAAAAGAAATTATTAACACTTTATTACAAGAAAGCCCGGTCGATCTTTACCAGAAACGAATCAGCACGATTCCCAACCAATATCTTTGGAACTGTTCTTGAATTTTCAAAATCGATTCAGAATTGCGGACTAAAACTTGGACTTTTGTTTCCAAAATTATCATTCTGAGTTAATTTATTATCGATTCCAATTTGTAATTGTGGTTTTTGGTTCTTTCAAAGTGTAATATTTGATTTTGAAATACAATTTTATTGATAACCGTTTGAAAATTCTAAGATATCTTGTGCAATAAACACTTGGGTGATTTGCTGACATATACAGGGTTAAACAAGATACATTAATAAAATGAGATGAGAGTCGCCAAATGGCAGTAATTTTCCCATTTGTAAGTCATTTCATAAAAAACGCTGTAATTTTCGATTTGCAATTATTTAAGTTCAAATTGCAGTAAATTGTTTGTAAATATCTCCCATGTAAACGAAGTATTTATCAAACCATATGTTTGAGTAAAAAATTTAAAATCGATTATTTACCAAAAAGTAAGTAGGGCATTTTTTTTAAATACTCAATCATTTATCAAAAAGTATGTTTGAGTAATATTTTTAAAAATCGATAATCAATTTTTCGGCACCCCTAATTGTCAGTCAAGCGGACGAGTTGGTGAATGGAGCGAGAAGTTCGAGTGGCGATCTGGCGAGTGCAATCGCGAGTGACCGAACGTGCCGCGCGCCTCTTCTTTTTATCATTTGTTAAATATCTTCATAAACGTTCCCAGTTCGAAGGAACCGGTCTCCCTGTGTGGGGTTGGACTTCAAATGCAGGACTGCACCCGAAGCAATATAGTAATATTCTTATATAGTCGAAAAATGGTAAATGATCATTTATAATAAATGGATAAGCCGAATTGTAGAGTAATATTTTTTATAAAGGGTTGCAAAATATAAATATTAGAAAAAAATAATCTGCCCGGAAAAAGCTCACATTCTATCATAGTTCACCATTTATCATATAATTTAGAGCAGTGATTCCCAAAATGATCCATATTGACCCCTAGGGGTCCATAACAACTTTCAAAGGATACACGTCAACGAAAAGGGATTATGAAGATCCACGATAGTGGATCACAATCCGACTTGTTAATATATATTTTATTATTATTATGAAGTTAATTAATAATGTCTTAACTTGGATTAGTATCTTTACTTGTAAGTTTGGGAGGATATAATAAATCATTTTACATGAATGAATAAGCCGAATTGTAGAGTAATATTTTTTTTATAAAGGATTGCAAAATATTAATTTTAGAAAAAAAATAACTAGCCAGAAAAAGCTTACATTCCACTATAGTTCACTATTTACGCTCATGATAAATTAGAAGATATTGCTCACATCTACCCCAATAAGTTTCTTTTGAAATAGACGTTTGAAACAGAAAATTTTAATTTATATGCATCCAAAAATTGGGACAAATTTAACAAAAATTTTATATTAGCCCTAAACTATACAACATGTTTAAAAAAAGTTTTAAATTAAAAAATATAAATAATAAATTAAAAAAATTTTTTTAACATGGCTTTAAAAACAGCAAGTTTTGTTAGTTTTTTGCAGGGATGCAATTTAGTGATATAATAATAAATAGTTACTAATTTTATGTAATATTTGTACCTTTATCTGTAAAAGGTTCATCTATTCAAGGGCTAAATGACAAAGGCCTAAATGAATAAATACATTATTAAATAAATAAACAGCAAGCTATAGCACTACAATTTTAATTTTAAATCAAATCTCGCGTTCTTTATCATAAATACAATTTTGCTACCCTTAAAATTGGGACAGATTCTATTTAAATTAGCCCACAAGTATTCAACATATTTTAAATTTTAAATAAAAGGATTTGAATAAAAAAATATAATTATAAGCATGGCTTTACAAACATAATACTATTTTTTAAATTTTAATTTTAAATTAAACTGCACATATAACAATGATAAAATTAAATAAATAATAAAATGAAGAAATTTACTACAATAAAATTAGATTAAATAAAACATACTAAATATACTTCAGAATATATTCATACTTAATATGAAATTTCAGAATATATTTAGATATTATATAAAGTAAAGTAGATTCACAATTCAATTATTCTATTGTAATAGTATTGCTTCATTTATAAAACATCAAAAATTATAAATTATTCATAAATTAAAATTAAAATAATTATTATTAATTTTAAACGCTTTAACTAAAATTAATGATATCTCATTTTGATAATCTAGAAAATTCCACTGTATTATAATGTGCTACTAACTAAATTACTAGTGATTAATCCTTTCTCTGGATATAAAATTTATACTACATCTCAGAAAATCCATATCGAAATAAAAATAAAAATGACCACGGTATATAATCTCATACTAACAAGAATTAACGGAGCTTTTGTAACACCTTAAAGTAATTGGAAGCAAATTATGGCTATTACGAGAAGCAAAAGTAAAAGCAAATACTAAATACTAATCTATTGCAGTAACCGTAAGAAAATACCATAAAACATGGACCTTTAACGGTATATTTATTATTATTACGAGATTTATAATAATCTCGATATGCAGGGAATTTTTAAGCCAATATAAATACATATACATAGATACTTATAATATTCCATATATTCGCTTTTATGAAGTAGAAATTTTTCAGATTCTTTTCAGCCAAATTATCTAATATTTTGATACCAATACTAAGGGGGCGTCCATTAATCACGTGAGGTTTTTAGGGGGAGGGGGGTTTGACAAAAAATCACAAAATATCACGTGGGGGAGGGAGGGGTATAGCAAGATATCACGTGTATTTATTATTTTTATATTTTTATAAAAAAGTTCAAACATTTAAAAAAAAAAATTAAAACTTTTACAGTTTTTTCACGTAACTAAAAATACACGTGATGTTTGGTGGGGGAGGGGGGGTAATTTTGAATATCACCAAATATCACCAAGGGGGAGGGGGGGTCTAAAAATCCCTAAAAACTTGCTCACGTGATTAATGGACGCCCCCTAAGCAAGCAAGCCAATTTGGCTAAAAAATCTCAGGGCGGGTAAAAAGGTCCACTAACAATAGCTCAAAAACAAGTAAAGTTAAGTATTTTTCAGCAATGATATTTGAAAGTAGAGGGTAAAAGATGTACAACCAGCCACCAACTTAATTCTTAAAACGACGACGCAGGAAATAAAGACGGGCATATTTGAAAATCCATAACAAAAGTATTTTCTTTCTTTGCTAAGTTTTTTGGTTGTAAGCACTGTTGTTTAGTTTACGAGGCTTTACTATAATTCTTAAGAAAATATTATTTAATTGTTTTATAAGATGTAGATTAAACCATTTTTTTATAAAACCTCTGAACCAAATAAACCTTTTCCCTGATTAAGGTGTAAATAATAAAAAATAGTAAATAAAAAAGTAAAAGTTAAAAAAGCAATTTTACAAGAGATAAATAAAATGAATTGTTATTCCAACTCCGCTGATGAATATTTCTGACAAAATACCAGATCAAGGTTATACACATTGTTATCTTTGTAGCAAATGAGTCCATGAAAGTTAAATATTGCAATGGTTGTATAATGTAGCTATTATTTTGTAAAATTCCTTTAAAATTAAAACTAAAATACTGGATCTGCTAGCCCCTTGTCCGTCCTATTTTACTACGCCTATGAGGTAAAAAGAACCAGGTGACCAATTTTTGAAAAAACAGCAAAGAAAATATATTTTTACAATGATGAATTAGCTATTAGCTGGGAGTTTTACTGAACATAGTCAGATAGTTATTTGTTTGATATGTGATAAAAAAGACCAGGTGACAAATTTTTGGAAAACAGCAAAAACACATATCACTACATTGGTGAATGAATTAAAGATTTAATGAAACATAGTCAGATAGCTGTTTGATATGTGTCAGATAGTTGTTTGGAACTTAAATAAAAATTGCACATTTAAAGGATTTTTTTACCATCATAAGGAATTTAAGATCTACAAGCCTTAAATAAATTATCTCAATACCATAACATTTTTTCTTCAAGTTATTGCATTACATAATACTAATGTCAGGCTTAATATTGTTTTAGTGTTATGTTTTACTGTAATTAATTCAATTAAGATAATTCATTTTCTGTAAATACTAAATTTAATCATGTATCCAAAATATAAAAATAAATATAAATAGAACATGTGTTGTTTGTTGGTTTGGCACAAAAGTCCAATTGGACCTTTGTGCCCTGTCCTACCCTATACAAATGTTAGCTACTTCAAAGCGACATGTAAAATCCAAAATTTTGTTGTATTTATAATTTCTTAAAGTTTGAAAAAAATACATAACTAACCAATAACGATTTATTACAAAGCTATTAAGCATTCTCATGACAAAAAATAATGAATAAACTTTAGCACGTTAGATAAACATAATCAATTAAATATCCATTCTGTTTCAAAATCTGTAGAATAATTTCTTACATACGCAATAAATTTATAATATATCAAGTTTAAATACATTCATACAAAACCATTTACAGAAAATAATTATGTCTTTATTCTGCCATAGTAATATAATCCTCTATTTAATCAATGTCTAGCGCGTAAATGGAAATCAACATCGTAAAAACTTTGTATGTCGGAACACAAGTCAATTAGTTGTCAATATGCTAAATCACATATCAATTAAAGTTTAATGAGTCTTCCCACACATGGGTATTAGATTAATGATTTGAAAACGTGTAGAGGTGAATAAGGATATTAATAAAATAAGCTTATGTCTCAATCGACTGAGGTGGAATGATTTATTGCAACTAGGAGATTAAGAGTGATTTTAAATTGTAATTAGTTATATACATACATACAATTTTAAATGTGTTTGTATCTATATAAACAAATTGCGTGTAATTAAAAATGTGTATAGTTAAACTATTAAGCTATTAAACAATTGACTGTATATTGAACAACTCTGCTAAAAATTTATCATGTCCTCGAAGAGGCTCAAGCGTAAATCACCAATGGATAATATCCTAATCTAGCAAATTGTTTAATGGAACAATTTCTATATTTTTTAGAGTAATCATCGAAATATGTTAGTTAAGTTAATTTAATTTTTTTTTTGTAGTATTATTATATTATTTTATTATTTACTATTATTATATATTACTATTATTATTAGTTACTATTTTTATGTTATTATTTTTATTTATTCTTATTTAGTTTATTCTTTTTAGTTTATATATATATATAAGCAATGCAGCTCATAGAATATAAGTACTGTTCTGATTGCTGTAAAATAATAAATGAATAAAAAAAAAAAAAAAAAAATGTCCTCGAAAACCTTACATGTACGTAACTGTCTAGATGTCTAGAAAAAGGTTAAGAGTTCATATTTGCTTAGTACATGTTTTCAAAAATTTTAAAAAAATGTTTTTTAAATCACAAAAAATTTAATGAATAAATAAATAAATAAATAAATGAATAATTGAAATTGTAAAATTTATTTAGTTAAAATATTGATCTTCCATTTCATAATGTAACAAGTAACTTTTTTAGTATAAATTGTTTATCCTTTTTTTCGCCTTCACTGAAAATCTTTCAAAATGCAGTACATATCTTCATCACGTAATTTTCTTAATATTCCCAGTATCTATGAAAATACAAGTATAATAACTAGATTATTTATAGATCAACTGTCTTTCAGAATTAATAAATGGCAAAACTATTAAGTAATATATAATCATTTTAATCCGCTGATACGTTGCTCGAGACATCTTAAATTATTCCCACGATGGGACATTTATAAAAGATGAACTTACTTGCAATAATCTGCATAAATAACATAAATTTGATTATTAATATGTATTAATAACATAAAGTCATTATTACTGTAGTTTGCAACTTCTTAGACACTTAGTAATACATTAAAAAATAAGCACTAAGCTTGACATTCAAGTTTACTATCATTAACAACTTCTTGAATTATCTCTTAGACTTCAGAAGATTTCGGAATATATTATAATAATAATTGTCTTTTGCAATACAATATTAGCAGTAAACTTCCAACACAAAACTATATTTTTAAATTAAAAGAATTAGAAAAAAAAACTAATTTAGCCGGTTTAGATATATATAAGATTTCTACTTGTAAAAATATTTTATTTTTTCACAAAATTTCATTTTTAAACCTTGTAATGAACTCTTTTATTTTTAAAAAATATGCTGAATATGACACAGATACTGTGTCGAAACGTACTGAATAAATATTTTAGTTATTTATTGCTCTTTTACTTCGACAATTTGGCTGCCACTTAACATTTCAAGAATATATCTCAACGTCGAACAAAAAAATCTAAAGCTTATATATAAGGTGCTAATTATATGTAGAAAATATAATAGATACATAAAAATATGTTACGTAAAATTGCAATATTATAAGGCGTCCAAACATTAATCACATGAGGTTTTTAGAAGGAGGATTTTGACTAAAAATCACAAAATATCACATGGGAGAGGGTATAGTGAGATATCAAGTGTATTTATTTTTCGCCATATTTTTTTGAAAATCCAAACATTTACAAAAAAAAATAAAAAAGTCTACAATTTTTTCTAGTAACTAAAAATACACGTGATCTGTTGGTGGGGGAGGAAAAGTAAATTTGAAATTCACCACGTATCCCCAAAGGAGAGGGGGGGGGGCAAAAATCCTTAAAAAATCGATCACTTAATTAATGAATGCCCCTTATCGCAATTATTCAATGCATACAAATTAATATTGCATATATTTTGAAACTGAATTATATTTGTCATATATCAAATAAACTAGGATAATACTACTTGAGAAAGAGTTTTGTTTCATTACTAATTGTTGAATTGCTACTGGTGGCGACTTAATTTTTTCATGTTATTATTTTTTCTTTTTTCTATTTCACTATATAAAGGGTTTCAAAAGAACTTAACAATAAGTTTAATTAAATAATTGTAAATGCTTAGGGTGAATATATGTAATATAACACTACAGTACCATATCAGGGTATCACATGTCAAATACGTGATATGATGTGAATGTTAAAGATTATCCCATTGTGGTGCCCTCATCGAACAAAAAAAGACCAACTTTATATAAAGAGTTATTAAAAAAAATGAAAATCAATATTTGTATGCTATATGCAGAGATAAATTTATTAAAAATAATTACTTCATATTAAAACCAGAAACTAAAGGGTAACTAATATAAGGCAACATATACGGTGCTGGTGTTGGAAATGAAAAATAAAATTGAAAATATATGAGAAGAAAAATAACATGAAATATGTTTGCATAAATGATTTGTATGCAGTTATGCACATATGAAAGTTTGCCTTTAGATGAAAATTATATATGGAATAAAAATAAATGAAAAAAATATATATATTTACAATCTTATGCCACAAAGTGTTATCACATTAATTATGAAAGACTATTGGAACCTATTTAGATTAGTATAATTAAATGAAAAAGCTTTTGCGTACCTATTTATTATTTATATTATTAACATTTTAGTGCGGTTATAATTACACATATATTTAAACATTTCTACATGATTTTAAATAATGAACGCAATGATACCAGTGATATATCAAATTAAAAAAGGAATTAATTATATTATTAACATATATTTCAAATCACTGAAACAATTGAGAAGCATTCTAAAAACCATTTTACAAGTTTCATAAAGTATGGAATAATTTCAAATTTTTCCTTTACCAAGATCTGAAGAATTCGTGCGACTTCCCTTTTCGACAAAAATGCAGATTTCGTAACGAGATAAAATGAAGTTTACGATGCGGTTTCATAATGGCACAGAGATAAAAGATAAAAAATGTTGCACCTTGCGTCATTAATAAAATAAGACCATACTTAAAGTTCTTGACATTCGATTTACAATGGACACCGAAAACTGGGCGCAAATATGTACAAACGGCGACAAAGTCAACAATACGAGCAAATAAAGATAATGTAGGTAAAAAATTAAAATTTTGGTTTAAACATTGTTGGAGTATTCTAAACATGTTATGAACTAGTAGTGAATGGCATCGCGCCAAAGAAAATTTATGAAAAATTTGTACTTAATCAAAATGTCTACAACATATCTGATAATTTGATGTGCACATGTCTGATGATAATTTTTACCGCATTTTGGTATTGTTTCTAACTTGTTTTATCGGATCTGCAGAACTGCAGATCTTCTCAAAACATAAAATATATTCAAGTTAATAAATAAAAATCATACGTTACATTCGCAATTTCCAATAAAAGCACAAATGCCTCTTGCCGGAAGAAGCTGAAATGACAAATGACACCAGACTGTCAAACCTCTGGAATAAGTTGAGGAAGAACGATGGCAACGAATATACATTACTTCAAATAAGTGTTGAAATGTAATATTTTAGTGCAAACTTAAATATAAACAGATGTAATATATCAAAATACAGAGAAATAGACATATACCATGAGTATCTTCCATTGAACTAAGATTCTAGTGAAAGGGATAACTTTGGAAATAATGTAATATATCGTATTTCACATATCATTTTTTCTATCAAAGTATTTTTAAAAAAATTACAAACATTCACAACGAATTTAGAAGAAGTCAACAAATCATAAATGATATATGAAAATAAATTGAAATACATGCTGGACAAAAAAAAATCTATTCTGTTAATTATGAAGTATCAAACCCTATTTATATGGTATGAAATTGAAAGCCTTTTATATATCTCTAATTGCAAGAACATATCTCTGAAAATTTTTCTGACTTGTATTTATTAACTTCTCGTAGGGCAAGTTATAGCAATGGGCCAAAAATCAAAAATGAAATTGTTTGAATATCTTCTCGTTTCAAAAGTTTCTGAACATTTTGGTATACCTTAGAAAAAAATGGATGTGTGTGTGTTTTGAGTGTCAATTTTAATGGTTAAAAAAACATTCGATTTCCATTGATAGGGAGATGTGCTGATTAGTTTTTGGCAAAGGCAGGTCCAGCCGTTACGGAGATACGAAGCAAAGAGTGCAAATAATAGAAGTCGAGTTTTTGAAAGAACGGAGTATCCGATTTGAATAATATGAAGAACATTCAATTAGTAATAATTGGGAGAAGTGGTGATTACATTTTGACAAAGGCAGTTCTAGCCGTTTTGGAGATACTGAGCTAAATGTGCAAAAAGGGGCAGTTTTTGAGAGAACTAAGCATCCGATTTGAATTTCTTCTAATTATAATAATTCTTATAAATATTAGACAATGTCCTTCATTTTAAACTCGACTGATTAAATTTTGTTTATTTTTTTTCTATAAATATATAAGTTACAGTAATTATAATAATCTATTTGAAAACATTTAATATTCCTCGAATATTTCTTTAGGGTACGGGAAGTTCCAGCATTTGCCTTAAGGCACGATGCCATACACCACTAATTTCTATTCTTCATATGGCTATGTTTAGGCATATTTAAATAATACAATTTGTTAATTAAATATAATAAAAATTCCAAATGTTTAGCTCGAAATGAAAAATATCTAGTGTTTGTAACCTACTCGTATAAAAGATACATCTGCATGAAATATAATTAAGAATTCTGTAAGTACATTAAATATTAGTTCATATATAATGTGTGACTTGGTAGCTAATAACCAAAAAAAAGTTTGTCTCATACAGAATTCAATATATTGTTTTTGGACGGAAAACAAATAAAGGTGGTATCACTAAAACAATATTACTCTATTAAAAAACTAGTTCTAAATCATATTCAACATCTTAAACATAAAATTAAAATACTCTAGTAATTACGGTAAGATTTTGAAGTTTATTTTATGTACATGGAATTTTGCTTGCGATGCAACCATCGTCTGAAATCCAGCCGAATATCCCTATATAAGTCTCCTAAATCAAACAACGGTCGTAAAACCGCAAAATAATTTATTACTTTTTCATGATTTACAATACGAAGTCGAAATAATACAGAATGTCAAATTTGTGCTGAATGCAACCCATAACGTCTGGAAGACGTAATTTCTGTCTCTCGATTGGAAATCGCTCATGGATTGAGCCGTATCAAATTCAGATAGCAGATCTCAATCAAACTTTGAAGTACATCGAATGGATTATATAATATAATTCAACGATGGGTTTCCAGTAATTGGGTTCAGTATAAGATGATCATAATGAAATATAGAATATAATACAAGAAGATTCAGCTTTACAATTCGGATGTGTATTAATAATTCAATTCATTTCTAGAGTAAAAGGCAAAGGCAGTTGTCGAGTCCAAATTTATATGTAATGAGAATTTATTTTCCTCCGTATTGACCGCTAAGAGATATCAGAAAAAACGAAGAGAAAAAAAAGCTGAATTATTAAAGCATATTGATTTTCTTCAGAAAAGATTACCGTCTAATAGACATTAAATTGGTGTTGCTATTTGTAAATTATTCTATTGGTTACCAGTACACATAGAAAATTAGGACCTTATCTTTCTGATATTTAACACAAATAATTTCGTTATTGGTACAAATTATTTAAAAAAATGTAGTAAGAAAGACTGTGGGTACGGTTGTGCCACGGTCCGATAGTAACAGTCGTCGGAACAGTTGAACTATACTGATTTTGACATAGGGTCCAAAGGGAGAAAGATGATGTATGTTTGTTCGAAGAAGTTTCCATTATTGCATTGAGGCGAACTGTTGAACTACACTGATTTTGACATAGGGTCCAAAGGGAGAAAGATGATGTATGTTTGTTCGAACAAGTTTCCATTATTGCATTGAAGCGAACAGTTGAACTATACTGATTTTGACATAGGGTTCAAAGGAAAAAAGATGATGTATGTTTGTTCAAACAAGTTTACATAATTGCATTAAGTTAGAGTTTTGACAATAAAAGTCGTTATAAACCTTTTTGGTGTTTTTAAAATATGTTTATGTCTGTCACAACCGTCCTGAACATGTGGACATTTGTGATACTCGCCTCTTTTTTATAATTTATGACTAATCTATCGTATTTAAGGACAGTATTTTAGTATTACCACGTGAACAAATGATCAAATTACTATTTAATTTACTTTTTAGCAGCTAACCTCCTGCTGTACTCATATTAATTACATAATTATCTGCTACACGAAGTAGTAAATCTTTTGAATTGTTGATATATATTTGAATATATTTGTAACAAAATCATTACCATAAAATTTATCAAACAGTAGTAGATACTAGTGGTGTATGGCATCGTGCCTTAAGGCAAATTGCTAGAACTTCCCGTACCGTAACGATATGTTCGAGAAATATTAAATGTTTTCAAATAGATTATTATAAATACTGTAACATTTTCTAATATTCATAAGAATTATATAAACTAAATTACAAAGTTAATATTATTTAAAGTATATAAGTGAGTTTCAAAACTTTAGCCAGAATTAAAAAAAATATTTGAGATCATTGAAATTGGATACACCGTTCTGTCGAAAACTCAGTTTCTCTGTTCTGCACTCTTTGTTCCGCATCTCTGTAACCGCTGAACCTGCCTTGGCCAAAAACTAATCAGCATATCTCCCTATCAATAGAAAAGGATTGCTTTTTGAATTTTTCAAATCGGTTTATCCATACGCCCGAAATCATCGACGAAACATTGTCTACACACATACACACAAACACAATGTTCAGAAACCACTGAAACGTGAAGATATGCAAACATTTTCATTTCCTATTTTTGACCCATTTCTATAACTTTCCTTACGGGAACTTAAAAAATGTATAAATTAGAATATGATGATAAAAATAGGTTAAAATTATTAACGAATGTAGAAGTACTCAAATAGTATTATAATATATTGAATAAAAACAATAATGCCCGTGGAAAAATATAATCGTAAATCTATAATACAGTGAATAAATATAATGACGTATAAACGTTCTAGCAAATAAAGCTAATATAGGTTAAAAAACAAACTTGTATGTATCAACAAAATTGCCCTATAAATTCTTAGAAAATCATAATTTTTTACAAGGCATCTCCTCCTTCATTGCTTTAATCAACGACACAATATTATATCGGAAAATGGATTAGCTTCATAAAGTGCGTCTGAAACAAAGTCAAGAAAAAATAGAACAAAGATGAGATTTAATTTAAATAGAACAAGCCACAGGAGATTGAAATAATAAGATTAGTAGATAAGACGGAAATTTTAAATAAATCTCCAGACTGTAATCTGATTTAGTGATACAAAAGTATGATGCGTAAAAAATATTGTGTGAACTGTGAGGTTGAACAAGGCAGAGGAGAAAAATAAGGTTAAAATAAGGCTGACGTCGTGGGAAATAATTTTCAATGCAGCTATTTAGTTTTACCCTTTCTAGAGATTTAATGAATATTATTTAATTATATGTACAAAAGTTTTAAGTTTTAGATTCACTTTACGAACGCATACGCTTTTCAAGTATAGGAATAGAATCTTAAATGTGGTGCTCTTACAAATTCACTTATAAAGGGAAATACGGCTAAAATGGTATATATGGACAAATATTAATAAAAATGTAATAAGAAGTCCTGAGAAAAGTGAGCGTATAAAAGATCAGTGCTCTACAGAGCACGATCCCGAAAAGAAAAGGAAACTGGGTCGAAACCCATCCTGCAAAAAAGTGCCTTCTACACGACGTCGTCGAAAGTAAAATAGAAATGAAAGAAATGGAAAGAAGAAGAATGTAGATGATTGATGACTTACGAGAAGAGGAAATACAGAGAACTGAAAGCCGTAACACAGAACCAAAAAGCATGGAAGCAGAAGTTTGAAAAGAAAAATTCATATAAACGGATATAAATAATTAATAGTCATAAATTAATTATAATAAAACGACAATAGAAATAATAAACAAGGGAGGGGAAAAAATTATTGATTTTGTGGTGCTCTCTTACCATGGACCTGCCTTCGGGCAGACTATTATTTGTTAATATTAATACTATATGGACAAATTGACACGGTGGCCTTATTTAAAAACTGGCTATGTCTATGTTCCAAAGAGGACCAAACAATTTATTTGTGAACTGCCTTTTTGAAAATTGGCATGTCAGTATGTCCTGACCTTATATGTCATTTTATCCGGGAATCATACTATACGGGAAAGATCGTTTTCGTATTTAGTTACTTTTTTCCTTAATAAATTTCCTATCATAGTACCGGTTTATTTAGAAGACCATGTTACTGGTAGTCGATAAATTAAAGATGAATAACTAACTTCAAAAAGATTTATTAAAAGTCGAATAACCGCGAAAGAGAAGTTTTCATTCATACATCTGTACAGAAAAATTTTATTTACAAGATATATATATATATATATATATATATATATATATATATGTAAATATGTATATGTATATATGCATGTATGAATGTATATGCATAACACGTGGGTATTATCATTATCTCGTCGATTTTTGTCAAGTAGACATTTGAAAGACTTTGTATAGCCAATAATAATTGTGGACATGTTTCAGGTTGTCTCTATGCTAATTGACGTATGTCATTTAACATTTGGCCTTTGCTCGCTCAGGTTAATATATTACGTATATGTCTTATTGTTAGTAATACAACTATTGCTTATGTTAATTACATTCCTATAGTGAGCATGTTATTGAGAACACCTGCCTTTGGAGTGACTCATTTTGTTCTATTCAGAAAATGTAACTCGATATGAGGATGTATATATGCATTTTATGTGCAAGTTATGTAAATTAGTAGAATAGAGAAGAGAATAATTAGATTCATTCAACTAACAAGAACAGAAAAACTAAAATTATGTAAAAATTAACAAAGAAACAAGCTCGAGTTCAAAATAAAGTGAAGTCAGTATGAAGTCAGACATCCAACGGCGGTGATGTCGACTTTTTTTGGGAATGTTTATTTTATATTCCATTGAAATTACATAAATGGTATAATTATGATCATACTACAATTATTTATATGTATTTATTTATTTTATTTTATTTTTTTAACGTTTCAAGTCATTTTAAATCTGATTTGCTGATTTTATGATCTCTTGACATTTCAAGTTATTCTAATCGTTTGAGATCAAAATTGGCAGGTTTTCTTACAAATAGTCCAGTCATATAGTAAGTTCATCTCGGAATACGAGATACCCAGCTGTAAGCCTGGAAATACTCTAAAATAGCACTCTAAAAGTTGTCTCAAAACTACATATGGTAAGGTATACGTACTATATGTAGGTTTTGAGACAACTTTTAGGGTGCTATTTTAGGGTATTTACAGACTTACAGAGCTGGTCTTTTTAATATATATCATTAAAATCAGTCTCAATCGTTTCAATCGACTCAATCAGTCTCAAATCGATAATGATAATACCCACGTGTTATGCATATACATACATACATATATATATATATATATATATATATTAATTTGGAAATATAAACAAACAACACTTTTTTGCACTAATTTATTGAATAATAATTTTCATAAACGTTTCGAGACTAGGTTTGTCTCATCATCAGTGTGTTATAATTTAAAATTTAAAATATGGAAACCATTATGTGTCCATAATTTAGGTTTCCATATCTTAAATTTTAAATTATAACACACTGATGATGAGACAAACGCAGTCTCGAAACGTTTGTGAAAATTATTATTTAATAAATTAGTGCAAAAAAGAGTGTTGTTTGTTCATATTTTCAAATTAATATCTATTATCCACTAATATATATATATATATATATATATATATATATATATATATATACTAGCTGACCCGGCAAACGTTGTTTTGCTAAATAAGGTATATTCTAGACAATTTCTAGAGAATCAAAAATATTAATACTTTAAGTATATAAGGATGTGTTGTTTGAATGCTTCTTTCAAAAATTTGTTATCTAGACCTTTTTACCCTGTAGGCGGGGTAACTTGAAACGGGCAGGTGGCAAAAAGATTTAAAGCCTTATTATAGTTTTAAAGGAATTTTACAAAATAATTACATTTTTAACTAATGCTTAAAAACTACCAACGGAAGAAAATACTTTTATTATGGATTCTCAAAGATTACCGTTTATCTCCCCCATTTCAAAGATTACCGTTTTCAAATCAAGCTTGTAGCTGGCTATAAATCTTTTTTCCTCTACTTTCAAATATTGTTGTTAAACAATGCTTAACTTTACTGATTTTTGGCAAATCGGTGGTTTTTTAACCCCGGACCTTCATATATTACTATCTATTCTGCGATAAATTCTGGGAAATTATAACTGGAAAAATGTTATTCGACAAAAGGTCCATTTGATCGATACCAAATTTAGGTTCTGAATTTAAATAACATAAATAAAAAATAATATAACCTAGAAAATGTTTTATGAATACCAATGAGCATATAATTATACAAATAAGATCTTTCAGAGCACCGTGTTTGAGAAAAATATGCCAAAAATGCATTTTCATATTAACATATCAAAAAAGTTTATATTTTGAGTCCCTAGTAACACTTGGGGCCCGTTTACTAACGTTTTTGTATATAAATAAAACTACAAACAAAACTACTTACTACAAATTTATCACAAATAAATAATATTCGCGTAAAACATCCTATTAAACGTAATTGAACATCATCTGTCAAAAGCGTTTGACATTTCACGAAATTGCTACCGTCCATTGTTCTATTTAAATTACGCTTCTACAAAAATTTTCAAATTATAAATTTAAAGTTTCTACGCGGATTTGAAATAATTTCTTACCTTTTGGACATTCTCTGGATTGGCACAAATTTTTCAAGACTAAGACTGGCCAAATCGATTCAGCCGTTTTCGAGTTTTATTCGAACATTTGAAAGAGAGCTCCATTTTTTATATAAGATATATATATAAAGCGAGAGGTTTTTCTTCAGATGGTGAAATAATATGATAAAATGTTTCTTGGGCATCCATCCAATAATTAAAAAACAGTTTTATTGAAAAATGTTTTTATTAAGTGAACATACGTTTCGGGTCCAGATTTGACCCATCTTCAGTGCAAACAAATAAATTTTAAAAAAATAAACACAAAGCACAACACAAAATTGCAACGAAAAAATAAGTATGAAATAAAAAATTGAAAAAACATCAAGTTATGAAAATTTTTGAAAATTGTAAAAATTAATAAAAACTTAATTTCACTTAAGTTTCACTTAAGTTTCACTTAATAAAAACATTTTTCAATAAAACTGTTTTTTAATTATTGGATGGATGCCCAAGAAACAATTTTATCATATATATATATATATATATATATATATTATATATATATTAATATAATATAAAAATAGGTCGGGTTTTTCTTTCTGACGATATAACTCCAGAATGCACGAACCAAATTCGACGATTTTGCATTTGTTGGAAAGGTCTGGGGTCCGTGAGGTTTATGGCTGGGTTATAATATATGAGAACCAAGAACTAATATTCTATCACTATATGTAACATAAGGTAGTCGAATAATTTCAACTCTTTATTGTCCAATCAAAGCACATTTGCTGATAATATATATGCCAATTAGTTGTAAACACCTGAAACATTTTATAAGATATGTATAAAGAAATTATAAATTAACAACAATTAATATATAACTATTTACATTTTTATTACAAATTTTGAGGTTATGTTAAGAAACTATATTTCAAAATATTTTTTTTTATTAATTTGTTGATGATTATACTTATTGCTGATATATATAATATAAACACCTCAAATACTCTATTTAAATACGTATAAACAAATATACATAAATACCTAAGTATATAAATAATTACATTCCCATTTTCAAGAAATAAATTTCCCCATCGTCCATCTAGCATCGCTTGCTATTATTAAGAATTAATTTATTTGCCACTTAATTTATATTATTCACGTAATGATTTTCAAATAGTAGTGATTAAAAAATGCATATTAATTCATAATAATAATAAATGCATATTTGTATCAAAACAGAAACACCGAATGACAGTTGACAATCGAATGTAAATGTCATGGATGAAATCATTGATAGTATCATAAATTGAATAAACTACATGGATAGTTTATAAATAATTAATTCTAAATTAGAATGAAAAACGGGATAAAAAGTATTTCATATGTTTCTCCTGGCTCTAAACTACCTCCCTGCCAATTTTCATCTAAATCGGTTCAGCCGTTCGTGAGTTATAAGTGTTACCACATAAAGCGATCCTCTTTTATTTATATATATATATATATATATATATAGTTTTTTTTGTTCTAACTTTTACTTGGTTTGCTTTTTCCTTTTGATCAATCCCAGTTCAACCTCTGTGTTCGATGCGTTTTCGAGAATCAATTGTCGCCTATTGATGCGAGTCTAGATGCTCGGTATGGGCGTGCTTCTAGCTTCACAATGAGTATTGCATAACTTTTAGTCAATTAGTTTTCAAATCTTTTAGATTCATAATTTTTCTAAAAAAAATGTTTTTTCTCTAATATGTTATTAAGTTTAATTTTTTAAAATAAATTTTTGTTGAGTGTTTTTGTCCTGTGGTGTGTATAATGTTCTCTATGCTATTAATTTTTATTGTTGTTTATATTAGTTAAAAATTTTCAAATTGTTGTAGTTGCTGAATGATGACACGCATCTTGTGTCGAAACGTATAAATAAAAGTTTTTTATACTTTATACCCTTTTTATTTCGACGATGGGCTGCTAGTTACTTTGAAATATGTTTCAAACGTCGAAAAACTATCAAGATATATATATATATATATATATATATATATATATATATAGATGACCCGACAGACGTTGTCTGTACCCACCTCTACGTTTTTTTATATATCCTATACTAATATTTATACCGTTCAGTTTAAAAATAATCATTATTGTTTTTCGAGTTACTATTTACACCAATATATGAGTGATGTTAAATGTAGTACTGTTTCTAATAAAATGATTATTCTCAATTCCCACAGTTAACACTTTAATTATCCCTTTAACAAATATTAAAATATGTTCAATAAAATTATATATTAAAAATTATACACTGCGATTTATAGAAACAAATTTATTCCAATAGCTCAATTTATTTTATTGAATTTAAAGGTTATACAATATTTTTAGACATGCCTGTAGATGTGGATGTTTAAATGAATGATTTTTTGTTTTATTCACGGCCTAAAACATTGACTTTCTAAATTTAGCACCATGTATTTATTGTCATAGCATAGATACACGTGTTGAAAATTGAAATCTTTTAAAAAGTATAACAAATTCAGAAAAATTAATATATAGCACGCGGTCAAGGTACAATATCACCTTGGATTTTTTTACCCAAAATAATTGCTTCAATAATGTTGCCTACAATTTTTATAATTTCGTACCATATTTAACTGGCTTTTAGTTTTAAGATCTAAATTGCATTTTCACACTAATAATTTAATATACATTATTACTTGAGTTCATATTTGAAGTGAATTAATTTGTCAAATTTTGTTCACATGTGCTCTATTCAACTACTATCAACAAATTTATTGCAAAATGGAGAGGAAAAAAGCGTATGCCCAGCTAATCTTAATCTAAAGTTCAGAAGTGAAAACAATTTGCATTTCGTCACCACCCCCGCATTAATTGGATTATAATTTTTTTAATTCTGATTTTATCATAACTTGTTATATACTATTTTAAAATTGATTAAATAAGCTACAACTTTCTCTATCATAAATTTTACCGTAACTTCTCTTATTTTGAAACGGCGAAGGGTTAAAGGGCTCGAAAGACACTCCGGTTGGACAGCCGCGCACTCTTTAAACAATTAGAACTCTATCAATATTTGTGTAACAAAAAATAATTAAAAAGCAATAATTAGTCTGAAAAATACCTTGAATTTTCATATATATACTTTTATACGTATTCTTTCAGAGATATTATAGTGAGAAATTGTTTTTTTTAATGGATTTTTTTATGAAATCATGAGTTTTTGAAAATCGTTTGTACTAATGTTATGGTATTTCTAGAATCCATCAAGATCTCTCAAACCAAGTTAATTCTAGATGGAAAACGATTATTTTTAATTTTGGTGGAAATGGCACTCATAAACTATTTGATTTTATCTTTATCTTTTTATTGCATGATAGCTCACTCATTTTACACGCAAGGACAGTACTTTCTTTTAAAGCTTATTTGGAGAACTATAAAAACCCATTTTCATAATTAACTTAATATTGTTCCTGAACACTGTACGATAGCGATTAATTAGGATTTTTATTGATATAATTTTTTTTATTGATAAAAAACCAAAAAAGAAACAAATTTTCAGTAGCCAACTTGAAAAGTATGTGCTCTTTGAAAAACATTATTAAACATTTGTCTTATAATTAGTTCTTTTATCCACACCAAACGTTTATTAAACACCCACTGAAAAGAAAGGGCATCCCCCCGGGTAGTGCAAAGGAGTCTAAATTGTTTTCACTATTGACTTGAGAGTAAGATGAGCCTAATTCCAAAATTCAAACGAATTGGAAAACAGTAAAAAAAAGTTCAGACCCAAAGCGCTCATTGAGTAAATATTCCGTTCAAAATGCCAACCATATGAATTTTGACACAATGTAACTTCTAAATATTTTTTGAATAAGTATTTTTTTTGTATTGTGACTTAGTATAGTGAGGCAAAACGACTGCAAATTGAATATTTTTGAGCGCAATCACTTATGGCTCGCCCCCATTGACGAATTCGTACGGCAAATCAGTTCGCAAAGTGCGCAAACAAATTATTGCAAGCAAAAGCAAACCACGCGCACGTTGAGAACACGATTCGCCGTGCGCGTCGGTCGCATGCGCAGACTGTCAAACGCATGTTATATTATTGCATCTTATATTAATTTAATTTTTGGCACATCTCAGCTTCTTTTTGGCAATAATAAGGTAGACATTACATTTTCTTTATTTAATCGTGAATTTATTATATTTTAATATT
>NW_020537646.1:20308815-20344111 GCF_003426905.1 Ctenocephalides felis | reverse complement strand
CCCTAAAAGTTGTCTCAAAACCTACATATAGTACGTATACCTTACCATATGTAGTTTTGAGACAACTTTTAGAGTGCTATTTTAGAGTATTTCCAGGCTTACAGCTGGGTATCTCGTATTCCGAGATGAACTTACTATATGACTGGACTATTTGTAAGAAAACCTGCCAATTTTGATCTCAAACGATTAGAATAACTTGAAATGTCAAGAGATCATAAAATCAGCAAATCAGATTTAAAATGACTTGAAACGTTAAAAAATAAATAAAATAAATAAATACATATAAATAATTGTAGTATGATCATAATTATACCATTTATGTAATTTCAATGGAATATAAAATAAACATTCCCAAAAAAAGTCGACATCACCGCCGTTGGATGTCTGACTTCATACTGACTTCACTTTATTTTTGAACTCGAGCTTGTTTCTTTGTTAATTTTTACATAATTTTAGTTTTTCTGTTCTTGTTAGTTGAATGAATCTAATTATTCTCTTCTCTATTCTACTAATTTACATAACTTGCACATAAAATGCATATATACATCCTCATATCGAGTTACATTTTCTGAATAGAACAAAATGAGTCACTCCAAAGGCAGGTGTTCTCAATAACATGCTCACTATAGGAATGTAATTAACATAAGCAATAGTTGTATTACTAACAATAAGACATATACGTAATATATTAACCTGAGCGAGCAAAGGCCAAATGTTAAATGACATACGTCAATTAGCATAGAGACAACCTGAAACATGTCCACAATTATTATTGGCTATACAAAGTCTTTCAAATGTCTACTTGACAAAAATCGACGAGATAATGATAATACCCACGTGTTATGCATATACATTCATACATGCATATATACATATACATATTTACATATATATATATATATATATATATATATATATATATCTTGTAAATAAAATTTTTCTGTACAGATGTATGAATGAAAACTTCTCTTTCGCGGTTATTCGACTTTTAATAAATCTTTTTGAAGTTAGTTATTCATCTTTAATTTATCGACTACCAGTAACATGGTCTTCTAAATAAACCGGTACTATGATAGGAAATTTATTAAGGAAAAAAGTAACTAAATACGAAAACGATCTTTCCCGTATAGTATGATTCCCGGATAAAATGACATATAAGGTCAGGACATACTGACATGCCAATTTTCAAAAAGGCAGTTCACAAATAAATTGTTTGGTCCTCTTTGGAACATAGACATAGCCAGTTTTTAAATAAGGCCACCGTGTCAATTTGTCCATATAGTATTAATATTAACAAATAATAGTCTGCCCGAAGGCAGGTCTATGGTAAGAGAGCACCACAAAATCAATAATTTTTTCCCCTCCCTTGTTTATTATTTCTATTGTCGTTTTATTATAATTAATTTATGACTATTAATTATTTATATCCGTTTATATGAATTTTTCTTTTCAAACTTCTGCTTCCATGCTTTTTGGTTCTGTGTTACGGCTTTCAGTTCTCTGTATTTCCTCTTCTCGTAAGTCATCAATCATCTACATTCTTCTTCTTTCCATTTCTTTCATTTCTATTTTACTTTCGACGACGTCGTGTAGAAGGCACTTTTTTGCAGGATGGGTTTCGACCCAGTTTCCTTTTCTTTTCGGGATCGTGCTCTGTAGAGCACTGATCTTTTATACGCTCACTTTTCTCAGGACTTCTTATTACATTTTTATTAATATTTGTCCATATATACCATTTTAGCCGTATTTCCCTTTATAAGTGAATTTGTAAGAGCACCACATTTAAGATTCTATTCCTATACTTGAAAAGCGTATGCGTTCGTAAAGTGAATCTAAAACTTAAAACTTTTGTACATATAATTAAATAATATTCATTAAATCTCTAGAAAGGGTAAAACTAAATAGCTGCATTGAAAATTATTTCCCACGACGTCAGCCTTATTTTAACCTTATTTTTCTCCTCTGCCTTGTTCAACCTCACAGTTCACACAATATTTTTTACGCATCATACTTTTGTATCACTAAATCAGATTACAGTCTGGAGATTTATTTAAAATTTCCGTCTTATCTACTAATCTTATTATTTCAATCTCCTGTGGCTTGTTCTATTTAAATTTAATCTCATCTTTGTTCTATTTTTTCTTGACGTTGTTTCAGACGCACTTTATGAAGCTAATTCATTTTCCGATATAATATTGTGCCGTTGATTAAAACAATGAAGGAGGAGATGCCTTATATAAAATTATGATTTTCTAAGAATTTATAGGGCAATTTTGTTGATACATACAAGTTTGTTTTTTAACCTATATTGGCTTTGTTTGCTAGAACGTTTTATCCACATACGTCATTATTTTATACATATACATGGATAAAATCCATATTATTTTTATTCAATACTTATTATATTATTTTTATTCAACATATTGTAATACCATTTGAGTATTTTTACATTCGTTAATAATTTGAACCTATATTTATTATTATATTCTAGTTTATACAATTTTTATCTACTTCTGTTTGACAAATTTTATTACAAATATATTATTTATATTTAATATCCCATAATACAATTTGATTTCTTAAACATACAATAAAAATATCAACAATCAAAAAGATTTACTAATTCATGTAAGGGATAATTGTGTAATTCATATTAGTGCAATAGGGAAGACTGGGTACGGTTATGCCACTTTTTTATTAGCTATAATTTTATTAATTTAACTGAGAAAAAAGTAAATTAAATATGAAGATTTTTTGACCTGGAAATACTAAAAGACTGTCTTTAAATACTATAGATTAGTTATAAATTATAAAAAAAGGGCGAGTGTCACAACTGTCCACGCGTCCAGGACGGTTGTGACAGACATAAACATAAGTTCAGAAACACCAAAATAGTTTATAGCGACTTTTATTGTCAAAACTGACTCAATGCAATAGAGGAAACTTGTTCGAACAAACATACTTCATCTTTTTCTTTTCAGATCATATTTCAAAATCAGTATCAGTATGATTTTCATTGTCAGAACTGGCTCAATGCAATAATGTAAACTTGTTCGAACAAACATACATCATCTTTCTCCCTTTGGTCTCTATGTCAAAATCAGTATAGTTCAACTTTTCAGACGACTGTCACTACCGTACCTTGTCACAACCGTACCCAGTCTTCAATTTTATAAATAATTTATATCAATAACTACATAATTTGTGTTCAATATCAGAAAGATAAAGAAAGTCGGAGTTTTCTATGTGTACTGGTAACCAATAGAATAATTTAAGAATAGCAACACCAATTTAATGCCTATTAGACGGTAATCTTTTTTGAAGAAAATCAATATGCTTTAATAATTCAGCATTTCTTTCTCTTCGTTTTTTCTGATATCTCTTAGCGGTCAATACGGAGGAAAATAAATTCTCATTACATATAAATTTGGACTCGACAACTGCCTTTGCCTTTTACTCTAGAAATGAATTGAATTATTAATACACATCCGAATTGTAAAGCTGAATCTTCTTGTATTATATTCTATATTTCATTATGATCATCTTATACTGAACCCAATTACTGGAAACCCATCGTTGAATTATATTATATAATCCATTCGATGTACTTCAAAGTTTGATTGAGATCTGCTATCTGAATTTGATACGGCTCAATCCATGAGCGATTTCCAATCGAGAGACAGAAATTACGTCTTCCAGACGTTATGGGTTGCATTCAGCACAAATTTGACATTCTGTATTATTTCGACTTCGTATTGTAAATCATGAAAAAGTAATAAATTATTTTGCGGTTTTACGACCGTTGTTTGATTTAGGAGACTTATATAGGGATATTCGGCTGGATTTCAGACGATGGTTGCATCGCAAGCAAAATTCCATGTACATAAAATAAACTTCAAAATCTTACCGTAATTACTAGAGTATTTTAATTTTATGTTTAAGATGTTGAATATGATTTAGAACTAGTTTTTTAATAGAGTAATATTGTTTTAGTGATACCACCTTTATTTGTTTTCCGTCCAAAAACAATATATTGAATTCTGTATGAGACAAACTTTTTTTTGGTTATTAGCTACCAAGTCACACATTATATATGAACTAATATTTAATGTACTTACAGAATTCTTAATTATATTTCATGCAGATGTATCTTTTATACGAGTAGGTTACAAACACTAGATATTTTTCATTTCGAGCTAAACATTTGGAATTTTTATTATATTTAATTAACAAATTGTATTATTTAAATATGCCTAAACATAGCCATATGAAGAATAGAAATTAGTGGTGTATGGCATCGTGCCTTAAGGCAAATGCTGGAACTTCCCGTACCCTAAAGAAATATTCGAGGAATATTAAATGTTTTCAAATAGATTATTATAATTACTGTAACTTATATATTTATAGAAAAAAAATAAACAAAATTTAATCAGTCGAGTTTAAAATGAAGGACATTGTCTAATATTTATAAGAATTATTATAATTAGAAGAAATTCAAATCGGATGCTTAGTTCTCTCAAAAACTGCCCCTTTTTGCACATTTAGCTCAGTATCTCCAAAACGGCTAGAACTGCCTTTGTCAAAATGTAATCACCACTTCTCCCAATTATTACTAATTGAATGTTCTTCATATTATTCAAATCGGATACTCCGTTCTTTCAAAAACTCGACTTCTATTATTTGCACTCTTTGCTTCGTATCTCCGTAACGGCTGGACCTGCCTTTGCCAAAAACTAATCAGCACATCTCCCTATCAATGGAAATCGAATGTTTTTTTAACCATTAAAATTGACACTCAAAACACACACACATCCATTTTTTTCTAAGGTATACCAAAATGTTCAGAAACTTTTGAAACGAGAAGATATTCAAACAATTTCATTTTTGATTTTTGGCCCATTGCTATAACTTGCCCTACGAGAAGTTAATAAATACAAGTCAGAAAAATTTTCAGAGATATGTTCTTGCAATTAGAGATATATAAAAGGCTTTCAATTTCATACCATATAAATAGGGTTTGATACTTCATAATTAACAGAATAGATTTTTTTTTGTCCAGCATGTATTTCAATTTATTTTCATATATCATTTATGATTTGTTGACTTCTTCTAAATTCGTTGTGAATGTTTGTAATTTTTTAAAAATACTTTGATAGAAAAAATGATATGTGAAATACGATATATTACATTATTTCCAAAGTTATCCCTTTCACTAGAATCTTAGTTCAATGGAAGATACTCATGGTATATGTCTATTTCTCTGTATTTTGATATATTACATCTGTTTATATTTAAGTTTGCACTAAAATATTACATTTCAACACTTATTTGAAGTAATGTATATTCGTTGCCATCGTTCTTCCTCAACTTATTCCAGAGGTTTGACAGTCTGGTGTCATTTGTCATTTCAGCTTCTTCCGGCAAGAGGCATTTGTGCTTTTATTGGAAATTGCGAATGTAACGTATGATTTTTATTTTATTAACTTGAATATATTTTATGTTTTGAGAAGATCTGCAGTTCTGCAGATCCGATAAAACAAGTTAGAAACAATACCAAAATGCGGTAAAAATTATCATCAGACATGTGCACATCAAATTATCAGATATGTTGTAGACATTTTGATTAAGTACAAATTTTTCATAAATTTTCTTTGGCGCGATGCCATTCACTACTAGTTCATAACATGTTTAGAATACTCCAACAATGTTTAAACCAAAATTTTAATTTTTTACCTACATTATCTTTATTTGCTCGTATTGTTGACTTTGTCGCCGTTTGTACATATTTGCGCCCAGTTTTCGGTGTCCATTGTAAATCGAATGTCAAGAACTTTAAGTATGGTCTTATTTTATTAATGACGCAAGGTGCAACATTTTTTATCTTTTATCTCTGTGCCATTATGAAACCGCATCGTAAACTTCATTTTATCTCGTTACGAAATCTGCATTTTTGTCGAAAAGGGAAGTCGCACGAATTCTTCAGATCTTGAGGTCTGGTAAAGGAAAAATTTGAAATTATTCCATACTCTATAAAACTTGTACGATGGTTTTTAGAACGATTCTGAATTGTTTTAGTGATTTGAAATATATGTTAATAATAAAATTATTTTTTTTTAAATTTGATATATCACTGGTATCATTGCGTTCATTATTTAAAATCATGCAGAAATGTTTAAATATATGTGTAATTATAACCGCAGTAAAATGTTAATAATATAAATAATAAATAGGTACGCAAAAGCTTTTTTTTTTCATTTAATTATACCAATCTAAATAGGTTCCAATAGTCTTTCATAATTAATGTGATAACACTTTGTGGCATAAGATTGTAAATATATATTTTTTTTCATTTATTTTTATTTCATATATAATTTTCATCTAAAGGCAAACTTTCATATGTGCATAACTGCATACAAATCATTTATGCAAACATATTTCATATTATTTTTCTTCTCATACATTTTCAATTTTATTTTTCATTTCCAACACCAGCACCATATATCTTGCCTTATGTTAGTTACCCTTTAGTTTCTGGTTTTAATATGAAGTAATTATTTTTAATAAATTTATCTCTGCATATAGCATACAAATATTGATTTTCATTTTTTTATAATAACTCTTTATATAAAGTTGGTCGTTTTTTCTGTTCGATGAGGGCACCACATCGGGATAATCTTTAACATGAACATCATATCACGTATTTGACATGTGATACCCTGATATGGTACTGTAGTGTTATATTACATATATTCACCCTAAGCATTTACAATTATTTAATTAAACTTATTGTTAAGTTCTTTTGAAACCCTTTATATAGTGAAATAGAAAAAAGAAAAAATAATAACATGAAAAAATCAAGTCGCCACCAGTAGCAATTCAACAATTAGTAATGAAACAAAACTCTTTCTCAAGTAGTATTATCCTAGTTTATTTGATATATGACAAATATAATTCAGTTTCAAAATATACGCAATATTAATTTGTATGCATTGAATAATTGCGATAAGGGGCATTCATTAATTAAGTGATCGATTTTTTAAGGATTTTTGCCTCCCCCCCTCTCCTTTGGGGATACGTGGTGAATTTCAAATTTACTTTTCTTCCCCCACCAACACGATCGAAAAATACACAGATCACGTGTAATTTTAGTTACAAGAAAAAATTGTAGAATTTTTTATTTTTTTTTGAAAATGTTTGGATTTAAAAAAAAATCAGGCGAAAAATAAATACACTTGATATCTCACTATACCCTCTCCCATGTGATATTTTGTGATTTTTAGTCAAAATCCCTCTTCTAAAAACCTCATGTGATTAATGTTCTTTCGACGCCTTATAATATTGCAATTTTACGTAACATATTTTTATGTATCTATTATATTTTCTACATATAATTAGCACCTTATATATAAGCTTTAGATTTTTTTGTTCGACGTTGAGATATATTCTTGAAATGTTAAGTGGCAGCCAAATTGTCGAAGTAAAAGAGCAATGAATAACTAAAATATTTATTTAGTACGTTTCGACACAGTATCTGTGTCATATTCAGCATATTTTTTAAAAATAAAAGAGTTCATTACAAGGTTTAAAAATGAAATTTTGTGAAAAAATAAAATATTTTTACAAGTAGAAATCTTTATATATATCTAAACCGGCTAAATTAGTTTTTTTTTCTAATTCTTTTAATTTAAAAAATATAGTTTTGTGTTGGAAGTTTACTGCTAATATTGTATTGCAAAAGACAATTATTATTATAATATATTCCGAAATCTTCTGAAGTCTAAGAGATAATTCAAGAAGTTGTTAATGATAGTAAACTTGAATGTCAAGCTTAGTGCTTATTTTTTAATGTATTACTAAGTGTCTAAGAAGTTGCAAACTACAGTAATAATGACTTTATGTTATTAATACATATTAATAATCAAATTTATGTTATTTATGCAGATTATTGCAAGTAAGTTCATCTTTTATAAATGTCCCATCGTGGGAATAATTTAAGATGTCTCGAGCAACGTATCAGCGGATTAAAATGATTATATATTACTTAATAGTTTTGCCATTTATTAATTCTGAAAGACAGTTGATCTATAAATAATCTAGTTATTATACTTGTATTTTCATAGATACTGGGAATATTAAGAAAATTACGTGATGAAGATATGTACTGCATTTTGAAAGATTTTCAGTGAAGGCGAAAAAAAGGATAAACAATTTATACTAAAAAAGTTACTTGTTACATTATGAAATGGAAGATCAATATTTTAACTAAATAAATTTTACAATTTCAATTATTCATTTATTTATTTATTTATTTATTCATTAAATTTTTTGTGATTTAAAAAACATTTTTTTAAAATTTTTGAAAACATGTACTAAGCAAATATGAACTCTTAACCTTTTTCTAGACATCTAGACAGTTACGTACATGTAAGGTTTTCGAGGACATTTTTTTTTTTTTTTTTTTCATTTATTATTTTACAGCAATCAGAACAGTACTTATATTCTATGAGCTGCATTGCTTATATATATATATAAACTAAAAAGAATAAACTAAATAAGAATAAATAAAAATAATAACATAAAAATAGTAACTAATAATAATAGTAATATATAATAATAGTAAATAATAAAATAATATAATAATACTACAAAAAAAAAAATTAAATTAACTTAACTAACATATTTCGATGATTACTCTAAAAAATATAGAAATTGTTCCATTAAACAATTTGCTAGATTAGGATATTATCCATTGGTGATTTACGCTTGAGCCTCTTCGAGGACATGATAAATTTTTAGCAGAGTTGTTCAATATACAGTCAATTGTTTAATAGCTTAATAGTTTAACTATACACATTTTAATTACACGCAATTTGTTTATATAGATACAAACACATTTAAAATTGTATGTATGTATATAACTAATTACAATTTAAATCACTCTTAATCTCCTAGTTGCAATAAATCATTCCACCTCAGTCGATTGAGACATAAGCTTATTTTATTAATATCCTTATTCACCTCTACACGTTTTCAAATCATTAATCTAATACCCATGTGTGGGAAGACTCATTAAACTTTAATTGATATGTGATTTAGCATATTGACAACTAATTGACTTGTGTTCCGACATACAAAGTTTTTACGATGTTGATTTCCATTTACGCGCTAGACATTGATTAAATAGAGGATTATATTACTATGGCAGAATAAAGACATAATTATTTTCTGTAAATGGTTTTGTATGAATGTATTTAAACTTGATATATTATAAATTTATTGCGTATGTAAGAAATTATTCTACAGATTTTGAAACAGAATGGATATTTAATTGATTATGTTTATCTAACGTGCTAAAGTTTATTCATTATTTTTTGTCATGAGAATGCTTAATAGCTTTGTAATAAATCGTTATTGGTTAGTTATGTATTTTTTTCAAACTTTAAGAAATTATAAATACAACAAAATTTTGGATTTTACATGTCGCTTTGAAGTAGCTAACATTTGTATAGGGTAGGACAGGGCACAAAGGTCCAATTGGACTTTTGTGCCAAACCAACAAACAACACATGTTCTATTTATATTTATTTTTATATTTTGGATACATGATTAAATTTAGTATTTTCAGAAAATGAATTATCTTAATTGAATTAATTACAGTAAAACATAACACTAAAACAATATTAAGCCTGACATTAGTATTATGTAATGCAATAACTTGAAGAAAAAATGTTATGGTATTGAGATAATTTATTTAAGGCTTGTAGATCTTAAATTCCTTATGATGGTAAAAAAATCCTTTAAATGTGCAATTTTTATTTAAGTTCCAAACAACTATCTGACACATATCAAACAGCTATCTGACTATGTTTCATTAAATCTTTAATTCATTCACCAATGTAGTGATATGTGTTGAACTGTAATAACAATTCGAATCATTATTTTGTTTAATAATTACAAAACGCGTTGCTAGTTATATGTAGGTTACGCGGACATCGGAAGTGCTTACTGTTGGATTTTGTAATTAGGTTGTAAACAATAAATTAGTATATAAGAGTTAGACAAAAGTTAGACAGTCAGTCAAACTTGGAGTAAGACTCGGAGTCAAGCTCAGAGTCAAACCTGGAGAGAGCTTGGAGTCAAGCTTGGAGTCTAAATAGTATTCAGTAAAATGTAGTCTTTGCTGATATGATAACCACAAGGTTATCAACAAATATTAATTGTAAAAATAGTGAATAATAAAGTATCATTCGAAGAAAGAAGTGTGTTTGCAAATTACTATCAAATCGCTGTTCGTCCTAAAGGCCTATCACACTACCAGTGGACTCAGGAGAGTCCACATCACAAATATAATATTTCAACAACTATTCAACTGTTTACCGCTCGGGTCCAGCCTATCAATACAATTCCTGGTCGTGCTGGTGATCCAAAACATACCTCCCAATATATCAACCAACAGTCCAGGACAATTCATGGTGGCTTAGCGGTTTTTTCCCTCGTAGCGCTGAAGAGTTTTCTGAAGGAGACATCGAGTTCAAAGCTGCCACAACTCGACAAACCGAACGATCATTCGCAGCACAAACTAAGGGATGGTGGCGCCTACCGAAGAACTTTAGAACGAACGCGAGACTACGACTAACTTGGACATAACTATCTCATCGGATTCAAGTAAGCAAATCAAAATTTAATCATATCTCAAGATGGAACCCATTTTTGAAGAAGCTAGAGAAGGTAAAGATAATAGTATAGAAATAAATAAATTTAGAATTCAATTAGCAATTAGCACTATACCCGAATTCAATGGCAATTCAGATGACCTTTATAGATTTTTAAGTACTGTAGACTCAATTTTAGATGATGTAGATTTTAAGACATACAAATTTATATCAAAAATTGTTATTTGTAAATTAAGTGGAACAGCTTTTAATTGCATTAGACGGGCTGATTATCAGTTATGGAATAATGTCAAACCTATTCTAATTAAACGTTTTAAAGATAGAAGGTCCATAGCTGAGTTACATCACGAGCTAGCAACAACAACTAGAGAAAATGGGGAATCGATTGAGAAGTTTGCAGAGAAACTTGAGAGTTTGCTTACGTTAATAAACAACGAATGCTATTTTACACAAAATGAAATAGCGTATCCATCATATTGTGACTTGGCTTTGGCAGTTTTTGTTAGAGGCCTACCATTGGACTTGAAAATTATAGTTAAAGCAGCCAAACCGGAAAATTTGAAAGATGCTGTGCACATTGCTGCAAAGGAAGAAAAATATTAAACATCAGATCTGATAAAAAATACAATCCATTCGTCACTTGCAGATACTGCAAGAAAAGGGGACACCACATTAACCAATGTCGAAAACTTACAAATAGGAAAAGAGATGACAAACTTAGAATCTACAATGGTGGAAAATGACGATAGAATGGACTACGAAAGTAATAAGGATCTGAAATATACACAACATATGATGATACATACAAGGCATTCATAACAACTAAAGAAGAGTCCGAAGAGTCCGGAGAATCCGAAGAATCCGAAGAACAAGAAGAATCCGAAGAGTCCGAAGAATCCGAAGAACAAGAAGAATACAAAGAAGAAAGTTTGACTCACAACACCAAAATAGAAGAGTTGACGACAATCGCTGCAAATTCATACGAAGAAGAAAAGGATCTATATGTGGCGAAGATATGGAACAAACCATACGTGCAAATTCATACGAAGAAGAAAAGGATCTATATGTGGCAAAAGATATGGAGCAAACCATACGAACAAATTCATACGAAGAAGAAAAGGATCTGAACATATATGTGGCACAAGATGTGGAACAAACCCAAGATGAGGTTTACGACATGAAAGAAATTAATGATAAACAAGAAGAAATAAGAATACTTAATGATGAAGGACCAGAATATATGAAAACTATTCCCATTAAAATAAAGAAGAAGAAGAAAAAGAAAAGAAATATTAAAAGAAGAAAAATTAATGATGAAATTATAGAAGAAAATAATCAAGAAACCAGGGAATATAAAGTTAATATGATAAGAAAATTACCTTCACAACGAAAATTGTCAATAAATGAAAATATAGCCACTATGACAGATATGTTCAACCGTAATAATATGAATTTGAACACAAATGAGAAATATGCACATTTACAAAGCCAAAGCAGCAGAAAATTAATATCGTCGCAAACATGTAAGAAGAGAAACATTCCCGATTTTATTATTTTCAGAACAGCACCAAAATTGTTTTAATTATAAATACCGGAAGAAAATAAAAACTCGCCAGGTGTAAACACAATAGTAACAACGCAAGTCATTCTGTTTGGTTGACACATAAGCGAATTCTCATATTTCAAAGCAACATTTGTTCAATTTTGATTACCCAGCAAATTTCGAATATATCAAGTATCAAGTAACAATACAACGTAAATTAAAATTTTCATTAATTACTATTTATGATTTAAATTATCAAATGCAAGATTCTTTACGCCATTATTAATTTCTTGGAGATTTTAAAGACATTTTTCAAATTATGATTTTTATGCTCTATTGATATAAAAGTTTTTGAAAAAAAAAAAATATTTTGCATCATTTATGGTAAGTTGTTCGAAACATATTTTGTTTTACCGGAATAACATTTAAATTTCAGTGATGCCTTTACATAATCAGCGACCATCTAATTTGTATTCAACTGCTGATTTTTTTTTATATGTATGTTATTAAAGATTTATTAATGTAGAGATAAAAATATAATTATTATAAGATTTTTTTTTCAGAGCACATTATTTGTAAACATATTCTAACAGTAATGACACTTTTGAGGACAAAAGTTTTTAAGGGCCGAAGGAAGAAGAGATGGAACTCATTTTTTTTCAATTTTTTCTTAATTTTTATAGTTTTCCGAGGACGAAAAACTTTTGAAGAGGGAGGTTGAACTGTAATAACAATTCGAATCATTATTTTGTTTAATAATTACAAAACGCGTTGCTAGTTATATGTAGGTTACGCGGACATCGGAAGTGCTTACTGTTGGATTTTGTAATTAGGTTGTAAACAATAAATTAGTATATAAGAGTTAGACAAAAGTTAGACAGTCAGTCAAACTTGGAGTAAGACTCGGAGTCAAGCTCAGAGTCAAACCTGGAGAGAGCTTGGAGTCAAGCTTGGAGTCTAAATAGTATTCAGTAAAATGTAGTCTTTGCTGATATGATAACCACAAGGTTATCAACAAATATTAATTGTAAAAATAGTGAATAATAAAGTATCATTCGAAGAAAGAAGTGTGTTTGCAAATTACTATCAAATCGCTGTTCGTCCTAAAGGCCTATCACACTACCAGTGGACTCAGGAGAGTCCACATCACAAATATAATATTTCAACAACTATTCAACTGTTTACCGCTCGGGTCCAGCCTATCAATACAATTCCTGGTCGTGCTGGTGATCCAAAACATACCTCCCAATATATCAACCAACAGTCCAGGACAATTCAGTGTTTTTGCTGTTTTCCAAAAATTTGTCACCTGGTCTTTTTTATCACATATCAAACAAATAACTATCTGACTATGTTCAGTAAAACTCCCAGCTAATAGCTAATTCATCATTGTAAAAATATATTTTCTTTGCTGTTTTTTCAAAAATTGGTCACCTGGTTCTTTTTACCTCATAGGCGTAGTAAAATAGGACGGACAAGGGGCTAGCAGATCCAGTATTTTAGTTTTAATTTTAAAGGAATTTTACAAAATAATAGCTACATTATACAACCATTGCAATATTTAACTTTCATGGACTCATTTGCTACAAAGATAACAATGTGTATAACCTTGATCTGGTATTTTGTCAGAAATATTCATCAGCGGAGTTGGAATAACAATTCATTTTATTTATCTCTTGTAAAATTGCTTTTTTAACTTTTACTTTTTTATTTACTATTTTTTATTATTTACACCTTAATCAGGGAAAAGGTTTATTTGGTTCAGAGGTTTTATAAAAAAATGGTTTAATCTACATCTTATAAAACAATTAAATAATATTTTCTTAAGAATTATAGTAAAGCCTCGTAAACTAAACAACAGTGCTTACAACCAAAAAACTTAGCAAAGAAAGAAAATACTTTTGTTATGGATTTTCAAATATGCCCGTCTTTATTTCCTGCGTCGTCGTTTTAAGAATTAAGTTGGTGGCTGGTTGTACATCTTTTACCCTCTACTTTCAAATATCATTGCTGAAAAATACTTAACTTTACTTGTTTTTGAGCTATTGTTAGTGGACCTTTTTACCCGCCCTGAGATTTTTTAGCCAAATTGGCTTGCTTGCTTAGTATTGGTATCAAAATATTTAGATAATTTGGCTGAAAAGAATCTGAAAAATTTCTACTTCATAAAAAGCGAATATATGGAATATTATAAGTATCTATGTATATGTATTTATATTTGGCTTAAAAATTCCCTGCATATCGAGATTATTATAAATCTCGTAATAATAATAAATATACCGTTAAAGGTCCATGTTTTATGGTATTTTCTTACGGTTACTGCAATAGATTAGTATTTAGTATTTTCTGCTTCTCGTAATAGCCATAATTTGCTTCCAATTACTTTTAAGGTGTTACAAAAGCTCCGTTAATTCTTGTTAGTATGAGATTATATACCGTGGTCAGTTTTATTTTTATTTCGATATGGATTTTCTGAGATGTAGTGATAAAGTTTTATATCCAGAGAAAGGATTAATCACTAGTAATTTTAGTTAGGTAGCACATTATATAATACAGTTGGAATTTTCTAGATTATCAAAATGAGATATCATTAATTTTAGTTAAAGCGTTTAAAATTAATAATACATTATTTTAATTTTAATTTATGAATAATTTATAATTTTTGAGGTGTTATAATAAAATGAAGCAATACTATTACAATAGAATAAATTGAATTGTGAATCTACTTTACTTTATATAATATCTAAATATATTCTGAAATTTCATATTAAGTATGAAATATATTCTGAAGTATATTTAGTATGTTTTATTTAATCTAATTTTATTGTAGTAATATTTCTTCATTTTATTATTTATTTAATTTTATCATTGTTATATGTGCAGTTTAATTTAAAATTAAAATTAAAAAAATAGTATTATTTTTGTAAAGCCATGCTTATAATTATATTTTTTTTATTCAAATCCTTTTATTTAAAATTTAAAATATGTTGAATACTTGTGGGCTAATTTAAATAGAATCTGTCCCAATTTTTAAGGGTAGCAAAATTGTATTTATGATAAAGAACGCGAGATTTGATTTAAAATTAAAATTGTAGTGCTATAGCTTGCTGTTTATTTATTTAATAATGTATTTATTCATTTAGGCCTTTGTCATTTAGCCCTTGAATAGATGAACCTTTTACAGATAAAGGTACAAATATTACATAAAATTAGTAACTATTTATTATTATATCACTAAATTGCATCCCTGCAAAAAAACTAACAAAACTTGCTGTTTTTAAAGCCATGTTAAAAAAATGTTTTTTAATTTATTATTTAAATTTTTTAATTTAAAACTTTTTTTAAACATGTTGTATAGTTTAGGGCTAATATAAAATTTTTGTTAAATTTTGTCCCAATTTTTGGATGCATAAAATTAAAATTTTCTGTTTCAAACGTCTATTTCAAAAGAAACTTATTGGGGTAGATGTGAGCAATATCTTCTAATTTATATCATGAGCGTAAATAGTGAACTATAGTGGAATGTAAGCTTTTTCTGGCTAGTTATTTTTTTTTCTAAAATTAATATTTTGCAATCCTTTATAAAAAAAAATATTACTCTACAATTCGGCTTATTCATTCATGTAAAATGATTTATTATATCCTCCCAAACTTACAAGTAAAGATACTAATCCAAGTTAAGACATTTATTAATTAACTTCATAATAATAATAAAATATATATTAACAAGTCGGATTGTGATCCACTATCGTGGATCTTCATAATCCCTTTTCGTTGACGTGGATCCTTTGAAAGTTGTTATGGACCCCTAGGGGTCAATATGGATCATTTTGGGAATCACTGCTCTAAATTATATGATAAATGGTGAACTATGATAGAATGTGAGCTTTTTCCGGGCAGATTATTTTTTTCTAATATTTATATTTTGCAACCCTTTATAAAAAATATTACTCTACAATTCGGCTTATCCATTTATTATAAATGATCATTTACCATTTTTCGACTATATAAGAATATTACTACATTGCTTCGGGTGCAGTCCTGCATTTGAAGTCCAACCCCACACAGGGAGACCGGTTCCTTCGAACTGGGAACGTTTATGAAGATATTTAACAAAGGACAAAGAAGAGGCGCGCGGCACGTTCGGTCACTCGCGATTGCACTCGCCAGCTCGCCACTCGAACTTCTCGCTCCATTCACCAACTCGTCCGCTTGACTGACAATTAGGGGTGCAGAAAAATTGATTATCGATTTTAAAAATTTTACTCAAACATACTTTTTGATAAATGATAATTGATTCAAAAAAAAATTGTTTTACTTTTACTTTACTTTTGATAAATAACTTTACTTTTGATAAATACTTACTTAAATCCAAAACACACACGCGACAGACAAGTTCAGGCTTGAAATATAACTTGACAAATATAGTCGTCAGTTTTTAATCAAAATTGACTAATGTTACTTGATGTTTATTAGCAGTTGTAGGTAAAATTGAAATTTAAAAAAATAGTAGTCATTATAATTTGCCAAACAGTGGTTTTGTAACAAAACTAATCATAATTAGTTCTATAAATTTGTTGAAAACTGGTCATAATTAGTTCCAACAAAATTTTTGTTCTACTATGCATATAAGTAAGGCGTTACTAATAATATTTACTAACCACTCATTTAACATAGCTTTGCAAACAACAATATATCTCTAACCATAATTTCAAATAAATAAACTACACAAAAATGGAAGAATTATAAATTAAATCTCAATTTACATGGGAGACATATTTACAAAAAGTTATTTAGTGCAATTTGAACTTAACAAGTATCTGCAAATTGAAAATTAGAGCGCCGGTAAGACGTTTTTTATGAAATGACTTACAAATGGGATAATTACTGTCTTTGGGCGACTCTCATATCTCATTTTATTGATCAGCTTGTTTAACCCTCTCAGAAAGATCGGCCGAGCCTTTTCATATTAATAAACATCATGGTCCTAAAGAATATTACGGTCCTACAAGTCGATTAATTTTAAAAAATCATCTAACTTTGAAAAAATATGATAGTCAATAGTCGCTTTTGTCACAAATTTAGAAGCCATTTTTCTGGAATTACTAAAAAAAATGCCTATAAAACTTATCTAGTAGTGTAGAAATATTACCATTAATTTAAATTATTAAATAATATCAAGGGCTACGTACATGATATATGTAATCGTGCAGTTGAAAAAGTTATCTAAATATATATATCGCAATTTCGGTTGATTAAGTCAATGATTACATATTTCGGGTAGTTCATGCAACTTGCCTTAAGGAATTATGCTACTTTTAAATAGTTTTTGAAGCAAAAGTCAACACACTGGATGTCTTCTATAGGTGACACCAGTACATACAGGGTCGTAATAAGTGTCGCCTATAGGCGTAGAGCATTGATAATTATGAAATGTCTGAACAAACTGAAAATCACATCTAAAAAAACTACTTCTATAATGTCCAATACTTCAGATATTTAGTTGGTAAATAACATTTTATTTATAGATATGATTTAACAGATCTGACTATAAACGTTTAGCAAATTAACTATTAATTAAATTGTTAAGTTAATTATTAATTAGATTATTAGTTCTAACATTTGGCAAATTAATTATAAATAGAACGATCAAATGACTACTAATGCGTATTCGTGGTTTAAATAATAAAAATCAATAATTTATTTAGTTCATGATAAATAATTATTTTCTGGCATATTATAACAAAATGAAAGAATTTCATTCAATTGAATAAATTTAAAAAATATTTACTAAATCTTTGTTACTCTGTATAATAAAAATATTTGTTTAAAAATCTAAATTTGATATTTTAACGCATCTGAATTAGATGGATGGATTTTCAATATAATGTTTAGTTGCAATGAGGAATAACATATACACAAAATCTTTTTTGAGATATTGCCTTCTCATAAATATAAATTTGTTCGTCTGGAGTTAAATCTTCCATATAAAGCATTTCTTCTAAACTCTCTAGTTTTTGTGGAATGCAAGCTACTACTTCATTGTGAAATAATATAGTTCTTGTCGTTTTCTCAAAGTTTTTAATTGTAATTCAGATGATTCTGATTGCGTAAAAAGTTGATCGTTTTCATCCAAAAGAGCATTGATCACGGAAAAGATCAGGATATTATCAAGTTTTTCTATAAATTAAGAAGCAATATTCTTAGAGGAAAGTCCTATTTTTTTAAATCTAAATTTATTATTTTTAACACATTTAAATTGGATGCATGGGTTTGTAATCTAATGCTTAGTTGTAACTAGGAATAAGGTATGATTACTGAAAAGGTCAATATACTGACAAGTCCTTAAATATATTAGGAAGCAATTTTCTTTAGAGAAGATTCTATTTTAAAAAATCTAAATTTATTATTTTCAACGCATCTAAATTAGATGGACTAATATTCAATTAAATGTTTATTTGCAACAAGAAATAAGGTGTGATTACTGAAAAGATTAATATCCTGGCAAGACCTTAAATTAGGAAGTACTTTTTTTTTGGAGAAGATTATATTTTTTGGGCCAAATGGACAAATCGAGAAGTCAAATATGTACTAAATTCGTTCATTGTTGTGTAGTTTATTTATTTGAAATTACAGTTAGAGATAGATTGTTGTTTGCAAAGCTATGTTAAATGAGTTGGTTAGTAAATATTATTAGTGGCGCCTTACTTATATGCATAATACAACAAAACTTTTGTTGGAACTAATTATGATCAAATTCAAATAATACAAATTATGATCTAATAATACTAATTATGATCTAATTCAAATAATAAAAATTGCATACGGTGTTGATCATTTTCATCTAAAACATATTTGATCATTGTAAACACTTTTGGTAAGTCTTTATATATTAGGAAGGAATTTTTTGGAAATAATTCTATTTTTAAAAATCTAAATTAGATTAATTGATTTTTAATCTAATGTTTAGTTGTAATTAGGAATAGGGTATGATTACTGTAAAGATCAATCAGGCAAGTCCTTAAATTAGGAAGAACTTTATTGGAGAAGATTATATTTTTTGAAGCAAATGCACTAATCGAGAAGGCAAATATGTACTAAATTCTTCCATTGTTGGGTAGTTTATTTATTTGAAATTACAGTTAGAGATATATTGTTGTTTGCAAAGCTATGTTAAATGAGTGGTTAGTAAATATTATTAGTAGTGTCTTACTTATATGTATAGGACAACAAAAGTTTTGTTGGAAATAATTATGATCAGTTTTGAACGAATTTATGGAACTAATTATGATCAGTTTTGCAACAAAACGGTTTGGCAAATTATCAAAAGATCTTTCAAATCACTAATATTTTTTAAAATTTAAATTTTAGTTACAACTGCCTATAAAACATACAGTAATATTAGCCAATTTTGATTAAAAACTGACTATTATATTTGTGAAAATTTTGAAGTTATATTTCAAGCTTAAAATTGACTATCGAGTGTGTGTGTTTTCGATTCAAGTAACTTCAACCTTAGTTAATTAAAATCAATTATGATCTAATTTTTATATTCATTCAGAATTTATTATTGTTTACAAAATCATGTACAACGATGGATACTATATCTACGGGTAAATATCTGTGGTAGAAAATGTTATGTACATATCTATATTTATAGAAATATATGTTTTTGACTTTTGACTAATTAAAATCAATCAATCGATAATTCGCGAGTGATTTATTATTCTTCCATCCCTATATTATCGATGTAGGAGCGACGTGTGCGTTTTTGCAGAGTGTTGCAGACGCTGCGCGCCGTTTCAATACCTGTCCATCCATCTGTCCATTGCCCACTGCCCATTTGCCATCATGTGTGCAGCGTGATATATTATTGCACATGCCTTGCCGTACCTACCTTGTCTGAAAATAGTTCCATATGCGAATGCGGTACGTTAACTTGGAACCGGTAATATGGAAATAATCATTTATTAAACATTTATAAAATGCGGCCAAAAATAAGGGAGGGGTCGTATACTGAGATATCTGCAACAGGAAAGTAATACAAATGTGTCAGTTATGGAATCGGTGCATGGGAATTTAAACTACATATTTTAATTTTCGGTTTTTCACAAATAGATTTTTACATATTTAAATGTTGTACTGTGCTATTTTTAATTTTAGTACAATTTTAATTACATACTTATTATTTAAATTATTACTTATTATTAGATTTTAAAACAAAATATTCAAGGCATATTTTGCATATTTAAATTTTGTAATATTTAAATGTGTGTATATTTTGCATATTTAAATTTTTGTGTATTTGCATATTTAAATTTTAAATGTGTGTATATTTTGCATATTTAAATTTTTGTGTATTTGCGTATTTAAATTTGTACTGTGCATATGTTTAATTTTAGCCATTACATACTTGTTCAAGTTTATAAAAAGAAATATTCAAGGCATTTAACATTACTACATCTTTGGACATCTGAGCTGTTTTTTTTTATTTTCTTATAAATTACAATCTGTTTAAATAGAAAGACATTGAGTAATTAGTTTGACAAATAATATATTAAATTTTAAAAGGAAACCCCAGTGGTTTACCTTTTATTAGTGTACTAAATTATATTATAATTTTGGTATAATAAAGAAAAAAAAAAAGAAACTCAAATGTACATACAATTATAAACAAAGTACATTACACAGACTACATATACACATACGTACACACACCTATTTTAAATAATATGGTAAAACAACTTATTACTGATTAATATGTTAGATCGATTAATTGTATTCTTTTTAATCTTATATTATGTGTGGTGTTGTAAAGACTTGCAATCAGTTCGTTTGCAATCTGAGCTGAATTGAGAAAATTTAGCACAATAATTCCATATAAGTGTTTATAAGTATGATTGAATGAATTGAACTAAGGGGGCGTCTATTAATCACGTGAGGATTTTAGGGAGAGGGTGGTTGACAAAAAATCACGAAATATCACGCGGGGAAGAAAGGGGTACAGTAAGACATCACCAATACAGGTTTTTTTACATGATTTTTTACATGTTTTTTTTTTTTAAAATAACCAAACATTTTCAAAAAAAATAAAAAAAATTACAATTTTTTTCGAATGGGGGGGGGGGTAATTTTGAATATTACCATGTATCACCAAGATGGAGGGAGGTCCAGAAATCCCTAAAAAAATCGATTACGTGATTAATAGACGCCCCCCAAGTAGCTCATATATTATATTCGGATTGCTGTTAAAAATAAAATTTATAAAACTAATTACAGACTTGTATTAAAGCAAACAAGTATTTGAATTGAATCGTGAAAAATATTTTTTTAAATTTTCATTATTATTTAACAGCGATCAGAACTTAAAGTGCAAACGTAAATGTATGCAAACGTATGAGTTAAGGATAAGTTAAAAAAAAATGTTTTTTCGTGAAAAAAATATTTTTTACAATCTTTTTGGTATTCTCGAATTTGATAAAAATAGTAAAAATTTATGAAATGCTCTATGAAATGAATTTTTATTACTACAATTTCTTTAATAGTGATGTATTTTTTGCTTGAATCAGCGAAATGGCGAGAAAGAGTTACTTTCATTTAAAAATACATTGCTATGATAAATAATTAGTAATATTAGACTTATATCTCTGATAAAAATATACTAAGACATTTTCATTAATCAATATTCATGCATTAGCTCTTTATTTAGATTTACACGATCCCATAATGATCATTCGATCTTCGACTATATTGTATTTATCTTCTTGAAATAATGTGGGGTTTGGCAACAAACTTATCATACTGTATAAAAAACTCGTTTATTCACATAGACAAAACAGTTGCTGCCATGATTTTGCCTCGAGTCCGGTTTCGGCCCTATATTTGATTGCTCGTTTTGTATTGTTTCGGTTATCGAATTCATGAGAATCGAATTCGTGGTATATTCGATGCTGACGCCATCAGATTTGGCAGCCCAGTGTCGAAGTAGAGGAATCTTGAATCAGATTTTTTTTGTTAAAGTTGATACTTTGATTTGATTTGATTGATTGATTGTCGCCAAATTGATTTTCTGAAAAAAAAAAAATTAATCACATAAAATATTTATTGTGTATTCTGCATGATTGGATAATTATGGCAAATTAAATAAATATAATTATTTATCATGCAGTATTTTAACAAAACATTTGATTGTCGCCAAATGTTTTATTCTTTTATTATAAGACAATACATGAGTCATTTTTGCGCTATTGTTCTTGGCTTTTATCAAAAAAGGTGCATGTTGGAATTTCATAGGAAAGCTATTGTTTTTGTTCTAAAGTATATCTGCTTACATTCATATCAAACGTTAATTCATATCATTAACGTTTTCGTAATTGCATAAAAATTTATTTATAAACATGTAATGTTTGTGCTATTGTTTTTCGAGTTTTATCAATTTATATAGGAAAGCAATTGCTTTTATTTTGGAGTGTATCTGTTCGTAATTTGCATTATCAGTCTTTGCAATTGTCTCAAATTTTATTTATTATTGTTATTATTATTATTTACTTATATCTTATATTTCGTGCAATAGTAAATAAAATCGATCAATTTGGCTCACAAAGTCAATGTTTCAATATATGCATTATATTATTAAAATACCATTAACGATTATCTAAATTTGCCTTCACTTTCGAGTTAAATTTGAGTTTTTTGAGACTTGGAAAATACAGTTAAAAATCTGCAGAAAAATAATTTTAGGGCTTTTCAGTGGCTCAGTGGCTAGAGCTACAGGCTTTCATTCGGGAGTTTCAGGCTCAAAATATTTATTCATGTTTGAGTCTATAATATCCTCAGACTGTCAGATGCCAAGCAGTAGTAATAATGGTTGAAATTTAAAAATATATATACCAATACTATTTTCGTGTGAAAATAGACTTTGCACGACATTGCTGTATCAAAAACCAAATCATATATCCAGTGCTGGATTTACAGTAGGGGCAATCGGGGCTACTGCCCAGGGCGGCAAATTTTGGGGGGCGGCAAAATTTGGATAGTGAGAAAAAAATTCTATACAATATAATCAACGTTTTTTAACAACGTTTTTTATTTCAAGAAATATAATGAACAAAACATAATACGATGCAATGCAAAATTTGGGTTGAAATAAACGATAACTAAAGTTTATTATTTTGCCTTGCCTCCCTCTCCGAACGTAAATTATCAAATTGGTTAATAAGTTATTATCAAATTTGGCAATTTGGCTAATATAAAAATCCGTAAACAAGCTGAAAGTTTAAGAAAAATATGTTCTTCAGTTCTCGAGCCCTCTTAAAATGACGTATTTGTGCACTTCCAAGCTTATAGCGTCGAAAAAAATATTTAAACTAGTGACTCATGGCATTGTGCCTTAAGACAAATTACTGAAACATCCCGTACTGAAAATTACATTTTATAAAGAGCTTTAAATTTTGTTGAAAAATGAAAAAAAGACTTCTAAAACACATTTTTTGTATTTTGAAATTTTTCGAAAATTATAAACTTTTTGCAAAGCAATCGCGCTGCGTAGATGTTTCAGAGAAGAAATATCGAAACTAAATTATCATTTTTCGTAATTGCCTGTACCAAAAGCTAATCAGCACGTCTCCCCATCAATACAAATCTAATATTTTTTAATCATTCAAGTCGATTTTGAGAACACGGATCAACCGATTTATGATTCAATTCCCATTGATAAGGAGTCGTGCTGATTAGTTATTGGTCAAGGCAGGTCCAACAGTTTTGAAGATACGGGCCAAAATGCCAAAAATGATTATTCAGTTTTTAAGAAAAAAGCGTCCAATAACATTAAAAAAAATTATAGAATAAATAACTGCTTAAATTTGTGGGGGCAGGTTTAGCGGTTTCGATGATCCAATAAAAAAATTTGAAAAAGAAACATTTGGCGGACAAAAGTGATCATATGCACATTAAATTATCAGATATTTTAAAGATGTTATAATAATAAGTATAAATTTTGTTTTCATTTAAATAAGTTCTGTAACATTGTTAGACTGCGACGCGGCGCTTACGCGCTTCTATATTTTGTCCCTCGTAGCTAAAGCAGCGCGATTACTTTAAAAAAAGTTCGAAAGTTCGTAAAATTTCAGGGATGGGGCGGCATTTTTTGTCAGTGCCCCGGGGCGCCAAATTTCTAAATCCGGCCCTGCATATATCAGCACTTATAGAGATATTCTAAAATATAAAATATATCAAACATAAGGCCAACTATTAGGGAACAATCATAACTGTGCATGATTAATGTAGATATATAAAAAAGACAAAATAAGCGATTTCGAATTTTGGCAAAATTCACACAATAAAAAGTCTGACGCTAAAAAGTTCTACATGAGCCATGCCAGACAGACATACACGTATGAGATTTGGTAGAATACCAAGTCAATCATAAAAAAATGTGTTTTTCGAGAAATTTTGTCAATTTTTCAACTTCCTGTAGGGTAAGTTATTGTAATCGTACAAAAATCAAAATTGAATTTTTTGCATCTCTTCACGTTTTGAAAGTTTCTGAACATTTGGCATACGTTTTGAAAGAACAGAGCATCCGATTTGAATGATCTCAAAAAGATTCAATTAGTAATGATGGGGAGAAGTGATGATTAGTTTTTGGCAAAGGCAGGCTCTGCCATTTCGGAGATACAGTTCTAAATATGCAAAAATGGCAGTTTTTGAGAGAACTTATCATCCGAGTTGAATGATTTAAAAAACTTTCTGCTTGTTTTGATGAAGCATTGGTTTTGCGATTTTTTTCTAATTTAAAATTTTTTATACAATTTTTTTTTGTATATCGAAATTAATTCGGTTTTTAATTTTAATTTTGGCTAAAGTTCTAAAGTTCACTTATATACTTTAAATAAATAATTTAAACTTGCAATTCAGATTATATAATTCTTATAAATATTAGACAATGTTGCAATATTTTTATTGCTTGTAATCTATTTCAAAACATTTCATATATTTCGCATATTTTGTTACAGTACCCAAAGTTACAGCAATTTGCCTTGAGGCATGATGCCATAGACCACTAGTTTTTTTAAGACATTATAATCTTGGTTAACAAAAATAAATTATAACAAAAACAAAAAATAGTCTCCTTGATACATTTTTAACTAAATTATCCAATAAAGTTTCCATGGCTCATGTGAAAATTGATGTATGGAACAATATGATATTATAACAATTTTTTTTTTATTTATTTTTCATAGCAAGCTATACAAAGTACATTCAGCTACATTTGTTACAGTTATATATTATTTGACTGCGTGAAAAGGATCGCTACCCTGCGATAGCGCCTTCATAGATGTTATGTTATATTTTGTAGTAAATCATTGCAGATTCTTTTTTTGAGACGCTTTGGTGGTAAAGGCTTGAGCAGATCTAACGCTAATACGTTTGGATGACGACTTAGACGAGCTTTGTATCTGGTGCAGTAAAGACTAATTTCTTCTTCTATAGTTCGAATACCGAGATCTTGATGTATCAACCAATTGGGAACGTATTTTGGAACAATTTGTTGAGATTATTTAGATGTTTTATCAATAAACAGTAGAACGTCGAAATAAGCAGTGCAATACTGGCAAACGTACCTATGCCACTTTAATATATTCGTCGTCTATATCTGAATCTCAGTGCTTCGTGCAGTGGCGTAACTAGGCCACCCGGGGCCCGTGGCAAATTTTTTTGATGAGGCCCCCCATCAGTAAAATCAAGTGGTTTTAATTTAATTTAAAAAAACTCGAAATTTTTCAACGTGTTGATTTAAATTATATATATATCGTATATATATATATATATATATATATATATATATATATATATCCACGATTTGTAATGAATTGTATTAAAAATGAGTAAATTGAATGAGTATTTTATGGTTTTAAATTAAGAAATTATTTAAAATGTATGTATACAAAAATTAAAAAAAAAATTAAAATGTATAAGTACAAGAAAATATAAAAATAAAAATAATTATAAGTCAAAATTAATAATTTAAAAGTACAATTATTACTTTGTTTTGAAAATCAAACATAAAATTTTTGTGTTTAAACCTTGTAATACATGAACTATAGAAAGGATTTTTTTATTACTGAATTCAACAGAGAAAGAACATAGTACTTTGGGGTTAAAAATAATTATTACATAACCTAACATTAACAATCAATTTTTCACGTGTTTTCTCAACAATCAAATTCTTTTTAATACTTTTTGAAAACTTCATTTTCGTCATATACTCGCTGGCCCTTTTTGGTGAAGAAACCTATTTAAAATATGCATAAATTTGGAATGAAATAAACACAACAATTTAATTTCAATAAGGTATTTATTAAAATCTTTTCTTCGTGCTTTCTGTTCTGCAAAAGTGTCTATGACATCATCAAAATTTAATGAACGAGCCATAGTATTTTCAAAACTTAATAAAAAGTTAGTTTTCATTATAGAGCTTCATAAATAATATTAAAGAAAATATTAAAAAAAATCACAAAACTTTCAAATTATATTTTTACATTCTTACACGCACATGTTTTTTTTTCGAAATTAAATTTATTTATAAGAAAATTTTCATGTTTATTCTAACTTTTGTTATTAGTAAAATAAAACCAAAATTTGTTAGATTTTACTAATTTTTACGCGTATTTGGGGCCTGCGTGGCCTGTACAAAATAAAACTCTTTAAAATAATAATCTTACATTCCTCGCGTACTTTTTTACGCGTATTTGGGGCCCCCGTGGCCTGGACAAAATAAAACTCTTTAAAATAATAATCTTACATTCCTCGCGTACTTTTTAACGACATTAAATTTGGTTGAACAAAGTTTTCATGATTAATTCGTTTTTCATGATTTTTCTATATTATTAATGTTTGTTACGGACATTGGGAGCCCCCTGGTTCGGGGGCCCCGTATATTTGATACGGCTGATACGACGGTAGTTTCGCCCCTGATTCTTACGAAAACATACTTTTCAAGTAAAATAAAGTATTAGAATAGAATGTAAAAATATTTCTAAGCATGCGTCCTTTTGGGCCGGGGCCCCCTTAGGCCGGGGGCCCGTGGCATTTTGCCACCCACGCCACCCTATAGTTACGCCACTGGCTTCGTGCATTAGTTAGAGTACGGAACGCGAGATTTAATGATAGGTTGTTATCTATCGCAGCGGCCGGATAGCTTAACTGTCCGACTAGGCGCGTCTTCTCCAGGAGTGTGCCGGAAACCGCGACGCCCGCGCGCATTAACTCCGGCTCCCACGTTCGATCGTGATTTTTGCATTGCTTCACATATTGACTACAATTGTGTAATTCAGTTGGCGATGGCCCTTTTTTTAAATAGTTTAAATTGGAATCAATGCTATCATTTAAGAGCTGAAATTTTTTTCAACAATATGAATATTAATTATACTTTTTCCTAGTCATTGTATTTGAAGTATAGTAGATATTAATGATGATAAGATCTGGAATGGAAATTTTAGATTCAGAGTACTTAGTTTTTGAATATGATAAAGAAATTATCAATTAAGGCAATGAAATATATGGGAGACGAGTATACAAAAATATAAACTATATTAACTCTCTTACTAATTCAGTAAAAATGTTTGCCTTTAAGCATCTTGCTAAAACCGTTACATAAAAAACGTGAATTTAATAGTTTGATATCTAAATTAATTTATTAAATATTAAAAATAATTAAGCATTTTTTAATGATTTATGTCATAAAGTTCAAAATTAAATATATCATGTTTATAAATTTCAAAGAAATAAGTGAAATTATTTGCCTTTTAGTAAATATTTTTAAGAAGGCAGGTTCACCAGTTTCGGATTTACAGCGAAATTTTTAAAGCATTGACATTTTGTGGTCTGAAATGCTGATTAATAAATTAATTATGCATAAATATTGATATACAGATAGTACTAAGTAATTAATTAACAGATTAAGAGGTAGGCAAGTGGACAGGTAGACAGGTAGAATGATAGACAGGTGGAAAAATACATATAGACATAAAGACTTAGACATGTAGTTAGTTTGACACAGGGTGACAGTTGAACAGGTAGACAAGAAGAAAATAGGAAGATAGACATATAGACATTTTTTTCTTAATTTTTTATTTCTTTTATTGGCCTCTGATAAACTATAGATATAAAGACATGTAGATAGCTTGACAGGTAAACAGTTAGAAATGTAGACAGGTAGGCACATAAATGGGTGGACAGGTAGGCTGCTACATTAGTAGACAAGTGAATAACGTAGGCAGGTAGACACTTAGACATCACTTAGAAACTGTTATACAGGTAGATCATATTCTAATCAAATATTTATTGATTAAATTTACACATATCGAGAAGTTTATGCAATTTGCCTTAGATCAAAATGTCACTTACACCTAATTACTACTAATTTTAATAAAAGATGTAATATGGTGCTTTCAATTTAATGATATATCGAAAATACAAGCACTTAAAATAAAATTAAAAGAAAAAATAATGTTTATTTAAACTCTTGCAACTACATTACTTTTGACTTTTTCTATTAATTTGCATAAGGACTTATATTTTATTTATAAATGAATATCCTATAATATAAAATATATAGTAATAAATATATGCAAACCTTATATATAAAATTCTTCTATATGGATGTATGAATGCAAACTTCTCCTACACGGTTATTTGGATTTTGAGAAATCTTTTTGGAGTTTGTCAAAGGAATTTTTTAAGATTTTGTTCACTAAAAACTATAGTAATAATGCAGGAATAAATGAAAAAAATGCAAAAAACATAACTAAATAGTAAATATTAGTAAAGAATATTAAAAAAAGGAACTTTTGAATTGTACAGGACAACGTCTGTTGAGCCAGCCAGTAATATAAGTCTCGTTTATTGGACTCGCATTAAATCTCAAATATTACCAATCCTTAGAAGGCAAATGCTAAATTGAATAACCCACAATATTGGACTATAAATAACATAATAATTAGAAACTTATCGAAAGCAATGATGCAGAATAAGTAAACGATCAGGCAATACCCACGTACAACATATAACTTAAATATCCATAAGATACTGATAGAACTATTACGAAACAGATCTCAATCAACTTGATAAAGTGCCGATGTATGCATTGTATAAAATAAAAACAAATATTAAAGCATTTTAAGGCCGCATAGTTCATTTGCGTTTCGAAATCAGGCACAGATATGTATAAATGAATACAATTAAGTATTGATTATTGATCTGACATTCAAGTAAAAATAATAAACTTCTTTTGTTTCAGAATTCTTCCAAATAACGTTGATTAGAATTCCTCCGCCTGTGCAGACTTTTCACTTTTAGTTGATGGTAAGTTAAATTTTTGTTTATTATATTTTATATTTTATATAATATTTATTTATTTATATTATTTATAATTTTTATTGATAATTTGTGTTTATGTGGTTCTGCTTTTAATGTTTTTTGTGCCTCAAACTAAGTGAGGAATTCTTTGAATAAGAATGTTCATCCACTTTTTTTAGTTTAAGTTAATGCATGTATTTAGATATTGTATTGATTGGACGTTTTGTAATCATAACTATTAAATAAATTATAAACAAAAATATTTAGAAAATTTCAGCAGCTAATGAAATTACACCTTTGGTCAATATAATTATTGCGATCGTTATTAATGTAATTACAGTCATGAGTAGGTATAATAAATCGAAAAAATCTCACGGATACCTATAAAAGTCAATAGTATATTAAATCGAAAAAAATGTTATAAACACGCTAAATAACAATTTTACTATAAGTGCATCTTTCTGATGCCTGATTGATGACGTACACGTGAAGTTAGGTTTTATATGTGAAACGTTTGATCGCACTGATCATAATTCTATTTTATTGGAGAAATGTATCCTTAATTTTGATTTTACACTCTCTTACGACTGCATAATAAATATGCAAATTGATGCTTTAAAAATAAAGACCATGCCAAAGCAATTATTACTAGCATTTGCCTAGTATCTAAAACATACCTGGAATAATTTACTCTCTTATAACTTACACATTCGTTTATTTTTTTCTAGTAAGTCATACATTTCGTTTGTAATGTTACAAAATGATACTACATTTATTTCATAATTGTCTAAACATTCATTCGAGTAATATTTAGTTAAATATCAAAAATGTAAGTGCTTTGGGAAATATTTTACATTAATAGTATAGAGAATACTGATATAGAGAATACTGATACATATAGAGAATAATAGTATAGAGAATCTACAACCTTGTAATACAACAAGATAATTCTTTTTTACATGATTCGTCAAATTAAAAAATATTTTACACCTTAAGGGGCACAACTAGTGTGAAATTTTCAAAAAATCGAATTTTCAATTTTTCCATATTTTGAGAGGTTATACCTTTAAAAATAACATACCAAAATTTTAAATCGATATCTTAAATAGTTTTTGAGTCACATCCATTTAAAAAGTATATATATATGGTATAACGATCATTTAATTTAGGACTAACACCTTTTTCCCGAAACAGCATTTTCCGAATTTGCTGCGGCGATTACTCAAAAACAGATGATCCGTTCCCAATCAATTTTTTTTTGCATGTTCTATATATAGTTCTCCGTAAAATGAACTATCGATTTTTTGATCGGATCAAAAATCGAATTTTGGCAGTCCAAAAACGACCACAATTTTGGGTCAAAATCGATTTTTTTTAAAAAACGCCGTCATTTTGTCAATTTTTTATTTTTTTCTTCATCGTAGTTCATTTTACAGACAATATTACCTAGTTTAACGAGATTTTTTTTTAAAATTCAATCCATGTAGAAGGCCGGAATCACTGCAGCAGTGAAGGGCCTTTTTTTGTCGCGCCGTTGGAGATCGACGATAACTTAATTTTTTTTTTCTTCAAAAATTTTACTATGTATTCTTAAAACCTGTATAGATATTTTCCTAAAAATTTGAAATGATTGATAAAGTAGTTTTTTTAATATAGTTTCCCAAAATCACCCTTTTTTTAAGGCAGTTACACTAGTTGTGTCCCTTTATCTTGTTGGAAATGGATATATGATATAACATAATGAGCTTCACCGTGAATAGGCCTATATATGTCTTAGAAATTGAGTTAGTTACTTCAGCTAACAGGCATGATATTAAAGATGCGTAATAAAGTATATAGATGACTAAGGATATCAAAACGAGTTACTCCTTATAAGTAAAGAGTTAAATTTCCCAATTATAGACACGTTATAAGATTCAATAAAATCGTTTGTCCCATATGATTCTTTTACACATGACAGTAAGCCGTAAAGGTTGCCTACCCCTGTCTCGTGCGCTGTCACAGTGTCATAATATGATTATTGGAATATACAGCTGAGATGGAAATGCGACATCCACCTGCACCGCGGGATCGCTTGGGATGATTAAAGTGTCATTTGTGCCCGCGGTCGGGCGTCACTGGCGCTTCGGATGCATTACTGAAAACCGCAGGGTTCCAGATTATACACGATTTGCCCATATGGGAACAGCGTGTTAAATGCAGCGCGCGACGTGTTATATCGACTCGATTCTTATTAGTTATTTGTATTTTTTAGAGTTTAGAGTTTGCAGATCGTGGAGAACAGCAAACTTAATTTAGCTTGTTGGGGCACAATGCCACGGCGTAGTAACACATCTCGCTGTAATAATAATCAACATTTACTGTATATATGAAGATCAGATATGATGTATAAAGTACCCAAGGGTAGAAAAATATGCTCTAAAAATAGCAATGCAAAATGTATACTTAATTACTGTAATAAATACTTTTTGTCTGTCTGTCTGTATGCCACTGCATAGTAAAGATAATTGGTCCTCTGTAGGCCATCGTGACTTTCAGGTCACATTCCAAAGTTTTTGATATTTTACCAAATAGTTTTGGCTTTTTTTATTAGATGAGGCATAAATCTTCATTTTATCTTAATTCAAGACAACTAATATCAATATTTAACTTTCCGCAGGGTAAGTTATAGTAATCGCAAAAAGATCGAAAATGAAAATTTTTATATATCTTTACGTTTCAAAGGGTCTTGAACATTTTGGCATACCTTAGAAAATATGGATGTATGTACGTCAAATCAAATTTTTCAAAATTTCTTAAATCTAATTTTTTCAAAGTTTTGCAAAGTTTTTCTTTAATAATTTAGTTTTTGGTACGGGAAGTTCTAGCAATTTGCCTTAAGAGTCACGATGCCATGCACCACTAGTTACTATGCTAGGCTTTTCAACCTGAAATAACATTTTCATACATAAAAGTGCAAACATTATAGACAGCTTTGACTTGAAAGTCACATATTTATTAATGCCAAAAAATGGTTTCAAACAGATTTCTTTGTTTTTTCTTTTGCCTATTGAAGGCTAAAATATTTTTTATATGAAACAAGAGTATTTCACAGAAATATTATTTGTATAAAATCATGTTTTTTAAAAGGCATATAATTTTGTACTGAGAAATATAAAAATATCATATTCTTTCTCATTTGCTAAACTATTCTTGCATGAATCAGTAAAAAATATGATTATTGAAATAAATTAAAATACTATTTTTACTTAAAAATTTTACCGGTAAAAATATTATTATATTTTGTATTTTTCATACACGTTTTGATTCAGAATGAGTATTTTGTACACATACTAATTTTGCATTGTTTTATTAAAATAAGGAATATATTCTGATAGAGGAAAAAGTTAGTATCAACGTTTCATGCCAGGTGCGACCTTTTAACGACATCGAATTTAACAAAAAAATAAATAGTAGTTGAGGAAATGGGGTTGCTGATTTGCTAACAATGATATGTTGCCATATGTTGCTGATTTGCTAATAATGATATTTGAATATAATGATTTCTCTATAAAATTTTGCATCAATTATTTTCATTACCGTTTTCATCACATCACCCTGGTTGTCTTACTTTAATTAAAGCAAAATGTATAATTTCAATCAACCAAAGCTATTTTTCATGCAATATTAAATATTATGATTTTTTTGACTACATCATAATTTTTTTTTTTTTTTTTTTTTTTTTATTCTGCAATCTATAAAAATAATTATATTTAGCAGAGAATGCTGACAAGTGTTTACAATTGGTTGTTTACAAATTAGCACATACGCCCAGTGGTGTATCTACTATAGTTAATATATAAAAAAGAAAAAACTAAAGACAAATATAGAGAAAAAAAATATATAAATATAAAAATAAACTATAATAAATCTCGAGGTATTTTCCTTTTGAGCCTGGTCGGCTGGCCTTTCTGGTATAAGTTGCATGCTAGTTGGTTTGGATGTGCGTCAATTCTATTTTTATAATTACAGGCAAACATTGATATATATTCTTGAATTGTAGGTATACCCGTGTCTTTGTGGAGAATCCATGTTGGCGTGTAGTGAGGAGCGTTTAATATTTGCCGCAGGAATTTGTTTTGTGCTCGTTGTATTATGTTTAAATTGCTCTTTTTAGCAGTACCCCAAAGTTGTAATCCGTAGGTCCACACGGGTTTGATCACAGCCTTATATATAAGTAATTTGTTGTAAGTTGATAATTCGGATTTTCTGTTTAAGAGCCAATAATAATTTTTGAAGATTAGATCTATTTGTTGTTTTTTGTTCTTTATGTGTACTTTCCAGTTGAGTTTCCTATCTAAGTGAATGCCGAGATACTTTATTGATTCTTTGGACGGAATAATTTCATCGTTGAGTACAACTGCTGGGCAAGTTTGGGTGCGAAGCGTGAAAGTTATATGGACTGATTTTGTGCTATTTACTTCTATTCTCCACAACGAAAACCATTTCTCAGCTAAGCTGAGATGGTGCTGAAGGCTGTTGGAAGCTGCAGTCGGATCTTTGTTTGTGGCGATGATGCACGTATCATCAGCAAATGTGGCTAAACTCGTGTCAGTTGAAGTTGGAAAATCAGCTGTAAAAATTAAAAATAGTGTTGGGGCGAGGACACTCCCTTGAGGCACTCCAGAATTAATTTCGGTAATATTTGAGTCCGTATCGGCGATGCTGACAAAAAAGTTTCTATTTTGTAAATAGGATTTTATTAATAGGAATAAAGAATCTGGTAAACATCTTTTAACTTTATACATTAATCCGGTATGCCATACTTTGTCAAATGCCTGCTTGAGATCCAAAAAAGCCGCAGAACAGTACTCTTTATTATGCAGCGCATTGTTAATTACGTTTATTATTCTGTGAACTTGCTCAATTGTTGAATGTTTGTCGCGAAACCCAAATTGATGGTTCGGAATAAACTTTGTTCTTGTAGGATTATTTTAATCCGTTGAAGAATTAGCTTTTCAAATATTTTCGATATGCAAGACAATAAACTTATCGGCCGGTAGGAAGATATAGATATAGGGTCTTTACCTGGTTTCACTATAAGGATTATTTTAGCTCTTTCCAAGACTGCGGAAAAGTTTTCATTCTCAGTATAGAGTTATATATTATTGTGAGCATTCTAATAGCTTTTCTTGGAAGTTCTTTAAGCATTTTAATAGAAATCCGGTCTGGTCCAGGTGATTTCTAGAATTTGCTTTTGCAATTTCTTGGGTTACTTCAGCCGCAGTAAAACGATTAACATCATGAGTCACTAGCGACGGTGAATCCTGAAGAAAATCATAAATGAATTGTTCATCATTAGAGTTGCATTACGTGAAAATGGCTGAATGAAATGTGAGGCGCAGGTGTTCGGCGAATGCATTATTAGTTTTTTCTTCTGGACTTCTTGCCCATGAACCGTCTGTTTTTCTTAAAGGAGGAATTGGTACAATGGTCTTTTCAATTTTTTGGTTGCTTTCCAAAGAGAATAATTTGTTCATACTTGCAGAAAGATATTATGTAAGTAGTTTTCAAAAGAATATTTTTATAATTTATTATTAAATTTTTCAGGTCTCTGCATGCACTGTTAAATTTTCTTTTATCTTCCGGGTGATCTAGTTATTTGCCAAATTCTTCGTTAATTTCCTTTTCTGTGCAATGATTTTTTTATATCTATGGGCACAGAGTGACTGTGATTGTGATT
>NW_020537646.1:20296614-20307815 GCF_003426905.1 Ctenocephalides felis | reverse complement strand
CTATCGCCCACACCGGGAATTGAACCCGGACCGCCGCGTGGCAGTCGAGCGCCTTAACCACTACTCTATTGGGTCCCCCACAAAATAATATATTAAGGGACGCACTGTTCTTCCGCGGTACCTTTACATTACTATAATTAATTAATTAATTCTAAAGTGACGCGACGACACGCGGAAAAAAGCGACCAATCGCAGCGTTACAGTGGTGTAGGGTAAGGTCGCTGCCTGCCACGCAGAGGGCTCGGGTTCGATTCTCGGTAGGGTTCGAAAAATTAGCGTTTAAAAAACATTATAGGTGTAAGATAAGAAATAATATTGGGCGTATTACGTATAGAGGGTTGTAGGCGTATTAGGCGTAGGTATATAGTTAGTTAAAAGGCGTACAACATAGAATTTAAGGTTTAGGCATACGTGAATATGATATAGGTATCTTATAAGAAATACATGTTATGTTATGATGTTATATTGAATTAATATAATTATCAGAATGAAATTGGTAAAAATGAAAATGATGAGATAATATTTAGTGTTATGATAATATTCTTTCAAAAATATTGCATTATTATTATTTTCAAGACCAATAACATTGTATGGTAATTGAACAGAAGAGACCTCTTTTACCGCTGCAAATAAATGTATGAAGAATTTCAGAAAATACCAAAATTATAACCGATAATAAAACTACATATTCCCCGATTTTATTTTTGCTGCATTTAAATGTGTAATATTCTGCAAAATTAATGAAAAAATTGTAATAAAAAAACTTTTCTCATTATCTTTCATGATACGAAATAAAAATTTTAATGATCTAATGATATTTAATGATATCTCTTAAGTACAAGTTGCTGCTTCGGTTGCTAATATTAATATTAAATTATTAAATCTAAAATGATTAAACTAAGATTGCGTTGATTTTAACTTAATTGCAAACTACATCTGAAATAGTTACCCGGATATGTTAATGAATGAAAATTAAACAGTGAAACTCGTCGAGATTCAATAACTTATCTTATAACTCGGGCGCAAACTTCAACAAAAGCATTCGTTAGAAGAGTTCTTGGTTTTATATTAAAAATGTTTTATTTTTCCAAGTGAATCAAGATGATTCGAAACTTCGTTTTTCAGTGACAAAACCGATTTAATTTTTCATGCACAAACTGTCGCATCCGATCTATCTGTCGGGTCGGGAAGAAACTTTTCATTACTGAGCCGAAAATAACAAAAATAAATCACGCGGTTCGCACAATGCATTCGTTTCCGAGCGAACGAACGGGAAACGGTGGTTTAGTTGAAGAACCAATAGTAATTTTCAATTTGTTAAAAAAATAATTTAAAATATTCTTTAAATTTAATAAAAAGATCTCTGAATTACAAAATTAAAATGGGTCTCTCCGGTGTACGTTTAAAAATTTAGAACAAGATATAAAGTGAATGAGGCAACTACTAGTACCTACTGAAATACTAGCAGTAAAAGCTTCCACATTTTTTTCAGGAATAAATATGGTGCTTCATTTTGAGTGGAAAATATATTTTGTAACAATTAATCTTAAACTGCTGAAACATTCTGTAATTTAAAGCAAAAGATTAACTAGCAAAACTAGTTTTACTTAACTAGCAAAATTAAATCAAGAGGCTCTTTTTTAAACATTCAGAAAAGCTCTACGTTCAAATATTCAGAAAAATGAATAAAGTGAATGAGGTCGTTTATGTAGCTTTTCAAAGCGACTGTTAAAGGATTATTGCTATAAAATCTTTCTTTTTATATTTGATTGATCTTATTATTTTTATCTTCCATATTATTTGGGCGGTAAAAAATATGATCGAACATGGATGAAAAAGTTTTTCGAAACAGTTAGGCTCGAATGGTTTAAAATTGATACATTTAAAAACGTTCGTTAACTTAAAGCAAAAATTGTCTAATTAACAAAATTAAAACTATATCAAAACTAGCTATACCTAGCCTCTTTATATACATTTGGATATTTATAAAAGGGTATAAAGTGAGTAAGACTGTTTAGGTAACTTTTCTAAAAGCTAATGCTAACAAATTATTACTAAAAAAAACTTCCATATTTTTTCGGTGAAAAATAGATGCTCCATCATGAGTGAAAAATAATTTCTAAACAATTAATCCCCAACCGTTTTGTAATAGATACTCGTAAAAATCAATATTTTATATTGCAAAAAACTTATGTTTTATTGCTCTATCGAAATTTTCAATTTTCTTACGAATAACATCAAAAACCCTTATTAAAAAGATTTATAAAGGTCAACGTTTTAGCTACACTGAAGTCTAAAAATCTAAGTAAAGAATAGTAATTAATATTTATCATTAAAAGTCTAAAAAATACCTAAAGCAGACAGCTAATCTTGTTTTCTTTATATTAATAAATCACTATTTGATTAGCTTCATTACTAATAATTATTTTTCAAATGATAATAACGAATAAATATTTTATCATTAGTAACGTAAAAATAATGTGAAATAAATAAAAATATAAACTTTTACCATTAAAGTAAAATTTTCTGATTATTTGATATAGAGAATCTGTATGTAAAAATAGTGGTATTACCATGAATCTAATGGTAATAAAGTGAGAAGCTCTTCACAGTACATAAAAATGCAATTAAAGCTTGATAAAGTTTTCATAATCTTTGATTATAATTAAATAATTTCAGGTAACCTGTCAGGGCAGGTGATTATTTTTACAAGATATATTGAAAAAATTGCATTTTAAGTTTTTTTTAAATATGTATATGAGTCATCTATCGTCTATCAGCTCCCTTTTCCAAATATTCACGGGAATGTGCAAAAAGCAAAGCGGGATGAACTTTCAGCATCAAATAATTCTAAAAGCCCGGATTTCAATAGCCGGAAAACTCGTAAAAAATAACTTCATTGTACAAATTCTCTCAAACGTAACAGTGGGCTGTTGCTCTTTTTCCCCGAATGGGACATAGAATACGTTATCCCAATGGCGACCTTTACTTTTATCCAATAAACAAGCTCATATTATGATTTTCTCGTTATTTTGTGAAAATATTCATTATAAATGACCTACTTAAGTTTGTTTTGGCTCTAGGCATGGAATGGTAAATGTCAATACACAATGTAAATCCACTAACGAATAAAGGCTTAAGCTTATAAATTATTCAGCAAAAATACTTACTATGAAAAACAAACAAAAAATAAAGTTCAAATAATATTTTGAATTAATTTTTAATTCAAGGTAAAATTTATAATAATCTATAACATATTTTTTGTTAGAATTTCCAATAATAAAAATATTTTAAAATAATTATTGTGAGGATGTTTGGCAGGTTGTGCCATAGTAAAATAAAAATGGAAGTAAGCAGTGAAGAAAATAAATGGTGTGCCGATTTTTTGGTTTTAAAAAAGATTTGATTGTCAGTAATTTATTTTATTTTTTAACAAATTTTATATAAAATCATACTTATTATATATGCTTATTAGCAATTTTAACATAATGATCGAAGCCTTGTGGGGGGGGGGCTAGGGACTAACATCAGGGGTATGTAGTAACAGGCGTTTTTCGATATGATTTTGAACGAGATTAAATTTTTTTTGTCTCGATTGGACATATAAACCGTCCTGCATAATATTGCCATAGATACTATCCCGTCGACACAGGGACGACACAATTATAATATCAAAATTTCGATTTTCGTTATTATGGACTAATTGTAAATTTTTAAAAACTGTTTAATGAGCATTCAGATATTAAAAAGTAAAACTAAATTATACTTTTTTTAAAAATTGATAAACTTCCACAAGTTTGGAGTCTCAGTTTGATAGTCAAATTCCACCAGACTCAACACCAGTGAGAAAAAATGACAAAATATTATATAGAAATTATATCTAAAGTATCTAAAATTATCAATAAATATGAAAACTAACAGAATAAAAAAAAAATAAAAAAAAATAAAAAAATATAAATAAAATAATATAAAAATAAAATAAAAAAATGATACAGTATAAATTTATAGATTTAAAAATAACAAAATAAAAAAATCATAAAGTATAAATATATAGATGTATATATATACAAAAATTAAACAAATACAAAAATGAATTTATCTCAATAATTAAACCTTAAAACGGTATGAATCAAAATATCAAACCATTCAGAATCAATAACATGTATTTAAAAACATAATTTTGGAATAAATGTGGTGACATTGATAAATTTAAGATTATAAGCCAAGGTGGACCTAATGGCCTAGTGGTTTTCAATTGGAAATATAAACAGCAATATGTTGCCAAGTAAAAAGAGGCATTGCTACATTAAGAAACGAATTCATCACCATTAGAGAAATAGCAAAAAAAAATCATCACGTAAAAAAGAATGCCACCAAAAATGTCAAAAGAAGTCGGTTCAACATTACACACAAAATAATAAACCAAAGTGACATTATTCGTAATAAAATATTTACCGTAATAATTATTTTTAGCTGATTGGAATTAATTTTTTTAAAGCACAGCGTTTAAGCATATCGTTAAGATTTATGCTAAGTTAAAGTTGCAGATCTATATTTAAAAAAAACGCTGATCTCACATAAGACTTTTTATAAGTAAACAAAAATAATCGAAAACTGTATGACCGAACAAATCAATGCTTTCTGATTTTTGTTCAGGTATTTTAAAAAAAGCAGCTTTTTCAGGCAAACGGATAGAAGGTCCATATTATTAGGCGATAATGCATTGAAAAGAGACATTGTTGAATTAATAAAAAAAATCATCGCTTAAGAGAAATTGTAAAAAAATTATTTATGTTTAGCTGATTGGAATTAATTTTTTTAAAGCACAACATTTAAGCATACCGTTAAGATTTATGTTAAGTTAAAGTTGCTAATTTATATTTAAAAAAAGCTGAAATTACATAAGACCTTTTATAAGCAAACAAAAATAATCGAAAACAATACGAACAAACAAATCAACGCTTTCCGATTTTTGAAAGCTCGTTCAGTCATTTTTAAAAAACAAGCAGTTTTTCCAGACAAACAGATAGAAGGTTGAAACGCATTGAAAAGAAGTATTGTTGCATTAATTAAAAAAAATTTTTTTTAGCTTATTGAATTATTCTATTAAAGCACAGCGTTTGAGCATATCGTTAAGATCTATGTTAAGTTAAAGTTGCTACTTTATATTTAAAAAAAAATGACAACTTACATAAGACTTTTTATAAGCAAACAAAAATAATCGAAAACAGTACGCTGGAATAATTCAACGCTTTCCAATTTTTGAAAGCTCGTGCAGTTATTTTAAAAAAGCAGCTTTTCCAGACAAACGGATAGAAGCTCCATATTATTCGGCGATGATGCATCCTATCCATCCAGTGCCGTCGGTCGTTTTCCCGCATGAATAATTCAGCAAAATTGGGGCGACTATGCAGACGAAACTATGGACACGACCTCGTCTTTCGAATATAAATTCAACTATATTTGATTAGTCGCAATTGTGGTACATCATAAATCTAATTAAACATAATTAAAGATGAACGAATTGAATTAGAATTCAACCGTATAGAAGAAGCTACTAACATTGATCTGTGGGTTACAGGATGTCTAAATTCTTGTGTAATTATAATAAATTTTCTAATCGTTGATGATAATATATTAATACGAACAAATAATTGTTTTTTAATAATCTACAAATTAAAGTATTCAATTTTCATAAATAGTATGTAAAGATTGTTTGATAATGGAAAGATATGTTGATTATTTAAGTTAGAATTCTTGTTTAATTTAAATAAATTTTCTAATCATTAACTTTAAAATAGTAATGCATATAATTTTAAAATTACGAAATTTTTAAAAATATGAAATTTTATTCGTGATTGTTGTATTTTTATGTAAATATTAATAGGTAATACATATTAAAATCTATTGATACGGAATATGTAGAATTGGAAAAAATCTTATTCTCACAATTAAAATACCATAGAAAAGAAAGAATAATAAAAGTGTATATAATGTTTATAAAATTTTTAAATAACATGGCGACTAAAAATGGTTTAAGTGTGCACGACAATGAAACAACTTCAATTTTGAACCTAAATTCTTTTATCTTTCGATTTTTTGAGCACCTGTATTTGCCCTGCAATTAGAGCATTGCCACTCGTCATGTATTGATTATTTTTATAATGTGGTAATTGCTCATTAGCTGGAAAAATAAAAAATCCTGGTAATTTAAATGAAACCAATTACCATAAGTTAACTTCAATTAAATATTTAACACTTCAAAAAATATATCTAAGCATGCCATATGTTTTTTTGATAGGACACGACATAATATTAATAAAAATCAATGTGAACAAAGAACAAAAATTATGATAAATAAATACAAATAAAAAAAAAACAAAAATAATATTGTCATAGCTTCAGACCCGCAGGCTGATGCAGTTAACAGAAGTGAGCAGGTCCGTCATTTTTGATATGTAATATAAAATAATAATATCAAAATTTCAATTTGAGGTATTATTATAGACTAAAAAATCATTGTAACTCTGTAATGACAATTCGAAACTTTTACATGATCAGATATGATATATTCTCCAAGACAAAATGAAGAAACGTATCTGTTATACTTTATTTTTTATTATGATGTAGTCAAAAAAATCATAATATTTAATATTGCATGAAAAATAGCTTTGGTTGATTGAAATTATACATTTTGCTTTAATTAAAGTAAGACAACCAGGGTGATGTGATGAAAACGGTAATGAAAATGATTGATGCAAAATTTTATAGAGAAATCATTATATTCAAATATCATTATTAGCAAATCAGCAACATATGGCAACATATCATTGTTAGCAAATCAGCAACCCCATTTCCTCAACTACTATTTATTTTTTTGTTAAATTCGATGTCGTTAAAAGGTCGCACCTGGCATGAAACGTTGATACTAACTTTTTCCTCTATCAGAATATATTCCTTATTTTAATAAAACAATGCAAAATTAGTATGTGTACAAAATACTCATTCTGAATCAAAACGTATATGAAAAATACAAAATATAATAATATTTTTACTGGTAGGATTTTTAAGTGTACTTTAATTTATTTCAATAATCATATTTTTTACTGATTCATGCAAGAATAGTTTGGCAAATGAGAAAGAATATATTTTTATATATCTCAGTACAAAATTATATGCCCTTTAAAAAACATGTTTTTATACAAATAATATTTCTGTGAAATACTCGTTTCATATAAAAAATATTTAGCCTTCAATAGGCAAAATTTTGTTCTACATGCAAAAAGATTTGGAAACCAAAAGGATTTAGTAATTATAAGCTTAAATATGCAAAGAAAGAATAAAGAAATCTGTTTGAAACCATTTTTTGGCATTAATAAATATGTGACTTTCAAGTCAAAGCTGTCTATAATGTTTGCACTTTTATGTATGAAAATGTTATTTCAGGTTGAAAAGCCTAGCATAGTAACTAGTGGTGCATGGCATCGTGCCTCTCAGGCAAATTGCTGAAACTTCCCGTACCGAAAACAAAATTATTAAAAAAAACTATGCAAAATTATTAAAAAATAGATTTGAGAATTTTTGAAAAAATTGATTTTTTATATTAAGATTTTTTTTGGAATATTTTTGTAAGCAATCGCAAAATATAAAAGCGTCGAAATAAAAAAACAGTGTTCCTAAAATTTGTATCCGCATACACACACACGCACACACACACATACCTATATACATTTTTTTTCTAAGGTATGTCAAAATGTTCAGAAATCTTTGAAACGAAGAGATATAAAAATGTTCATTTCGATTTTTTGCGATTACTATAACTTACCCTGCGGGAAGTTAAATATTGATATTGGTTGTCTTGAATTAAGATGGAATGGAGATTTATGCCTCATCTGATAAAAAAGTCACAATTATTTGGTAAAATATCAAAAAAATTGGAATGTGACCTGAAAGTTACGATGACATGCCGAGTGTGCCATTGTGCCCCAACAAGCTAAATTAAGCTTGTTGTTCTCCACGATCTGCAAACTCTAAACTCTAAAAAATACAAATAACTAATAAGAATCGAGTCAATATAACACGTCGCGCGCTGCATTTAACACGCAGTTCCCATATGGGCAAATCATGTATAATCTGGAACCCTGCGGTTTTCAGTAATGCATCCGAAGCGCCAGTGACGCCCGACCGCGGGCACAAATGACACTTTAATCATCCAAGCGATCCCGCGGTGCAGGTGGATGTCGCATTTCCATCTCAGCTGTATATTCCAATAATCATATTATGACACTGTGACAGCGCACGAGACAGGGGTAGGCAACCTTTACGGCTTACTGTCATGTGTAAAAGAATCATATGGGACAAACGATTTTATTGAATCTTATAACGTGTCTATAATTGAGAAATTTAACTCTTTACTTATAAGGAGTAACTCGTTTTGATATCCTTAGTCATCTATATACTTTATTACGCATCTTTAATATCATGCCTGTTAGCTGAAGTAACTAACTCAATTTCTAAGACATATATAGGCCTATTCACGGTGAAGCTCATTATGTTATATCATATATCCATTTCCAACAAGATAAAGGGACACAACTAGTGTAACTGCCTTAAAAAAAGGGTGATTTTGGGAAACTATATTAAAAAAACTACTTTATCAATCATTTCAAATTTTTAGGAAAATATCTATACAGGTTTTAAGAATACATAGTAAAATTTTTGAAGAAAAAAAAATTAAGTTATCGTCGATCTCCAACGGCGCGACAAAAAAGGCCCTTCACTGCTGCAGTGATTCCGGCCTTCTACATGGATTGAATTTTAAAAAAAAATCTCGTTAAACTAGGTAATATTGTCTGTAAAATGAACTACGATGAAGAAAAAATAAAAAATTGACAAAATGACGGCGTTTTTTAAAAAAAATCGATTTTGACCCAAAATTGTGGTCGTTTTTGGACTGCCAAAATTCGATTTTTGATCCGATCAAAAAATCGATAGTTCATTTTACGGAGAACTATATATAGAACATGCAAAAAAAATTGATTGGGAACGGATCATCTGTTTTTGAGTAATCGCCGCAGCAAATTCGGAAAATGCTGTTTCGGGAAAAAGGTGTTAGTCCTAAATTAAATGATCGTTATACCATATATATATACTTTTTAAATGGATGTGACTCAAAAACTATTTAAGATATCGATTTAAAATTTTGGTATGTTATTTTTAAAGGTATAACCTCTCAAAATATGGAAAAATTGAAAATTCGATTTTTTGAAAATTTCACACTAGTTGTGCCCCTTAAGGTGTAAAATATTTTTTAATTTGACGAATCATGTAAAAAAGAATTATCTTGCTGTATTACAAGGTTGTAGATTCTCTATACTATTATTCTCTATATGTATCAGTATTCTCTATATCAGTATTCTCTATACTATTAATGTAAAATATTTCCCAAAGCACTTACATTTTTGATATTTAACTAAATATTACTCGAATGAATGTTTAGACAATTATGAAATAAATGTAGTATCATTTTGTAACATTACAAACGAAATGTATGACTTACTAGAAAAAAATAAACGAATGTGTAAGTTATAAGAGAGTAAATTATTCCAGGTATGTTTTAGATACTAGGCAAATGCTAGTAATAATTGCTTTGGCATGGTCTTTATTTTTAAAGCATCAATTGCATATTTTATTATGCAGTCGTAAGAGAGTGTAAAATCAAAATTAAGGATACATTTCTCCAATAAAATAGAATTATGATCAGTGCGATCAAACGTTTCACATATAAAACCTAACTTCACGTGTACGTCATCAATCAGGCATCAGAAAGATGCACTTATAGTAAAATTGTTATTTAGCGTGTTTATAACATTTTTTTCGATTTAATATACTATTGACTTTTATAGGTATCCGTGAGATTTTTTCGATTTATTATACCTACTCATGACTGTAATTACATTAATAACGATCGCAATAATTATATTGACCAAAGGTGTAATTTCATTAGCTGCTGAAATTTTCTAAATATTTTTGTTTATATTTATTTAATAGTTATGATTACAAAACGTCCAATCAATACAATATCTAAATACATGCATTAACTTAAACTAAAAAAAGTGGATGAACATTCTTATTCAAAGAATTCCTCACTTAGTTTGAGGCACAAAAAACATTAAAAGCAGAACCACATAAACACAAATTATCAATAAAAATTATAAATAATATAAATAAATAAATATTATATAAAATATAAAATATAATAAACAAAAATTTAACTTACCATCAACTAAAAGTGAAAAGTCTGCACAGGCGGAGGAATTCTAATCAACGTTATTTGGAAGAATTCTGAAACAAAAGAAGTTTATTATTTTTACTTGAATGTCAGATCAATAATCAATACTTAATTGTATTCATTTATACATATCTGTGCTGATTTCGAAACGCAAATGAACTATGCGGCCTTAAAATGCTTCAATATTTGTTTTTTGTTTTATACAATGCATACATCGGCACTTTATCAAGTTGATTGAGATCTGTTTCGTAATAGTTTTATCAGTATCTTATGGATATGTAAGTTATATGTTGTACGTGGGTATTGCTTGATCGTTTACTTATTCTGCATCATTGCTTTCGATAAGTTTCTAATTATTATGTTATTTATAGTCCAATATTGTGGGTTATTCAATTTAGCATTTGCCTTCTAAGGATTGGTAATATTTGAGATTTAATGCGAGTCCAATAAACGAGACTTATATTACTGGCTGGCTCAACAGACGTTGTCCTGTACAATTCAAAAGTTCCATTTTTTTTAATATTCTTTACTAATATTTACTATTTAGTTATGTTTTTTGCATTTTTTTCATTTATTCCTGCATTATTACTATAGTTTTTAGTGAACAAAATCTTAAAAAATTCCTTTGACAAACTCCAAAAAGATTTCTCAAAATCCAAATAACCGTGTAGGAGAAGTTTGCATTCATACATCCATATAGAAGAATTTCATATATAAGGTTTGCATATATTATTACTATATATTTTATATTATAGGATATTCATTTATAAATAAAATATAAGTCCTTATGCAAATTAATAGAAAAAGTCAAAAGTAATGTAGTTGCAAGAGTTTAAATAAACATTATTTTTTTCTTTTAATTTTATTTTAAGTGCTTGTATTTTCGATATATGGGCCGGCGGTGGCGATA
>NW_020537646.1:20269619-20295614 GCF_003426905.1 Ctenocephalides felis | reverse complement strand
TTATTCATTTTTCTGAATATTTGAACGTAGAGCTTTTCTGAATGTTTAAAAAAGAGCCTCTTGATTTAATTTTGCTAGTTAAGTAAAACTAGTTTTGCTAGTTAATCTTTTGCTTTAAATTACAGAAGTTTCAGCAGTTTAAGATTAATTGTTACAAAATATATTTTCCACTCAAAATGAAGCACCATATTTATTCCTGAAAAAAATGTGGAAGCTTTTACTGCTAGTATTTCAGTAGGTACTAGTAGTTGCCTCATTCACTTTATATCTTGTTCTAAATTTTTAAACGTACACCGGAGAGACCCATTTTAATTTTGTAATTCAGAGATCTTTTTATTAAATTTAAAGAATATTTTAAATTATTTTTTAACAAATTGAAAATTACTATTGGTTCTTCAACTAAACCACCGTTTCCCGTTCGTTCGCTCGGAAACGAATGCATTGTGCGAACCGCGTGATTTATTTTTTGTTATTTTCGGCTCAGTAATGAAAAGTTTCTTCCCGAACAGATAGATCGGATGCGACAGTTTGTGCATGAAAAATTAAATCGGTTTTGTCACTGAAAAACGAAGTTTCGAATCATCTTGATTCACTTGGAAAAATAAAACATTTTTAATATAAACCAAGAACTCTTCTAACGAATGCCTTTTGTTGAAGTTTGCGCCCGAGTTATAAGATAAGTTATTGAATCTCGACGAGTTTCACTGTTTAATTTTCATTCATTAACATATCCGGGTAACTATTTCAGATGTAGTTTGCAATTAAGTTAAAATCAACGCAATCTTAGTTTAATCATTTTAGATTTAATAATTTAATATTAATATTAGCAACCGAAGCAGCAACTTGTACTTAAGAGATATCATTAAATATCATTAGATCATTAAAATTTTTATTTCGTATCATGAAAGATAATGAGAAAAGTTTTTTTATTACAATTTTTTCATTAATTTTGCAGAATATTACACATTTAAATGCAGCAAAAATAAAATCGGGGAATATGTAGTTTTATTATCGGTTATAATTTTGGTATTTTCTGAAATTCTTCATACATTTATTTGCAGCGGTAAAAGAGGTCTCTTCTGTTCAATTACCATACAATGTTATTGGTCTTGAAAATAATAATAATGCAATATTTTGAAAGAATATTATCATAACACTAAATATTATCTCATCATTTTCATTTTTACCAATTTCATTCTGATAATTATTATTAATTCAATATAACATCATATAACATGTATTTCTTATAAGATACCTATATCATATTCACGTATGCCTAAACCTTAAATTCTATGTTGTACGCCTTTTAACTAACTATATACCTACGCCTAATACGCCTACAACCCTCTATACGTAATACGCCCAATATTATTTCTTATCTTACACCTATAATGTTTTTTAAACGCTAAATTTTTCGAACCCTACCGAGAATCGAACCCGAGCCCTCTGCGTGGCAGGCAGCGACCTTAACCACTACACCACTGTAACGCTGCGATTGGTCGCTTTTTTCCGCGTGTCGTCGCGTCACTTTAGAATTAATTAATTAATTAATAGGTAAAGGTACCGCGGAAGAACAGTGCGTCCCTTAATATATTATTTGTGGGGGACCCAATAGAGTAGTGGTTAAGGCGCTCGACTGCCACGCGGCGGTCCCGGGTTCAATTCCCGGTGTGGGCGATAGACAATAGAGTATAGGGTAGTGACAATAGATAATAATAGATAAACGTAAAATATAGCGTATAAATCGTAGAATGTAAGGTTTGTAAGGGGTAAAAAGATATGTAATAGGTTAATAGCAAATTATGATGAAGCGGTAATAGATTTATATATAAATGTAAGAACTGAAGGTCTTAGGTATCGTACGGTATGATTAGATAGGTAAATAGTAGAATATAAGGTTTGTAAGGGGTAAAAAGATATATGTAGGGTGAGTGTCATATATAATAGATTAATAGCAAATAATGATGAAGCGGTAATAGATTTATATATAAATGCAGGAACTATAATTTTGGGAATGCACCTTTAACGTATTGTAATAGATCTTGGGTACTTTTATATAAAAAAGAGTTCATACGCGATTGAAGTAAAATTTATTTGCTACTGTACAAGATGGTATTTAAGTAAAAATAAATACACCATATAACAATTTTGAATGTTTCTTAGTAATATGGTAACACTCGTGATGCACATATTTTTAGTGTCAACCATTATACACATTTATATAATGTGTATAATTATGGCTTTATACTTCAAATATGACATGATCGGTTTGCCATTGTAATTAGCATTTAAAAATGAACCTTCATTAGAGAAATGAAGTAATTGCTGATTAATAACCTCTGTAATACGTTCACACAGTGGATTATGTTAAACAACGCCTAAACAAATATTATTTTTGCAATTTCACTCATCATCATATAATATTTGTGTTTCATGCAATTAAATTAACAAACATTCATTGACTGCTTGTATTTTTTTTACTTTTTCGCTGGCGATATAATCTCATTCTTTTAACAGCTGTGATATCTATCTTGCCTGAAAAATAATTTCCATTTCAATGACTTCAAACAATTATAGAAACTACGAATAATATAGGAATAATTTCTAATCAATATACTTACGTTTAGTACAAATGTGTAATTTGTTTATTATTTGCAAGGAACAGGGTAAAATATTCTTCTGATTCAGGCATTTTTCATTAAATCAAGATTTGTACTACGATGCAATTTTAAAATGTTTATTTATCTATCTATGTCGTTTTCATTGTTGATATTGGTACGCATACAACGTTGATGCCTGTACGCATACAACGACAGATCTCTATTCATGTACGCGACGACTAATCATAATCGACCCGTATAGAAATGATATCATCGAGAGCGAATGACGAATCATTGGTACTCGACTCTTGTTATCTGCCGTAACGCACTTACGTTACATTTGTACGGATTTACAGCCTAGTTGCGCCTAAAGAAGTTTAAAGAACAATTCTGGTGGTGCTTGAAATATATTTCCGTTACCCTGAAAATAAAGCTAGAAAATGCAAGAAAATGTCTTCTATTTTCACAAGCTGATAAAATTCGCCAGTAATGAAATTCATTAAAGCACCTGCGTGTCTGGTGCGATTATCTATGAAGGAAGTTGGTCTGTGCAATAATTCGTAGACTTTTTTTTTCAATTTTATTTCTATTATCTTCGCGTGCTCAATTCGTATTATACAGAATCATCGGCGGACACTGTCTTGAGAAATATATTACATTAAGCTCGCCGGTCTATCTTCCCACAAACAATGAATTTCTATATAAAGCAATTTATCAATTTGCATATTATTGTACAACTTAGGAAGTGCAATAAAGTTAGTAAAAAATGAGAACTGAGAGTATGTTTCAAAACTGTTACATGAAAGAAATATCTAGTTTTATCGCTTGATTTTTTATGAATTTGCGGTGCTACTTACATAATGATGAAGGAAATATTTGATAAATTTCAAAACATTTTTGTTATAAACATATATACAATTATTTTTTCATATTTAAAATGACTGTCACTGGATAGCAGTTTAAAATCTTAAAGGCATATCTACACATTTGTCACCAAAATTACTGAATGCTTTACCAGACAGATAAAGAAATTCGGTATGGAGATAATTTTATATATAGATTTTTTTGTCCATTTAACAGCGATCAGAACTTATTATACTTAGGGTTTTATTAGCTTTTGTGATGACTATTTAATAACTACTAATAGTATATAGATGGCTTTCGATTTTTTTTTATCATTTCAATTTTAATTTGTGGAATTTTTACTACATTGGCTGGCCTTTAGACTTAGTCTTAGAATAGCTTCAATATTACATTATCTTATCAATTGTTAAACTAAGAAGATCGCATTACAGTTCTTCTCAAATATTGTCAATTTAGCTTACAGAAATCTTTATGGATTTCTGATTGCTAAATAAAACTGAGTTCAAAAAAGTGGAATATAATCAAATTTCAGATAAAAAAATCTTGTGGAATATTTTTTTATTTCACCATATAATTTACATCTGTCTTTAGTCGACATCTAATAAATTTAAAGATAATATAATTAGATTGCATATGACAAATAATTTGACAATAGTAGAAGTAACCTGTGTTACTTCTACTTTGTGGAATATTGAGTTAAAACGGTGCAAAGTAAATTGCTATATAATTTAAATCATTTCTTTATTATTTTCTAAAATTTGTTTTCTATAAATCGGAATTATCTGTTTGTTTGAGAACTGTGACATGTGTTTCATAAATTTCTAGTTTTATTGCTTAAAATTTTATCAAATCTAGAAGAGTATATAAGTTTATCTAAATCGCACTTGAAAGCGTGAATATATATTAGCTAATTATTTATGCAAATAAATTTGTTCTGGATTAAATTTTGGTTTATTCCATTGATAAATGTGATAATAGAATTTTGATGCGTTTTGTTTGTGGAATCTAATAAAAGTTGCAATAAAAAAAATCTTTCAGAATATTTTGTTAAAACGGTGCTAGATAAAATATCATATAGATTCAAAAAATATTAAACATTTCTTTATTAATTCTTCATAATGAAGCACCATAGAAAAGATTTTATTCTTTTATAAAGTTAACTATATAAAAATTCTAGTTAAAAAAAATCGGTTTTGTTATAAATATAATAAAGTAAAATTTTGTTATTTTATAAACTATACTCACTAATAATTAGACAGTGTAAGGTAAATAGTTCTAAAGATCTCAATTTATCATCTAATAATCTCTCTATCTATAATATTAATTATCTCCATAACAATAATACTCTTACTGTTAATTAGGCTTTTTTAAGCTTAAATTAAAACTATAGTTATTTTCATACATTTTTTTTCCTTTTACAATTTTTCAAAAGTTTTGAAATTTGATTTGCATTCATTTTTAAGGTATCGATTTAATTACAGATGGTCTTATTTTAACGAATATTTTAAAGTATAATAAGCTATAAAATTGTTTTTATCCATAAATATTTATTTTTAAATATTTTATATTATTAAAACATTTAGTAAATTTGTGGAATTTACAATTATCAGCCGTAATAGGGACATTGTATATTATTAGTGATCTGTTGGGAAAAGAATTCAATAGTTGTTTTTTCAATTGTTATAAATAATATTAACAATATTTTAATGACAATAATAGAAACTTAATTATAATTATAAGTTATTTCAATCTTCATCAAGAAAATACTTTGAAATATTCGTTAAAACAAAAACAGCTGGAATTAAATCGATACCCTAAAAATGAATGCAAATCAAATTTCAAAACATCTAAAAAAAAAAATTAAAAAGGAGAAAAATATATCAAAATGACGATAGTTTTAATTTAAATAGATTAAGCTTAAAAAATAATTTAGATAAAAAGACAACTTTATAATGAGCTTTAAGAAGTTAATGTCATAGATACATGTTCCATAATGCATTTATAACTATGTTTATTATTATTATTATTATTATTTATTTATTTCAGCCTACTGGCCTAGAAATACATCATTATATTAAGCCACAATGATACCTTAAACCTACTTTATATATAATAAAATAAACAGAAAAACCTAATCAGGGGGATCTAATAACTTTAGCGTTCTGGACTGGTTGCCCAAGTAACTCTTTTTTCTTTGTTATAACTATGTTCATATATGTATATATATATGTATATATATATATATTTATATATATATATATATATATATTATAATTTTCTTATCCACTTATCTCCATGGCCATAACGGATCCCCACATTCACACTAGCAATAGGTCCATAGCAATTAGGAAGTATTAGGTTTATTATAGCTAGTGTTTTGAAAATGATGTCGGATAATGATCATGGAATAATGTTGTTGTTAACTTAGTCTCCAAATAAACCCGTATATCCCTTCAATTATAACGAAGGCGAGTCTCTAAATTACCTCCAGGACGAAAATAGGTAGCGTGCTTAACGTTTCCTTCTTAGCGCTTGAAGTGCCTCGAGTGAAAGCATTAACTATTTCTTAACACGTCAGACCCATAAAACTTTTAACCCTTTTGCTTCCACATTAAAGATTAAAGGCGAACTTTATTCGTCTGCAATTCGAAAAAGTAATAAGTTTGAACTAAAACCGATATTCTGTTACGATATAAAATGGCTAAATGTAATATATGGTTGTAAAATGAGAATAAAAATAATAGTAAAATATCGAAGTACCTTTTAATAAATTAGGTTTTTGTGATGATGAAATTTGTTATCGATCCACACTTGTTGGTAATAGATAGAATCTGTATATCTGTATATATTTCTAGAAGAGACATGGTTTTACTTAATAGAAACGACATTTTCAAATAGTTTTGCTTATTTGCTAGTATATACTATTCATTAACTTCCCGTAGAGTAAGTTATGGCAATCGCAAAAAAATCAAAAATGAAAATTTTTATATATCTTTACGTTTGACAATTTTCTGAACATTTTGGCATACCTTACAAAAAATGAATAATTTTCGTCGACGATTTTGCAAATACGGATTAACAGACTTGAATAATTCAGAAAAACATTAGATTTGTATTGATAAGGAGACGTGCTGATTAGTTTTTGACAAAGGCAGGTCTAGCCGTTTCGGAAATACGGAGCAAAAAGTGCCAAAAATAGTATTTTAGTTTTTTAGATAACGGAGTGTCCGATTTAAATAATTCAAAAAGCATTTTACTTGTATTGACGAAATCAGATATTTTATGATTGATATTTCGGGATACTCGTTCCTGAAGTCATATCATGACTATGAAACTTTTATCAAGTAGTCAAAAAAATATATCAAAAATTTATTACTTAAGAAATGCCCCGCTATATTACGAAAAATAATTTTGTACGATTTTTAAACGGTATCTTTAGAACAGTTTTCATTTATCAAAATCGAACCAGGATTTTAGGCGAAAACGTGAATGAAATATTATCACTTATTTGCAAATAGTAAATAAATAGCCATGTCGATCTTTGCGGAAAATCTATCAATGTGAGCCTTTATCGATTTTTATCAAATGGATTTTAAATCTTTAAGATTTGAAATGTATAAACCAATCCATAATCACTTATACCAGGCACCCCTGTCTGACTGAGATATGGAAATGTATATAATGCCAAATAAAAAAAAAGATCTGCATGGTGTCAAACAATTCAGAATTACTCGAAGCGTCGTGAACACAATAAATTAGCAAATTTTATGACAAAATTAGCAGTTTTTCCGGTGTGATGCTAATAAAATGTTAGAGTAGGACTCGAAGATACAATATGATTTTGAGCAAATATATCGTGAAACCCAAACCAATTTAATCACAACAGATAACACATATCAAACAAACAACTATCTGACTATGTTCAGTGAAACTCTTAGCTAATTCATTATTGTCAAAATGTTTTTTGCTGTTTTTCAAAAAATTGGTCACGTGGTTCTTTTTGATCCATATGCGGGGTAATATGGGATGACCAGGGTGAAAACAGACGGTTCTATGTCTCATTTTTAATTTTTAATAGTTTTTACGAAATAATAGCTACATTATTCAACCAAAGCAAAATATAAATTTAATGGGTACATTTTTTACATAGATGTAAATATGCTTGATCTGGTATTTACATAGATGTAAATATGCTTGATCTGGTATTTCATCAAAAATATTCATCAGCAGAATTGGAATAACTATTATTTATTTTATGTATTGTAAAATTGCTTTTTTTACTTTATTTTTGATATGCTATTTTTTATTGTTTATTCCATACTAGAAACAATTACCAATGGGTAATCTTTCTAAATAAACCATATAATTTTATAACAAACCAATTACTAAATGTCTTTACTAAGACAGATTGTAATTTGAATGGTAAATAAAAATAAACAAAAAAATATTGTTTTATGGTCATAGTTGTTGATACATCTTTTTCCCTCTACTTTCAACTATTGTTGTTAACAAATCCTTAACGTTTCATATTTTTAGATATCGGTGATGGACCTTTTCACCCGCGGATCTTTATGCCTCGCTCTATTCCATAACATAATATATAATTATTATTGAAGATAATAAACAATATATTTTATAAATATATTTCAAATTGTATTCATTCAGCATTGCATTCCACAGCAATGTGTCTTCAGGCACAATGTTAAATTGCTTTGTATTACCTACTAGTTATTTAACTGAGCTTAATTGACTCAAACATCTATAATCCACTTCTCTATCATTTACAGAGCTCCTACTATCATGTTACCAGATTCCCTTTTGCCTACCGAATACCTGTGTTATATAAATGAAATATGCAACCCATACTAGAACAATATTAGATGCCGTTTGTATATAGTGTCGTTTGCCTTTGCTGAATATTCCGAGCAATTGTTGGCAATATTGACCACGCATATCAAGGAAACAAGGATTAAATTATCAGTTCAAATGCTGAAACATGTCCTGTTTACTAACTAGGAGTTTCAGGGATATTTGATTTATTCGCTCAATTAGACCATTTGTTGCTGTGATATAGAATTTATGTTCGGTACTCCTAAGTTTATTAAGAAAAATTTATTATGAAATCTAACTACAAGTGTATTCTGAATAATTTACAATTACAATTATTTATGTATCATCTATATAACATTTAAATATTATTTTGAAATAAATAAAGTACTCCATATTCGCGATAAGAACGTATTTCTTCATACAAATGAGTTATGACTGGATAATATAATTTATTTCTAGGTAATATGTACATTTTTATTGATGACTAAATCAATAAAGCATTCGATAAATATTATTGACTTATGTATGGGACTGCATCCATTCGCTTACTCTGCTTCGCTATTTGCTTATTTTATGCAAATTGATTTATGTAAAATATTTTATATTAATTGTTTTTTAAGATACCTTTGTCACATTCTCATTAGTTGGTTAATGATTTATTGCTTAGATACAGATAGAAATATATAAACAATATTGCTTTTATTCCCAAAAGCATTTTGACAGTTTTTACTATCATTTTATATAAACTTCTATGTTTCTAAAAAAAAATTTAATAGACTTCCATGCGTTTTAGAAAACACAAAAAATAGTTTGAACGAAACAAATACTTGAATAATGATCATATTGATGAAAAATAAATTAAGAAAATATTCAATTAAAAAAAATATTATATAAATGATATCCATTCTGACCGAATGAATTTACGAAATGTTCATGAACAAAACAATTTTTTTTTGTGTTTATCTATATTCCTAATATCATCTGAAAAGAATATTATGTTCATAAAAAATATTATATATATTATGTGCATTTATGTGGTCTTGGACAAGTTTCACTCAATTATCATATAGTTGGCGTGATACAAAGCAGTTTTTGGCTGTTGATGTTTTATCTTCAGCACTCAAACATATTGAGTTATTAAATTTATATATGGGTACACAGTGCCTGCATGCCTATTTTTTTCTAGACCTCTCCTCCTATTAGTAAACATTTACGTTAACTTTTTAATTAATATTTAATAAATCTGGATTTAGTACAAAAAATTAGGTGTAATCTAAAAGCGCATAAAATGCAATGATTTTAAATTTATCTAAAAAATCAAGGCTATTTTACGGGTATTCATAATCAAATTGTAGTGCCTTTTATCTTTGTCGCACTACCGAGCTAATTATTGCTTGCAAGAATATTATTAAATTTTTATTTAATTCTAACGCATATTAATATTTGGGTTTAGAAACATTTTATCTATTTATTTTGGGGACTTATTCTATTTAGCAAATCATAAAAAGCAAAAAAGGCAATCTTTCATTATTAAACATAACACTGGTACTTAATGTTGGATTATTTTAATTTAATTTTTCATTTTTGAAAATATCTAAAATTGCATCGTAAACTTTACCTAATTTATATCGTAAGGGCCGAAGAGCATGTAATTTATCTATACTTTCCCACCATGTATCAGATTTTTTTTTTTGAAGTTAAATTTAAAAAATATTATCGAAGATTAGTAAAAGATGCTAAGAAATTATATATTTCTTGAATGATATTGAAAAAACTTTATTATAAATTTCATATTCGAATCTCTTTTTGGCGCCCTCTAAGGCATGCGCCCTCTAAGGCATGCGCCCGCATTTTTTGCATGCATCGCATTCAAGGTAGGACCGGCCCCTTAGTATATATATATATATATATATATATATATATATATAATCTTCCATTTATCAAGTAATTCACACTTTTTAACTTCCCGAAGGAGAAGTTTATGTTTTCATCAAAAAATCCGAATCGCTAATTTTATGTTTTCTCGACGTTTCGAGTCATTCTGAATCGAATGAGACCAAATTTGGAAAAAGTATGTGTGTGTGTGTGTGTATGTGTGTGTGTGTGTGTGTGTGTGTGAACAGATTTTTTGCCGTAAATCGACGTTTTCTCCAAAACGGTGGGACCGATTTCAAAAATTTAAAAGCCATTTGATGTATCTCGATGAGGACTATCGTCTCTGAGTTTTGTGCGGCGATCGGCCGGGCCGTTTCTTTGTAAATTGCAGAAAAGTGAAAAATTTTTCGTCCACGTTTTAGCCCGCAATTCTGAATCGATTCTGAAAATTCAAAAACCGTTCGATAGATATTGGTTGGGAATCGTGCTGATTAGTTTTTGGTAAAGATCGGCCGGGCCGTTTTCTTGTAATAAAGTTTTTAAAAAAAAAAATTTGACGATTTTTATGATTATTTTTTTGACGATAGATACCATAGTTTTCTAGGTCATACTAAAATATTACGGCCCTACGTCAACTGGTTCAGCTTTAAAAATTCGTCAAAGTTTGCAAAAATCAGTATGGTCTTTTTGGCATTTGTCAAAATTAGACTTTTGATCGACGTTTTCTCAAAAACGCCTGAACCGATTTTAGAAATTTAAAAGCCATTTGATGTATTTCGGTGAGGACTATCGTTTGTCAGTTTTGTGCAACGATCTGCCAAGCCGTTTCTTTGTAATTTGAAAAAAAGTGTTGAACTTTTCGTCCACATTTACGCTCATCCTACCGAACCGATTTAAAAAAATCAAAAACTGTTCGAAAGATATTAGTTGGGAATGATGCTGATTAATTTTAGGTGAAAATCTACCGAGCCGTTTTCTTGTAATTAACTGTTGAAAAAAAGTGTTAAATTTTCGTCCACATTTAAGCTCATCTTACCGAACCGATTTTAAAAAATCAAAAACTGTTCGAAAGATATCATTTGGGAATGATGCCGATTAATTTTAGGTGAAAATCTACCGAGCCGTTTTCTTGTAATTAACTGTTGAAAAAAGTGTTAAATTTTCGTCCACATTTAAGCTCATCCTACCGAACCGATTTTAAAAATCAAAAACTGTTCGAAAGATATCATTTGGGAATGATGCTGATTAATTTTAGGTGAAAATCTACCGAGCCGTTTTCTTGTAATAAACTATTGAAAAAAAGTGTTAAATTTTCGTCCACATTTAAGCTCATCCTACCGAACCGATTTTGAAAAATCAAAAACTGTTCGAAAGATATCATTTGGGAATGATGCTGATTAATTTTAGGTGAAAATCTACCGAGCCATTTTCTTGTAATTAACTGTTGAAAAAAAGTGTTAAATTTTCGTCCACATTTAAGCTCATCCTACCGAACCGATTTTGAAAAATCAAAAACTGTTCGAAAGATATCATTCGGGAATGATGCTGATTAATTTTAGGTGAAAATCTACCGAGCCGTTTTCTTGTAATTAAATGTTGAAAAAAAGTGTTAAATTTTCGTCCACATTTAAGCTCATCCTACCGAACCGATTTTGAAAAATCAAAAACTGTTCGAAAGATATCATTTGGGAATGATGCTGATTAATTTTAGGTGAAAATCTACCGAGCCGTTTTCTTGTAATTAACTGTTAAAAAAAATTAAGCCGTTTTTCATGGAACTTTTTTTGGCGATATACATCATGGTCTTATAGAACTTACTGTAATATTACGGCCTTACAACAAGTAGTTTAAATTTGAAAATTCGTCAAACTTTGCTAAAATTATTATCGTTTTTTTTAAAAGTAGGATTGATGAAGTATATTATTTACACATTTTTTTGATCAAGTCGATTATTTACACATATCGGGAAGTTCATGTAATTTGCCTAAAGGCTAAATACCAAACCAACTAGTTATAAGATTAAGCTGTGCAAATTGTATAAAAAAATTTCACGCGCGCTCGGTATCTTAACCATCTTATATAAGTCCAAAACAGAAACAGTTCATATCGGTCCCATATGAATATTTATGAATACCGCGTATTCGTGGTGGCAATAATGTGGTCATAATAAATATTATGAGTGTGTTCTTTTCAATGTTTAGCTTTTTGTTTTATTTTATCTGTATTCATTTTATTCGGTCTGCGGCCAGCCGAGACATGTCTGGCACTTCGTCTCGCCGGCTTTTCATCATCAGCCATTGCGTGTTGTCTTCAATTAAACAAAGTTGGAACCGCAACGACGCCACCACGGACGGTAGTAAGGAAGAGGGGTTCGTTGACCAAAAATTAAATATCCCTTATGTTTACAAAAGTTTGAGAGTGCGATAAGATTCACTTTTTATACAAATATTTGATTAATGTAAATATTTGTAAGACCCGAAGTTAATGAAACTTAGATGATCGTAAAAAAATGGACCCAATGCTAGAAAGAAACTATTATTTGCATAGAGATTAAAACTGGTTTTGAAAATACCACCCTGAGTATTTCCTCTGGATGTTATTGTTGTATTTTCCATGGTAATCGAAAATTTTCTTCAATCTTTTCCTTTTCCATGATTTTATCGGCCAGGTTTTTTTACCTCTCGATTGGACTTGATTCAGAGGTTCCGGGTTCGATATCCACTTCGAGCGGCCGGTTGTCGAGCAGCAGTAACAACGTTTTTCTCTTGGAAATATAGATAGCAATATGTTTTCAAGTGAAAATAGCACTCACCCGACATTGCTGCACCAATAAAAATATTCGCCCTATTACAGAAATTGTGATAATAATATATCATATGTGACAACTGTTTGGGTTGCCATCTGTCAAACAGACTAGTATTAAGTCAAATCAGCACAACACCTTATAGGACTGATATTTTTTTATCTGCAATCAGAACCTTTCGTCCTATGAGCTGTTGGGCTGAAACTTCTCCTTACTTCGTATTTTTTAGATGGTGACCCAATGGTTAATCCATCCATATTTGATGATTTTTGTTATTAGAATTTGGTGCATCAATGCCGGGCAAGGGCTATTTTCACTTGGAAACATATTGCTATCTATATTTTCAAGTGCAAATCGTTGTCACTGCTGCCTGACAACAGGCTGCTCGAAGTGGGTATCGAACCCGCGACCTCTTATTCAGGTCCCGTCGCTCTTAACCGCTTACCTACGGGCGGGCCCCTGTTCAAAAATAACAAAAAAAAAAACAATGTCCCGGGCATTTTTGTTTTAAAAACTCTGGTAATCTACCTGCAACACTTTGCTTCCTCTACTTCAACTCTTGACCAAATAGTGTCATCTAAACCAATTTCAGTTTCCTGATTTAGTGCGATAGTTTCAGCTTCAGTCTTCAGAACTGAAAGAAAGTCGCAAGCGTCGTCTCCGTACGTTTGTTTGTAATATTTACACATTTATTGTTATCTGTATTGACTTTATAGTCCAATCATTATTATAAGTTCACATAGGTATGCGAGATACCCAGTTGTAAGTCTGTAAATACTTGTATATTGACACCCTAAAGTTGTCTCAAAACCTACATATGGTATTGACACCCTACCATAGGTTTTGAAACAACTTTTAAATGCCAATATACAAGTATTTACTTGACGTGACTTACAGCTGGGTATCTTGAATTCCGACATTCCTACTTAATTTGAGCTTAAATGACTGGATTATTATCACGAATTTTCTCATCACTACAGTCCATAATTCCTACGTTTTCTTGTAGATCGATTTGTCTGTTGTTGTTCTATTTTCCAACACGATCGAAATTTTTCTCCAAAATTTTCCTTTTCGTGATTTTGTCTGCCATTATATGGGGCTATCAGACTACAAGTTGTTCACTGGCTATGACAAAGGTAATGAAAATGTATGGTGCGGTTTTTGTTTTACTCTGATTCGGACAGGAGCCACTATTTACTCAACCGACTATCTTTGGTCAAATGAAACTTTTGGGTATATCCAGTGCCGAATTTGTGGACAATTTTACACCAAAATAAAAAAAAATTAATTAATGCAAATTGGACTATGTATTCAATTTTATGAAAAAGGACTCATGACATAATATCACTTAACCCAGTGGTTTCCAACCCTTGTGGCTCCGCACGCCCTCGCTTCAATAAAAAAAATTGGGATTCCTTAAATTTTTTCAACAATTTCGTTTCATAAATACTCAACTGAAATTATCAGACTATAAATTATTATGCAATATTAGGTAAAACTTTGCATAAAAACTAATTATTTTTAGTTTATTTTTTAATACTTCAAAAATTTTGGGTTATTTTTGAAAATAGTATTCTGAAAACAGATGTACGTGCCCCACATGTTGAAACTGCAACTTAATCTGTCATGTTTAATAATTTTCATTTTGTTTTTCCGTGGCTTAGTGGTTAGAGCAATAAACTTCAGGAGTTGGTCGATACCAGTCTGACTATGACATTGGTTTTGACTTGAAAAATCATTACAAATCGATAGCAATATGTTTCCAAATGAAATTGGCCCTTCCTTCTGTTGCTGCCATAATAAAAAAAGGAAATCTTCAGAATTAAAGAAATTGTAATAATAAATTCATCACAACAAGAACGAGATAGGACAACCTTACAGTTTGCCATCTACAATGCCACATTATTAGGAAGCTAGCACAACATCACATTAGTCTAGTTATATTTTGATTGCTGTTAAATATATAATAACCAAAATTAGGTCATTTATAATAAAGCTTATATATACAGTATATAGCTTTATAAATTGTACATTTAGATGTGAATATTATATCCATACATGATTTTTCAAAAATAAGACAATATACTTCCTCAAACTAAAATGAGTATTTGTCTTTGTGTAGTTGCGTAGTTGAACTTGTGTTTGGAAGCTGATTCATTACAATATTCTACGAATTTATAACTATTATTTTTGTAAATATTTAAAGTTTATAATGATATTGTATCATGTTCGCAAGCAAGGATATTCCTAGAATACAGAAAGTATACATAGAGTATGAACAAAATGATGACTTCAAACAAAAAGAAAATATTTTTTTTGTTTAAAAATAACTATATATGGAGCTTATTGGTAGAATATAGGAACTTTTGATTTATGTACTCAACGATGAAACACATATTAACCCTTTCCACTCGCCAGTTCCAGAATTCGTATGTGTTTTTCTGCCGGAGCGGCGGCATCCGAGTTGAAAGGGTTACATTTGCCCTCATAAAACTTTGGCTTTGTAATGGATTTTTGTATCAGTTAGTAATTATTCGTGAGTATGAAATTGATCTTTCCCTATGATTGCGTGTTATGACAATGCATCTGCTATTTAGTTCCTGCTTCTAATAAAACACACATGTTTTATGTCTCATATTATTTCACATTAAATATGTAAACATTCGACATGTGCACGTGTATTTAATATGTGTTTGAAGGACATCGCAACTTCATTTTTGTGTTTGTTTAAATTTGAACTTCGCAAGTGACAGGCGAGCAGAGCCAGATTTGCACCAGAAAACACGTCCTGCTCTTTTAAAGATAGCCAGAAGTTTATTAATGGATATTAGTTTCATTAGTTGAATAAACAAATGATTTCACAGAAACCACTTAAAATAACCAGATCACCAGAAAATTGAGCAATTTTACTCGATCACCACAAGTAAATATATTATACTTATGTTATACATTTACCTGATCATGTAAAAATTTTACATTTTTTAAAATTTTTTTTTATTTATTTCTTATAACCATTCTGAATCTTGGGTTCAATGAGGTGATTTGCTGATGGGTACAGGGCTTTTAGAAATTACCCCAGTGTGTTTGGATTATACATTTAATGTGAAATATTTCGCTTTTTTACCTGATGGACTTGATGAGTTCAGTAACTATAACCTTGCAATTATATTAATCTTTATCTATATCTAGTTAGTAATTCTACGTATAATGTTACCAGAAGCTATTTTTTCAGGACGTTATCCTATACAAAACTTTTTCATATCATATTGATTTACCTATGTTTCAAGTTCATAAAATGTAAATTATAATTTTAATATATTATTACCATAACTTTGGTCAGCGTTATTATTTTGAAGATTTAATAATGCGGCGGATTATGATAAATGTCATCAACAAAAAACGAATAAATAATGAATGACTGCGATCATAAAAATAATAAAATTTTGATAAGAATACATTAAAAGGTGTAAAATTTACCGATAGCCTTCATTGTGTCATTTTAAATCTTATTTTATGGCATATTTGAGTGTTTATGCAAATTTCTATTTTTAATATATGACTAATAAAGTTTCACATCATCTTGAATTGATGTAATGTTTTAATAAATCAGCACGATTCAAAATTAAATTGATATTACCAAAAATTGTCGACGAAGTGCTGCTATATGTCATATTTGAAAATAACAGATAATTTTTAATAGTTTTAATATATTAAATCATTAGTCAAGTTGACTAATTTATGCTCTCATTCTCAGAACATAAAGAGCTCAATATCAAATAATTTTTTAATGCAACTTTTTCGCAAATTATTTAGGTAAATGCACTACGATTTTCTATTTTGCTTTCTTTTCATTTTTTTTATTTGTATAGATTTATCATTTTACTCAATGATATATATCAAATAAGCTGTTTGTGATAGAAAGATTATTTTGTATTTTATAAGGAATCTTGAATCACTTGTTCAATTTAATTGCCTGACATCATTTAGCACTTTTGGTTAATTTAAACTTTTTTTATAGCTTCGGATTTTTATATATATTTTTTTTATTTCTTTTGTAAATACAATTATCTATTATTATATGAAACTGAATTAGGTATAAATTTTTCCTTATTTTATTTATATTTTGGATACTGGATTAAATTTAGTAATTACAGAAAATAAATTAATTACTAAAAATTACAACAATATCAAGCCTAACATTAGTATTATGTAATGCAATAACTAAAAAAAATTGTTGAGAATAATTGAGAAAAAATGTTATGATATCGAGATTTTTTGTCTGAATCTAAAATTACTACATTATTCTCCAACAATTAATTAGTATTTTCTACGCATTATGTGACTGTAAGCAGAATTTATTTCCACGCTTTTATACAATATTGTTAATTCATGTAGAACTTCTTTTTAAAATTATGTATATAAAGAATTATAACTATACTAAATTGCCATAAATATATGATCTCCTTAACCTTTTTACATTATCTAAAACGCAGAATACTAGTTTATTTTCTCTGAATATATCTATTTATTTACTTAAACTATGATAATATTAAAAGCATATGATGAAACAAGCTTTTAGTCATATCCTATAAAGTTATAAATTATATTTTAGAAAAAATATTATGCGAATACAAATAATCTTATTAGATAATAATTTTTCCTTTAATAGAATACATGTGCAATTCAATACTACAAACCTCATAATAATTCTGATGGAAAAATGTTCAATCTTGAACCATAATTTAGTTATGGATGATTTCTATGAATATATCTATTTATTTACTGAAGAACTGTGATAAAGTTAAAAGCATATGCAGAAGTAAAGTTTTTGAGGCATATGGGGAGAAAATGTATAAATTGCATTTGAAAAAAATAATGTGCAATTGCAATAGTCTCGTTAGATAATATTTTTCATTAGTTAGAGCGGTTTCCAACCTGTGGAGCGCGTCCCCTCAAAGAGGCAACAGCCTGTTCTAAGGGAATCGCTAAGTTTTCATGCAAATTGTTACATAAAATTGCATATTAATTTGCAGTCTGATTATATTAGTTGAGTATTTATAAAATTAAATTGTTGCAAAAATTAAGGGGGGCGCAACCATTTTTTTGTTAGAACAGGGATGCGCGGTGCAAAAATGTGTTGGAAACTACTGAGTTAGAGGAATAAGTAAAACAGAAGATATCAGCTTTCAACTTGTTAAAACAATTCTGAATTTTGAAATTTCTAATTATAGTTCTGAAAAAATGTGCCATCTTAAGTGTATTTTATTTTTTTTAAACAATAACAAGACGAAAGAATAAAATGTAGATTTAGGTAATTGGGTTTCATGGTATGTAGAGCGCATCTTAAGGGGCACAACTAGTGTGAAATTTTCAAAAAATCGAATTTTTAATTTTTCCATATCTCGATAGATTATACCTCTAAAAATAACATACCAAACAAAAATAACATTTTGATAGGATCAAAAATCGAATTTTGGCAGTCCAAAAACGACCAAAATTTTGGGTAAAATTCGACTTTTTTTAAAAAAACGCCGTCATTTTGTCAATTTTTGATTTTTTTTTCTTTCTCGTAGTTCATTTTACAAAAAATATTGTCTAGTTTAACGAGATTTTTTTTTTAATTTCATCCACGTAGAAGGCCGGAATCACTGCAGCATTGAAGGGCCTTTTTTTGTCGCGCCGTTGGAGATCGACGATAACTTAAAAAATATTTAATTTTTTTCTTCGAAAATTTTACTATATATTTTTAAAACGTGTATAAATATATTCCTAAAATTTTGAAATGATTGATAAATTAGTTTTTTTAATATAAATTCCAAAATATCACCTTTTTTTAGCCGGTTACACTAGTTGTGCCCCTTAAGACGACTACTGTGAAGATCAGACCAACCAGGCTTTAACATTTCAGATTTATTCTGATATAAATAAAAACAGAAAGGTATTTAATACCATTTATCACTAATTTTTTACGAGTTTTCCACAAGTATAATGTATAAATTACACCAGTAGATAGAAACGCATAACGACGTTAGATAACTATTATCGTTCCATTAAGCCTCAAAATCTAATTTATTATCCAACTTTATACGTAGTCATTTATATCAGATGTGGTTCAATTAATTGCATAACTCTGCATCAATTCCGCTTGCAAACCACTTGATGAATTACAATACTGAGAAAAATTTATCACTCTATTAAATGCAATGGATATCAACTGATGTATGCGACAGTTTCAAGTGTTCGAATAAATCTGAACGTGTTCTACTTTGTATGAATTAAATTATCTGGTGTTCGATCGGAGCAAAAAGGATTAATAAAGTACTTTGATCTTATTGTGAATGTGACATATATTGTGATTTCAACACTAAATCTGTAAAGGCTGGGTCAGCTTGACCTTTTAAAATATTTATGAATGGAAATATAGACTTCATGGCTTTACCTACGAGCCTAATTAGGCTTTCAGTCAATTTCAAAATCTAGGAAAGCAATTCATTTGCTTTACTGTTTTTTTTTAAGTTTTACTGTTTTTAAGTATAATTTGCATATATATATATATATATAATATGTATATAATAATGTAATATATAATATATATATATATATATATATATATATATATATATATATATGTAATACACATACATAAAGTGGTCCTTAATATGAACATTTTCGAATTTTTTTGCTCCCAAGGGCTCAAATGGTTCCAAATTGATAAAAAACAATTCTCTGGAAGTTTTAGCTCTTGATATTGTGTTTTAGATAGAGCGCAATTCAATCAAAATTTTGTATGGAAATAGCATGAAAAAATATTCAAAAATTTTGCAGGGCGTCGATTTAAATCAATAAAAAATGACACAAATTTTTACTTTAATTTTTTTTCACTACGAAAATGTCCATATTAAGGACCTCCCTAATGTGTATAGCTAATTTTAAAGGTTGACACAGCTTTATATTGCAAATGAAGAAATTACTTATTGTTATTTTAGTTTTTTGACTTTTTAAGTTCAGAGAAAATGTTAAAAACTGTTTTAAATTCCTAACAAAGTCGCATTTTTTGTTACATCTAAGATTCAAATTTCATACGTTTTTATCAATAATTTTTGTAATATGTTGTAATTTATTAAAATTTAAATTACTTTCTTTATGTTTTTAACATAAATCAAACAAACATAAATATGGCATATTTTACTCAAAAATTATACTATTGTTTAGGATATTCTGAGGTAAAATATTTATTACAGTACACATTTTGCCTTTGACTAGGTGTAAGTGGCATCGTGCCTAAAGGCGAGTTGCAAAAACTTATGAATGCCGTTAGATTAGATTTAAATTTAGTTCCTGATATAATTGTTACGATGCAATTTTCAAATTTTAAGACGGTTTCATTCTAAATCGTGGTGAATTTTTAAATTAAACCATTTTTCATATGCCTATAATATTTTAGAATGTTTGTTGAGACTATGAACTCTATTCGAGAAATTGTCTGCAAAAAGTCAAATTTTAGTCAAAATTTGGCTTTCAATTTTGGTGCCAAACGTTTCCGAATGAGTTAATGCCAATAAATCTTTTCCTTCTGTAAGTTTAAAAAAAAATTCTGAATTCATTACATATATAACTACTTGTTATATATTAGTAAATTTGTACTTCTATATATTTTAGTAAATATAGAAAATGAATAGTGCATTTAACTGACCTATATCAAATTTTGAAATATTTGTATCAATGTTCCCGAGTTACACCTATATTGGTTTAAAAGTTTACATTTTACATTTTTATACGAACAGCAACCAGGAATTAAGAATCCTAGAACTTGTGATGATTTTTCTTCAATATGTTGCTATTTAGAAGGCAACCCAATGGTTGGCTTATCTATATTTGAAATATTTCTCTAATTTCTCTAATATAGACTATTATCAATATTATGTAGCAATATCAGCGAGGGGCTGTTTTTTCTTGGAAGCATATTTCCATCATAATCCATTTTCATTAGTGAAAACTAGTGTATTTAAACACATGGAAAATTGTATACTATGGTTAGAATTTCCATAACATAATCGATTTTACAATCAATGTATTACAAAAATTTTACATCACTTTTTATACATTATTCATAGAAAGGGGATTGTAAAAATTGATTCATTCCAAATGTTCAAAAATAATACTTGCTATCACTATTGCAACCTAATATGGAGTTGTCCTTTAACTAATATGTAGCCTCGATCTATTTACCCATGAGCTTTTGTAGTGACATTTCAATCAAGCCATTTCAAATCTATTATTAGAGATTTCGTAAATATAATCAGCTGTGGAATTTCAAAAAATATATCATGTATCAGATAATGCCTCGTGAAAGTACTTTGAAAATAATTGAAGTCATTATCTTTGCAGGAGTGTATTGCCCTCGAATAAATTCCATTAACTAATATATTTTTCTAGATTTTTAGTCTTAATGATAACATATTTTTAAACGTGTCACACGAGAAATTGTTTTCACATCGATATGATAATTTTTATTTAACGACTGATTTCACAATGTAATTGGTTTTAATTGACGACATTATTGTGAAGGTATTTATTTGTGTCAATCGATAAATGTGAATATTGCGCAGTAAATATATTTTAATCACTGGAATGAGTTCATAATTATGCAGGCAGAAACCTTGTAAATTCCAAGAATCGACCTTTGGGCTCATTTTAATTTTATAAGTACTTATTTTAAATAACGCCAACATTCACCTGGCATTATAACCTAACATCTGATCAACAAATATTTAATAAAATCCACCACAAATGATAATTTTTTAAAGATGTTTATGTCGTAGGTATTTAATACCTCAAAAAATATACCTATTAGTTTTAGAAGACGGAATAGTACATAAGAATATTTTAAATATTTTTTCTACAAGATCTCTTATTATATAAAATATATCATTTTTATCATCTATATTATTTTTCTAGACTTAAATGGATTTGTCACTACTACTACTATGATCTATATTTGCAGTCAAATATCTTCTGTTCTTAATTGAATTTATATAGCAATTAAATCATTTCTTATGACAATATATCAATTGTTTCTACCAACACTTCCTTGTGAAAATAAATTGATTTACGAGTCTGCATTGTGCTTTTATACAAAAGCCATGCTGCCTTCGATGTAGGGTTGAGAGAGCAATTTTTAAGAAATCGATATCGAAATTGAATTCACTAACTAATATTACAATGATTATTTGGGCTCACACATTTTATGTAAATATATACTAACTTTTTTATTTCTCCTGATACAATCATAATCATAACTTCTTATATTCTATAGGGAAACGAGGTGATAGTATTGACCTGAACAGTCCTAAAAAAATTTAGAAAAAAAAATTACGTTGTTTGAAAATTATGAGCTTTTAAGTGCAACCTAATGTTTTGTTGCAATAAGGACCATATTTTTGGATATTGGGTTTATTTTTATTAATCTTGTTCATTTAAACTTTGGACCGTAGCCGTGAATAACATTTGTAGGACCATAGTAAAAAATAATAACACAACTGCCCCAAGTTTTCAGGAATATCAACAAAGCTCCTGGTTGCACTTCAAAGCTCATAATTTCCACACTACAGTTAAGGTCCATACTAGCACTTTATTTCGGTTTGAAGTTAAGTTCTGGGACAAACCAATAATATTAATTGACAATTCTTAGAGCTAAACGATTTATTTCGAATCTATAAATTATATTTCGATTATATCGACTGAAATATTTAATCTCGACCTCACCTTACCCTGTATAAATTATATTTCTATAAAAATGCGAAGTGTTTTGTCGGATCGTCTCGGACAATGGCGCTATTCATCTTCAGCGGTATTCGTGGTATTAATAAAAGAAAAGAATATGAAGGAAATTAACGTCGAATCGCGAAACAACAAGAATCTTTGCCGTCTTTTGGCAAATAAAGGACATGTATAAGCTGACAATGAAATATGAATTAATACCGTTACGAAGCAGAAACGAATCTGGAATAGGAATAGGTTTAGTGGTTTGGAATGGATCACTGTACTTTATCGGATAGGTTCCCAAGCTTGGACCTTTTAGGTATTACGTTGCCTGGCACAACCATACCCTGTCTCATCTAAAAAAAATATGTAAATCATTAGTAACTTCTGGATCTTTTAAAAATGATATTACAATACTTAAGTCGGAATATCAAAAAATCACCCTACTTCATGCAAATAAATAATACTTAATTAAAAATTAAGATTTTTTTTGACGTATATCGATATTGTTTAAAATGCATTTTTTATCTTTTCGACCTATAAATTTGTTTTCACTACTAAAATCCGTCTTCATAATTCATGGTTTCTTGTTTAATATTATAGACCTAAGAAAAATTATTGAATAAAGTTATAACAAATCATTTAGTATAAAATAATTAGCCGTGCTTCTAGGACATACAATATACAAGAACATATATTTAGAACACAATAATTTGCAATGTCTCATTTATACATATTTTAAAGATAAAGCTAATGAATTTCCACTCTAGGATGAGCTGAACGTATTCACCCATTTGACTATGCCGAAAAACAACAAAATTTTGTTATGTGAAATTTAGAATCAATTTCCCTAACTAATTTAAATTGGAATTCTTTGCGAACACGAAGTTATTCATGTTTTATTGAATGCAATTGAATGCACTAACTTTGCTTTTTGAATTTATCGATGCTTTATTTAAATAAATAGTTTGAAACCACTTGAAATATTTGAGATAATTAAAACTTGTTTAATTAAATAGTTAGTTCACTTATTTTTAATACTTCTCATTGCTTTTATATAGAATTCTTGCTTACCACACTATTACCATAATTTAATTTTATGCGACAAAATAAGTGATAATAATGATAAAAATAGCAATTGTCTAGATATTTGCAACACTATTATTAAATTTATGCTAAACTGACAACGATAATCTAATACTTTGACTAAAATAAAAGTTAAATAATATCATTGATCAAAATTAAAATTGTCTGCAGCACTTTATCAATATACATATAGTATTGTTATTCAAAACAAACTTTTTCGCAAAAAGTGGTAATGCACAATTTTTAAAATAATGAAATTCAGTGTAAAATATAATTTCTGTAATTTAGTTTCTTAGTGTTTTTATGATGCGCCTATAAACTTCAAGTTGCAAAATTGTTGGTGAGTTATAAACTAAGGTATGAAATTTTATATGCTATAGTTACAGAAACATTTTTCATTTTGTATATTGTGAGAAAATACTTGAAATAACTCATCTTGCTGAAACACGGAGTGAAATATTATCAAATTTGAATGATATACAGCAATAATTTCACTTGTTCTTCGCGGAATCACTTTTTCTGTGAAGCATATTGAATTGGAGCAGAAATCATTTGCTTGGGAGTGATTTGCTTCTTTCGCAGAAATGGAAATTATTTATTTACCATTCAAATTCGTCATTAATGTAATAAGAGTTCTAAAAGACTTTTTAATCATTAAATAGTTATGATATGGAAAAGAATTCTATGATTTCTTTATTATAAAATATCTGCTGCAATTAGTTTTTGAATTCACAGATATTTGCGTTGCAAGCGGGACAGAGAAAATAAATGTTTGTAAGAATATTATAATATATATAAAATTTTTATAAGAATTCTATGATTTTAATCTAGCAATAGTTACATAATAAACCAAGACCAAATAATGTTTATATGGATAGTCGATATAATATGTTGTTAAAAAGTAATTTATTGCATGTGTCCATTAACCCTTCGTCGGGCGCAGCCGATCTGACAGATACAGAGCCAATAATTTTTCATGCTGTGCCTTGGTTGAATGGTTATAGAAACCCCACTCTTCAATAGCCTCCTAATTTATATGTTTTAGTCATGCGTCTTTTCGTCTTTGTGTGTTTGACCTTCACATATAGTGGCAATCGGTATTTTGATCCTAGAGATACACTGCGCCGAACGTGCAACGTTTTGATACGTACGAATATTGCAATTTTTTGTGCATGTAAGTATTATTTTTCTGTATTTTTACGTATTTTTGAATATATATCTTAATACTTTTCATTTAATTGAAATTTTTTGAAAGTATCTACGAGATTCACTGCGCCCGAATGTGTTACTAACTTGAGTCCATACATTTTATAGGCTAGTAAATATGGTGAGTGGTAAAAAAATATATAATTTAGAAAAACCAGCTCATGCAGAAGAGATTCTAAGAAGCTGAATGATGATGCTGATGAAAATAATCTTCTTGACGGCTTAGGCGATGAAAGTGGAAGTGACGAAGACCATCTAGTGACTAGTGACCATCTAGTCGATGGTCTTCGTCAGAGGTCGATTCGAGACAGAACAAGAGGACGAACAGGATGAAAGTGAGGAACAAATAAATTGAACAATAATGCAAATATTTTATGAGTAGAGATAAATCTACAAAGTGGTGTAGCAAACCTCCCTCTAATAGGATTCGAGCAAAATCCCAGAACTAATTAAGACTTTACCAGGTGTTATAGGAAACGCAAAAATGCTGCTACGCCTATAGAATGTTGGAGTCATGGTAAGAAAAGATATCCGAAGAAGATATTTTTGAGACAATTATCGCATGAACTTCTAGAAGTGAAATCACGAGTGGGATTCCGTTCACTTTGCAGGCAGGACTCAAAAGATTCATACCAAATTCACAGGAAATGGCTCACAATAACAAGGAGAGCCACAAAAAAACGGCGATGTGACCATGTACATAGAAGCTAATATTAGACGGTTTTCAAGATTTTGTTGTGCTAATTGTCAAAAAGCACTGTGTTTACAACATGCAATTTTCTATGCAGTGCTTGTTCAAATGCTTGTGTAAATCATAATATTAACTATACACATTAAACTATCATTATTATATTACTTATTTTTATAAAGTGACAAATGAAAAAAAGTTAGAGGACTGTGTATTTCAATAAAGAAAAGTGAATGTAAATAAATTGTGCATATATACACAGGTTTATATTTTTCTACATT
>NW_020537646.1:20191605-20268619 GCF_003426905.1 Ctenocephalides felis | reverse complement strand
TAACCCTCTAACATAGTGTTACCATAATTCTATTTTATCGGAGAATTGTCTCCTTTATTTCGATTTTACACTGTATGACGACTACATAATAAATTTGAAGATTAATGCTTTAAAAATAAAGGCCATGCTAAAATAATTATTTATAGCATTTGCTGGTATTTAAAACATACCTGGAATAATTTACACTCTTATAACTTACACATTCATTTTTTTTTCTAGTAAGTCATACATTTCTTTTGCAATGTTATAAAACATTTATATTTTTTCAATAGTTGTCTAAACATTCATTCAAGTAATATTTAGTTTAATATCAAAACGTATGTGCTTTGGGAAATGTTTTACATTAATAGTATAGATAATATTGATAAAGCGAATAATGGTCCCGAATAGCGAATAACATATGTGATCAATGCAGGTTGTTTTGAAATGTCCGGTACTAGGTGCCACTGTTTAAAAGCATATTTTTTGATACCAAAGTTTGATTAATAGTATTAATTATTTTTTAGCAAAGATTGCGGTTTTGTTAATTTAGTTTGATTTCTAACTTTGTTATCTAATATAAATCATAATTTAATGACCATTTCGTAAAATATTTTTTGATTTATTTATAAATAACCTTAGGTGTCCGCCACTAGGGGACTTCCCCCTATAGAGAATCTATAACCTTGTAATAAAACAAGATAATTTGTTTTTACCTGATTTGCCAAATTTAAAATTATTTCATTTCTTAATCTTATTGGAAATAGACGTATAAGTCTTAGAAATTGAGTTAGTTACTTCAGCTCACAGACTTGTTAATGAAGATACTTAATAAAGTATATAGATGACTAAAGATATCAAAACGAGTTACTCCTTATAAATAAAGAGTTAAATTTATTAATTATAGAGACATTATAAGATTCAATAAAATCGTTTGTCTCGTATGATTCCTTTATAATATGACAGTAAGCCGTAAAGGTTGCCTACCCCTGTCTCGTGCGCTGTCACAGTGTCATAATATGATTATTGGAATATACAGCTGAGATGGAAATGCGACATCCACCTGCACCGCGGGATCGCTTGGGATGATTAAAGTGTCATTTGTGCCCGCGGTCGGGCGTCACTGGCGCTTCGGATGCATTACTGAAAACCGCAGGGTTCCAGATTATACACGATTTGCCCATATGGGAACAGCGTGTTAAATGCAGCGCGCGACGTGTTATATTGACTCGATTCTTATTAGTTATTTGTATTTTTTAGAGTTTAGAGTTTGCAGATCGTGGAGAACAGCAAACTTAATTTAGCTTGTTGGGGCACAATGCCACGGCATAGTAACACATCTCGCTGTAATAATAATCAACATTTACTGTATATATGAAGATCAGATATGATGTATAAAGTACCCAAGGGTAGAAAAATATGCACTAAAAATAGCAATGCAAAATGTATACTTAATTACTGTAATAAATACTTTTTGTCTGTCTGTCTGTCTGCCACTGCATAGTAAAGATAATTGGTCCTCTGTAGGCCATCGTGACTTTCAGGTCACATTCCAAAGTTTTTGATATTTTACCAAATAGTTTTGGCTTTTTTTATTAGATGAGGCATAAATCTTCATTTTATCTTAATTCAAGACAACTAATATCAATATTTAACTTTCCGCAGGGTAAGTTATAGTAATCGCAAAAAGATCGAAAATGAAAATTTTTATATATCTTTACGTTTCAAAGGGTCTTGAACATTTTGGCATACCTTAGAAAAAATGGATGTATGTATGTGTGTGTGTATGCGTGTGTGTCGACGATTTTGGGAACACTGTTTTTTTATTTCGACGCTTTTAAATTTTGCGATTGCTTAAAAAAATATTAAAAAAAAAAAATCATAATAAATAAAAAAATCAAATTTTTCAAAATTTCTTAAATCTAATTTTTTCAAAGTTTTGCAAAGTTTTTCTTTAATAATTTAGTTTTCGGTACGGGAAGTTCTAGCAATTTGCCTTAAGAGTCACGATGCCATGCACCACTAGTTACTATGCTAGGCTTTTCAACCTGAAATAACATTTTCATACATAAAAGTGCAAACATTATAGACAGCTTTGACTTGAAAGTCACATATTTATTAATGCCAAAAATGGTTTCAAACAGATTTCTTTGTTTTTTCTTTTGCCTATTGAAGGCTAAAATATTTTTTATATGAACAAGAGTATTTCACAGAAATATTATTTGTATAAAATCATGTTTTTTAAAAGGCATATAATTTTGTACTGAGAAATATAAAAATATCATATTCTTTCTCATTTGCTAAACTATTCTTGCATGAATCAGTAAAAAATATGATTATTGAAATAAATTAAAATACTATTTTTACTTAAAAATTTTACCGGTAAAAATATTATTATATTTTGTATTTTTCATACACGTTTTGATTCAGAATGAGTATTTTGTACACATACTAATTTTGCATTGTTTTATTAAAATAAGGAATATATTCTGATAGAGGAAAAAGTTAGTATCAACGTTTCATGCCAGGTGCGACCTTTTAACGACATCGAATTTAACAAAAAAATAAATAGTAGTTGAGGAAATGGGGTTGCTGATTTGCTAACAATGATATGTTGCCATATGTTGCTGATTTGCTAATAATGATATTTGAATATAATGATTTCTCTATAAAATTTTGCATCAATTATTTTCATTACCGTTTTCATCACATCACCCTGGTTGTCTTACTTTAATTAAAGCAAAATGTATAATTTCAATCAACCAAAGCTATTTTTCATGCAATATTAAATATTATGATTTTTTTGACTACATCATAATTTTTTTTTTTTTTTTTATTTTATTTTTATTCTGCAATCTATAAAAATAATTATATTTAGCAGAGAATGCTGACAAGTGTTTACAATTGGTTGTTTACAAATTAGCACATACGCCCAGTGGTGTATCTACTATAGTTAATATATAAAAAAGAAAAAACTAAAGACAAATATAGAGAAAAAAAATATAAATATAAAAATAAACTATAATAAATCTCGAGGTATTTTCCTTTTGAGCCTGGTCGGCTGGCCTTTCTGGTATAAGTTGCATGCTAGTTGGTTTGGATGTGCGTCAATTCTATTTTATAATTACAGGCAAACATTGATATATATTCTTGAATTGTAGGTATACCCGTGTCTTTGTGGAGAATCCATGTTGGCGTGTAGTGAGGAGCGTTTAATATTTGCCGCAGGAATTTGTTTTGTGCTCGTTGTATTATGTTTAAATTGCTCTTTTTAGCAGTACCCCAAAGTTGTAATCCGTAGGTCCACACGGGTTTGATCACAGCCTTATATATAAGTAATTTGTTGTAAGTTGATAATTCGGATTTTCTGTTTAAGAGCCAATAATAATTTTTGAAGATTAGATCTATTTGTTGTTTTTTGTTCTTTATGTGTACTTTCCAGTTGAGTTTCCTATCTAAGTGAATGCCGAGATACTTTATTGATTCTTTGGACGGAATAATTTCATCGTTGAGTACAACTGCTGGGCAAGTTTGGGTGCGAAGCGTGAAAGTTATATGGACTGATTTTGTGCTATTTACTTCTATTCTCCACAACGAAAACCATTTCTCAGCTAAGCTGAGATGGTGCTGAAGGCTGTTGGAAGCTGCAGTCGGATCTTTGTTTGTGGCGATGATGCACGTATCATCAGCAAATGTGGCTAAACTCGTGTCAGTTGAAGTTGGAAAATCAGCTGTAAAAATTAAAAATAGTGTTGGGGCGAGGACACTCCCTTGAGGCACTCCAGAATTAATTTCGGTAATATTTGAGTCCGTATCGGCGATGCTGACAAAAAAGTTTCTATTTTGTAAATAGGATTTTATTAATAGGAATAAAGAATCTGGTAAACATCTTTTAACTTTATACATTAATCCGGTATGCCATACTTTGTCAAATGCCTGCTTGAGATCCAAAAAAGCCGCAGAACAGTACTCTTTATTATGCAGCGCATTGTTAATTACGTTTATTATTCTGTGAACTTGCTCAATTGTTGAATGTTTGTCGCGAAACCCAAATTGATGGTTCGGAATAAAACTTTGTTCTTGTAGGATTATTTTAATCCGTTGAAGAATTAGCTTTTCAAATATTTTCGATATGCAAGACAATAAACTTATCGGCCGGTAGGAAGATAATAGATAAGGGTCTTTACCTGGTTTCACTATAAGGATTATTTTAGCTCTTTTCCAAGACTGCGGAAAAGTTTTCATTCTCAGTATAGAGTTATATATTATTGTGAGCATTCTAATAGCTTTTCTTGGAAGTTCTTTAAGCATTTTAATAGAAATCCGGTCTGGTCCAGGTGATTTTCTAGAATTTGCTTTTGCAATTTCTTGGGTTACTTCAGCCGCAGTAAAACGATTAACATCATGAGTCACTAGCGACGGTGAATCCTGAAGAAAATCATAAATGAATTGTTCATCATTAGAGTTGCATTTACGTGAAAATGGCTGAAATGTGAGGCGCAGGTGTTCGGCGAATGCATTAGTTTTTTCTTCTGGACTTCTTGCCCATGAACCGTCTGTTTTTCTTAAAGGAGGAATTGGTACAATTGGTCTTTTCAATTTTTTGGTTGCTTTCCAAAGAGAATAATTTGTTTCACTACTTGCAGAAAGATTATGTAAGTAGTTTTCAAAAGAAATATTTTTATAATTTATTATTAAATTTTTCAGGTCTCTGCATGCACTGTTAAATTTTCTTTTATCTTCCGGTGATCTAGTTATTTGCCAAATTCTTCTTAATTTCCTTTTCTGTGCAATGATTTTTTTAATATCTATGGGCACAGAGTGACTGTGATTGTGATTTAGAATAGGAGTCGATATTTTAGCTGCTGCAATTAATGTATTTGTGAAGTTGTTGATACCGATATTCAAATCATCCTCACTTTTTAATGGAATATTACAGTTAATGGTGTCTTCGATGTATTCTTGGAAAAGAAGCCAATCGGTAAATTTGTTTGTAAGCGAACTCATGACTTTGGTTGGAGTATTAGTGGAGTATTTAAGAATTACTGGTGAATGATCAGAACTGAGATCCAGACTTGAATTTATTTCAACACTCTCGTTTTTAATATTTTTGGCTACAAAAAAATCGAGGAGGTCTGGAATTTTGTTCAAATCAGTTGGCCAGTATGTGGGCTCACCCGTAGAAAATGTCCGAAGATTATTATTATTTATTGTATTATACAACTGACGGCCTCTAGGTGTTATTAGTCTAGATCCCCAAAATGTGTGCTTTGCGTTATAATCACCTCCCGCAATAAACAAATTTCCAAGGCTGGTAAAAAAAGTTGTAAACTGATTTTCAGTAATAATGTGCCTTGGCGGACAATAGATTGCCGATACTGTAATTTTGTGAGTCATTAGGTCAATTAAAACATTTGTCGATTGTATGTAGTCAGTATAAAAAGGTTCTGTCTCGTAATGTCTTATGTTTGACTTTATGATAATGGCAGTGCCACCGTGAGGTCTGTCGTCCGGGTGATTTGTGGTATATGTGTGATAATTAGGAAAACGAATATTGTGATTTGTCTCGGTAAAATGCGTCTCGGAAATTAGCATAATGTCTACGTCATTGGTAGTTAAAAATTGTTTGAGTTCATGGACATGATTGCTCAAGCCGTTCGAGTTCCATATGCAAATTGTTAGTTGCATAGACATAATTATTTTTTATTAGATAAAATTGTTGTTAGTAAATTAAGCATTATGCCCATTTGTTCTGTCAATATTTTAATCATGTTTTTAAGTTCTGTTAAGTCATTACATTTATTGTTAGTATTGTTTTCAGAGTTACTATTGTTTATTGAGTTCGTTGAGTCAGTAGGTAAAGTTGTGTTGTTTCTAGTAATATTGGAGTAAGTTACGCCCGGTCTTAAAGTAGCATTTGGTTTTAAATTTTGCACATTACTTGTTTTCTGACGTAATGAAGTGTTTTTTTTTTTCAATATATTCTTTATAGACGTGACAGCCTTTATAGTTAGCAGGGTGATTTTCATTACAAAGGACACACTTCACTTGGTCGACCTTTTTTTCCCACTTGCATTTTTCTGTCAAGTGATCTTGAGCGCATTTAACGCATCTGGGGGTGCGGTGGCAATAATTTCTGGTATGACCATACCTTTGGCAGCGAGTGCACTGAACAATTACTCTAGAGAACCTCTTTGCCTCTATTTCTACTTTAGTTTTATATAAAAAATCAATTTTATAAAAATCTTTATTATTAGGCTGTTGTTCAAGCTCAATTAAAAACATGTTCAGAGGGAATTTTGAGATTCTGCTTTTAATGTTCTTAATACGAACGACTTTGTGACCTAACTGTTGTATTTCATTTTTGAGCATATCTGTATCCGTGCTGAAATGTAGGTTTTTAACCACTATTTTGAACGTTCTTTTACATTTCTCCTGGAAAGAATGCATTTGAGTACCCCTCTCTTTCAGAAGTTTGAGAATTTTATTGTAAAGTTTAGCATTATCAAGATTAACTCTAACCCTAGTTTCGTCAATAACTTTTATTTGATAAAGATTTTTTGCTTCACATTCTAAGAGTTGAGCTAATGGTTTGATATCACGTACCTCATGTATAAAAATTGGCGGCGGTCTGTTAACTGGGCTGCATTTATCACTCGAGTCTTCGGTATTAGGATTAGCTAAAACTTCATATATATTGCTTGTGGGAGTTGGGTTTAGCCAGTAGTTCGAATTTGAAGATGTTTTTTTGCATGTTGATTCTTTATTTAAATTTCTTTTGAATTTTTTGTTTCTTACTTCAAACCATTCTGAATCCTTACTGGTGGTTGCTTCTTGATTAAATTCATTTAGGGAAATTGAGTCATTTTTCTGATGTAAAGAATCTTCTTCAACAATATCTGTATTAGACCTCTTATACTTGTTAGCACTCGTATAGACCTTTTTCGGTTTGACTGGGGAGCATTCTAAATCCATCTGATCGGTATCCGTATTTAAAATTTTTGACATTTTCAAGTAAAAGTTATTAATTCCCCCGTAGGGGAATATTTCTCTATTACGTACTCACACAGGAATGTTTCTATTCAAATTTTTAGACCAAAATCATAAAATTCCTGCAAGTTATTTGCAAATTTAATAAATTTAATATTTCTCAGTATTATGAATGTCACAATATTTTGTTTTTTTGACTACATCATAATAAAAAATAAAGTATAACAGATACGTTTCTTCATTTTGTCTTGGAGAATATATCATATCTGATCATGTAAAAGTTTCGAATTGTCATTACAGAGTTACAATGATTTTTTAGTCTATAATAATACCTCAAATTGAAATTTTGATATTATTATTTTATATTACATATCAAAAATGACGGACCTGCTCACTTCTGTTAACTGCATCAGCCTGCGGGTCTGAAGCTATGACAATATTATTTTTGTTTTTTTTTTATTTGTATTTATTTATCATAATTTTTGTTCTTTGTTCACATTGATTTTTATTAATATTATGTCGTGTCCTATCAAAAAAACATATGGCATGCTTAGATATATTTTTTGAAGTGTTAAATATTTAATTGAAGTTAACTTATGGTAATTGGTTTCATTTAAATTACCAGGATTTTTTATTTTTCCAGCTAATGAGCAATTACCACATTATAAAAATAATCAATACATGACGAGTGGCAATGCTCTAATTGCAGGGCAAATACAGGTGCTCAAAAAATCGAAAGATAAAAGAATTTAGGTTCAAAATTGAAGTTGTTTCATTGTCGTGCACACTTAAACCATTTTTAGTCGCCATGTTATTTAAAAATTTTATAAACATTATATACACTTTTATTATTCTTTCTTTTCTATGGTATTTTAATTGTGAGAATAAGATTTTTTCCAATTCTACATATTCCGTATCAATAGATTTTAATATGTATTACCTATTAATATTTACATAAAAATACAACAATCACGAATAAAATTTCATATTTTTAAAAATTTCGTAATTTTTAAAATTATATGCATTACTATTTTAAAGTTAATGATTAGAAAATTTATTTAAATTAAACAAGAATTCTAACTTAAATAATCAACATATCTTTCCATTATCAAACAATCTTTACATACTATTTATGAAAATTGAATACTTTAATTTGTAGATTATTAAAAAACAATTATTTGTTCGTATTAATATATTATCATCAACGATTAGAAAATTTATTATAATTACACAAGAATTTAGACATCCTGTAACCCACAGATCAATGTTAGTAGCTTCTTCTATACGGTTGAATTCTAATTCAATTCGTTCATCTTTAATTATGTTTAATTAGATTTATGATGTACCACAATTGCGACTAATCAAATATAGTTGAATTTATATTCGAATGACGAGGTCGTGTCCATAGTTTCGTCTGCATAGTCGCCCCAATTTTGCTGAATTATTCATGCGGGAAAACGACCGACGGCACTGGATGGATAGGATGCATCATCGCCGAATAATATGGAGCTTCTATCCGTTTGTCTGGAAAAGCTGCTTTTTTAAAAATAACTGCACGAGCTTTCAAAAATTGGAAAGCGTTGAATTATTCCAGCGTACTGTTTTCGATTATTTTTGTTTGCTTATAAAAAGTCTTATGTAAGTTGTCATTTTTTTTTAAATATAAAGTAGCAACTTTAACTTAACATAGATCTTAACGATATGCTCAAACGCTGTGCTTTAATAGAATAATTCAATAAGCTAAAAAAAATTTTTTTAATTAATGCAACAATACTTCTTTTCAATGCGTTTCAACCTTCTATCTGTTTGTCTGGAAAAACTGCTTGTTTTTTAAAAATGACTGAACGAGCTTTCAAAAATCGGAAAGCGTTGATTTGTTTGTTCGTATTGTTTCCGATTATTTTTGTTTGCTTATAAAAGGTCTTATGTAATTTCAGCTTTTTTTTAAATATAAATTAGCAACTTTAACTTAACATAAATCTTAACGGTATGCTTAAATGTTGTGCTTTAAAAAAATTAATTCCAATCAGCTAAACATAAATAATTTTTTTACAATTTCTCTTAAGCGATGATTTTTTTTATTAATTCAACAATGTCTCTTTTCAATGCATTATCGCCTAATAATATGGACCTTCTATCCGTTTGCCTGAAAAAGCTGCTTTTTTTAAAATACCTGAACAAAAATCAGAAAGCATTGATTTGTTCGGTCATACAGTTTTCGATTATTTTTGTTTACTTATAAAAAGTCTTATGTGAGATCAGCGTTTTTTTTAAATATAGATCTGCAACTTTAACTTAGCATAAATCTTAACGATATGCTTAAACGCTGTGCTTTAAAAAAATTAATTCCAATCAGCTAAAAATAATTATTACGGTAAATATTTTATTACGAATAATGTCACTTTGGTTTATTATTTTGTGTGTAATGTTGAACCGACTTCTTTTGACATTTTTGGTGGCATTCTTTTTTACGTGATGATTTTTTTTTGCTATTTCTCTAATGGTGATGAATTCGTTTCTTAATGTAGCAATGCCTCTTTTTACTTGGCAACATATTGCTGTTTATATTTCCAATTGAAAACCACTAGGCCATTAGGTCCACCTTGGCTTATAATCTTAAATTTATCAATGTCACCACATTTATTCCAAAATTATGTTTTTAAATACATGTTATTGATTCTGAATGGTTTGATATTTTGATTCATACCGTTTTAAGGTTTAATTATTGAGATAAATTCATTTTTGTATTTGTTCAATAATTTTTGTATATATATATATACATCTATATATTTATACTTTATGAATTTTTTATTTTGTTATTTTTAAATCTATAAATTTATACTGTATCATTTTTTTATTTTATTTTTATATTATTTTATTTATATTTTTTTATTTTTTTTTATTTTTTTTTATTTTTTTTTTATTCTGTTAGTTTTCATATTTATTGATAATTTTAGATACTTTAGATATAATTTCTATATAATATTTTGTCATTTTTTCTCACTGGTGTTGAGTCTGGTGGAATTTGACTATCAAACTGAGACTCCAAACTTGTGGAAGTTTATCAATTTTTAAAAAAAGTATAATTTAGTTTTACTTTTTAATATCTGAATGCTCATTAAACAGTTTTTAAAAATTTACAATTAGTCCATAATAACGAAAATCGAAATTTTGATATTATAATTGTGTCGTCCCTGTGTCGACGGGATAGTATCTATGGCAATATTATGCAGGACGGTTTATATGTCCAATCGAGACAAAAAAAATTTAATCTCGTTCAAAATCATATCGAAAAACGCCTGTTACTACATACCCCTGATGTTAGTCCCTAGCCCCCCCCCACAAGGCTTCGATCATTATGTTAAAATTGCTAATAAGCATATATAATAAGTATGATTTTATATAAAATTTGTTAAAAAATAAAATAAATTACTGACAATCAAATCTTTTTTAAAACCAAAAAATCGGCACACCATTTTATTTTCTTCACTGCTTACTTCCATTTTTATTTTGCTATGGCACAACCTGCCAAACACTCACAAAATATTTTTATTATTGGAAATTCTAACAAAAAATATGTTATAGATTATTATAAATTTTACCTTGAATTAAAAATTAATTCAAAATATTATTTGAACTTTATTTTTTGTTTGTTTTTCATAGTAAGTATTTTTGCTGAATAATTTATAAGCTTAAGCCTTTATTCGTTAGTGGATTTACATTGTGTATTGACATTTACCATTCCATGCCTAGAGCCAAAACAAACTTAAGTAGGTCATTTATAATGAATATTTTCACAAAATAACGAGAAAATCATAATATGAGCTTGTTTATTGGATAAAAGTAAAGGTCGCCATTGGGATAACGTATTCTATGTCCCATTCGGGGAAAAAGAGCAACAGCCCACTGTTACGTTTGAGAGAATTTGTACAATGAAGTTATTTTTTACGAGTTTTCCGGCTATTGAAATCCGGGCTTTTAGAATTATTTGATGCTGAAAGTTCATCCCGCTTTGCTTTTTGCACATTCCCGTGAATATTTGGAAAAGGGAGCTGATAGACGATAGATGACTCATATACATATTTAAAAAAAACTTAAAATGCAATTTTTTCAATATATCTTGTAAAAATAATCACCTGCCCTGACAGGTTACCTGAAATTATTTAATTATAATCAAAGATTATGAAAACTTTATCAAGCTTTAATTGCATTTTTATGCATTGTGAATAGCTCCTTACTTTATTACCATTAGATTCATGGTAAATACCACTATTTTTACATACAGATTCTCTATATCAAATAATCAGAAAATTTTACTTTAATGGTAAAAGTTTTATATTTTTATTTATTTCACATTATTTTTACGTTACTAATGATAAAATATTTATTCGTTATTATCATTTGAAAAATAATTATTAGTAATGAAGCTAATCAAATAGTGATTTATTAATATAAAGAAAACAAGATTAGCTGTCTGCTTTAGGTATTTTTTAGACTTTTAATGATAAATATTAATTACTATTCTTTACTTAGATTTTTAGACTTCAGTGTAGCTAAAACGTTGACCTTTATAAATCTTTTTAATAAGGGTTTTTGATGTTATTCGTAAGAAAATTGAAAATTTCGATAGAGCAATAAAACATAAGTTTTTTTGCAATATAAAATATTGATTTTTACGAGTATCTATTACAAAACGGTTGGGGATTAATTGTTTAGAAATTATTTTTCACTCATGATGGAGCATCTATTTTTCACCGAAAAAATATGGAAGTTTTTTTTAGTAATAATTTGTTAGCATTAGCTTTTAGAAAAGTTACCTAAACAGTCTTACTCACTTTATACCCTTTTATAAATATCCAAATGTATATAAAGAGGCTAGGTATAGCTAGTTTTGATATAGTTTTAATTTTGTTAATTAGACAATTTTTGCTTTAAGTTAACGAACGTTTTTAAATGTATCAATTTTAAACCATTCGAGCCTAACTGTTTCGAAAAACTTTTTCATCCATGTTCGATCATATTTTTTACCGCCCAAATAATATGGAAGATAAAAATAATAAGATCAATCAAATATAAAAAAGAAAGATTTTATAGCAATAATCCTTTAACAGTCGCTTTGAAAAGCTACATAAACGACCTCATTCACTTTATTCATTTTTCTGAATATTTGAACGTAGAGCTTTTCTGAATGTTTAAAAAAGAGCCTCTTGATTTAATTTTGCTAGTTAAGTAAAACTAGTTTTGCTAGTTAATCTTTTGCTTTAAATTACAGAATGTTTCAGCAGTTTAAGATTAATTGTTACAAAATATATTTTCCACTCAAAATGAAGCACCATATTTATTCCTGAAAAAAATGTGGAAGCTTTTACTGCTAGTATTTCAGTAGGTACTAGTAGTTGCCTCATTCACTTTATATCTTGTTCTAAATTTTTAAACGTACACCGGAGAGACCCATTTTAATTTTGTAATTCAGAGATCTTTTTATTAAATTTAAAGAATATTTTAAATTATTTTTTTAACAAATTGAAAATTACTATTGGTTCTTCAACTAAACCACCGTTTCCCGTTCGTTCGCTCGGAAACGAATGCATTGTGCGAACCGCGTGATTTATTTTTTGTTATTTTCGGCTCAGTAATGAAAAGTTTCTTCCCGAACAGATAGATCGGATGCGACAGTTTGTGCATGAAAAATTAAATCGGTTTTGTCACTGAAAAACGAAGTTTCGAATCATCTTGATTCACTTGGAAAAATAAAACATTTTTAATATAAAACCAAGAACTCTTCTAACGAATGCCTTTTGTTGAAGTTTGCGCCCGAGTTATAAGATAAGTTATTGAATCTCGACGAGTTTCACTGTTTAATTTTCATTCATTAACATATCCGGGTAACTATTTCAGATGTAGTTTGCAATTAAGTTAAAATCAACGCAATCTTAGTTTAATCATTTTAGATTTAATAATTTAATATTAATATTAGCAACCGAAGCAGCAACTTGTACTTAAGAGATATCATTAAATATCATTAGATCATTAAAATTTTTATTTCGTATCATGAAAGATAATGAGAAAAGTTTTTTTATTACAATTTTTTCATTAATTTTGCAGAATATTACACATTTAAATGCAGCAAAAATAAAATCGGGGAATATGTAGTTTTATTATCGGTTATAATTTTGGTATTTTCTGAAATTCTTCATACATTTATTTGCAGCGGTAAAAGAGGTCTCTTCTGTTCAATTACCATACAATGTTATTGGTCTTGAAAATAATAATAATGCAATATTTTGAAAGAATATTATCATAACACTAAATATTATCTCATCATTTTCATTTTTACCAATTTCATTCTGATAATTATTATTAATTCAATATAACATCATATAACATGTATTTCTTATAAGATACCTATATCATATTCACGTATGCCTAAACCTTAAATTCTATGTTGTACGCCTTTTAACTAACTATATACCTACGCCTAATACGCCTACAACCCTCTATACGTAATACGCCCAATATTATTTCTTATCTTACACCTATAATGTTTTTTAAACGCTAAATTTTTCGAACCCTACCGAGAATCGAACCCGAGCCCTCTGCGTGGCAGGCAGCGACCTTAACCACTACACCACTGTAACGCTGCGATTGGTCGCTTTTTTCCGCGTGTCGTCGCGTCACTTTAGAATTAATTAATTAATTAATAGGTAAAGGTACCGCGGAAGAACAGTGCGTCCCTTAATATATTATTTGTGGGGGACCCAATAGAGTAGTGGTTAAGGCGCTCGACTGCCACGCGGCGGTCCCGGGTTCAATTCCCGGTGTGGGCGATAGACAATAGAGTATAGGGTAGTGACAATAGATAATAATAGATAAACGTAAAATATAGCGTATAAATCGTAGAATGTAAGGTTTGTAAGGGGTAAAAAGATATGTAATAGGTTAATAGCAAATTATGATGAAGCGGTAATAGATTTATATATAAATGTAAGAACTGAAGGTCTTAGGTATCGTACGGTATGATTAGATAGGTAAATAGTAGAATATAAGGTTTGTAAGGGGTAAAAAGATATATGTAGGGTGAGTGTCATATATAATAGATTGATAGCAAATAATGATGAAGCGGTAATAGATTTATATATAAATGCAGGAACTATAATTTTGGGAATGCACCTTTAACGTATTGTAATAGATCTTGGGTACTTTTATATAAAAAAGAGTTCATACGCGATTGAAGTAAAATTTATTTGCTACTGTACAAGATGGTATTTAAGTAAAAATAAATACACCATATAACAATTTTGAATGTTTCTTAGTAATATGGTAACACTCGTGATGCACATATTTATTAGTGTCAACCATTATACACATTTATATAATGTGTATAATTATGGCTTTATACTTCAAATATGACATGATCGGTTTGCCATTGTAATTAGCATTTAAAAATGAACCTTCATTAGAGAAATGAAGTAATTGCTGATTAATAACCTCTGTAATACGTTCACACAGTGGATTATGTTAAACAACGCCTAAACAAATATTATTTTTGCAATTTCACTCATCATCATATAATATTTGTGTTTCATGCAATTAAAATTAACAAACATTCATTGACTGCTTGTATTTTTTTTACTTTTTCGCTGGCGATATAATCTCATTCTTTTAACAGCTGTGATATCTATCTTGCCTGAAAAATAATTTCCATTTCAATGACTTCAAACAATTATAGAAACTACGAATAATATAGGAATAATTTCTAATCAATATACTTACGTTTAGTACAAATGTGTAATTTGTTTTATTATTTGCAAGGAACAGGGTAAAATATTCTTCTGATTCAGGCATTTTTCATTAAATCAAGATTTGTACTACGATGCAATTTTAAAATGTTTATTTATCTATCTATGTCGTTTTCATTGTTGATATTGGTACGCATACAACGTTGATGCCTGTACGCATACAACGACAGATCTCTATTCATGTACGCGACGACTAATCATAATCGACCCGTATAGAAATGATATCATCGAGAGCGAATGACGAATCATTGGTACTCGACTCTTGTTATCTGCCGTAACGCACTTACGTTACATTTGTACGGATTTACAGCCTAGTTGCGCCTAAAGAAGTTTAAAGAACAATTCTGGTGGTGCTTGAAATATATTTCCGTTACCCTGAAAATAAAGCTAGAAAATGCAAGAAAATGTCTTCTATTTTCACAAGCTGATAAAATTCGCCAGTAATAAAATTAATTAAAATGAAGCACCTGCGTGTCTAGTGCGATTATCTGTAGAGGAAGTTGGTCTGTGCAATAATTCGTAGACTTTTTTTCAATTTTATTTCTATTATCTTCGCGTGCTCAATTCGTATTATACAACATATATAGAATCATCGGCGGACACTGTCTTGAGAAATATATTACATTAAGCTCGCCGGTCTATCTTCCCACAAACAATGAATTTCTATATAAAGCAATTTATCAATTTGCATATTATTGTACAACTTAGGAAGTGCAATAAAGTTAGTAAAAAATGAGAACTGAGAGTATGTTTCAAAACTGTTACATGAAAGAAATTTCTAGTTTTATCGCTTGATTTTTTATGCATTTGCGGTGCTACTTACATAATGATGAAGGAAATATTTGATAAATTTCAAAACATTTTTGTTATAAACATATATACAATTATTTTTTCATATTTAAAATGACTGTCACTGGATAGCAGTTTAAAATCTTAAAGGCATATCTACACATTTGTCACCAAAATTACTGAATGCTTTACCAGACAGATAAAGAAATTCGGTATGGAGATAATTTTATATATAGATTTTTTTGTCCATTTAACAGCGATCAGAACTTATTATACTTAGGGTTTTATTAGCTTTTGTGATGACTATTTAATAACTACTAATAGTATATAGATGGCTTTCGATTTTTTTTTATCATTTCAATTTTAATTTGTGGAATTTTTACTACATTGGCTGGCCTTTAGACTTAGTCTTAGAATAGCTTCAATATTACATTATCTTATCAATTGTTAAACTAAGAAGATCGCATTACAGTTCTTCTCAAATATTGTCAATTTAGCTTACAGAAATCTTTATGGATTTCTGATTGCTAAATAAAACTGAGTTCAAAAAAGTGGAATATAATCAAATTTCAGATAAAAAAATCTTGTGGAATATTTTTTTTATTTCACCATATAATTTACATCTGTCTTTAGTCGACATCTAATAAATTTAAAGATAATATAATTAGATTGCATATGACAAATAATTTGACAATAGTAGAAGTAACCTGTGTTACTTCTACTTTGTGGAATATTGAGTTAAAACGGTGCAAAGTAAATTGCTATATAATTTAAATCATTTCTTTATTATTTTCTAAAATTTGTTTTCTATAAATCGGAATTATCTGTTTGTTTGAGAACTGTGACATGTGTTTCATAAATTTCTAGTTTTATTGCTTAAAATTTTATCAAATCTAGAAGAGTATATAAGTTTATCTAAATCGCACTTGAAAGCGTGAATATATATTAGCTAATTATTTATGCAAATAAATTTGTTCTGGATTAAATTTTGGTTTATTCCATTGATAAATGTGATAATAGAATTTTGATGCGTTTTGTTTGTGGAATCTAATAAAAGTTGCAATAAAAAAAATCTTTCAGAATATTTTGTTAAAACGGTGCTAGATAAAATATCATATAGATTCAAAAAATATTAAACATTTCTTTATTAATTCTTCATAATGAAGCACCATAGAAAAGATTTTATTCTTTTATAAAGTTAACTATATAAAAATTCTAGTTAAAAAAAATCGGTTTTGTTATAAATATAATAAAGTAAAATTTTGTTATTTTATAAACTATACTCACTAATAATTAGACAGTGTAAGGTAAATAGTTCTAAAGATCTCAATTTTATCATCTAATAATCTCTCTATCTATAATATTAATTATCTCCATAACAATAATACTCTTACTGTTAATTAGGCTTTTTTAAGCTTAAATTAAAACTATAGTTATTTTCATACATTTTTTTTCCTTTTACAATTTTTCAAAAGTTTTGAAATTTGATTTGCATTCATTTTTAAGGTATCGATTTAATTACAGATGGTCTTATTTTAACGAATATTTTAAAGTATAATAAGCTATAAAATTGTTTTTATCCATAAATATTTATTTTTAAATATTTTATATTATTAAAACATTTAGTAAATTTGTGGAATTTACAATTATCAGCCGTAATAGGGACATTGTATATTATTAGTGATCTGTTGGGAAAAGAATTCAATAGTTGTTTTTTCAATTGTTATAAATAATATTAACAATATTTTAATGACAATAATAGAAACTTAATTATAATTATAAGTTATTTCAATCTTCATCAAGAAAATACTTTGAAATATTCGTTAAAACAAAAACAGCTGGAATTAAATCGATACCCTAAAAATGAATGCAAATCAAATTTCAAAACATCTAAAAAAAAAATTAAAAAGGAGAAAAATATATCAAAATGACGATAGTTTTAATTTAAATAGATTAAGCTTAAAAAATAATTTAGATAAAAAGACAACTTTATAATGAGCTTTAAGAAGTTAATGTCATAGATACATGTTCCATAATGCATTTATAACTATGTTTATTATTATTATTATTATTATTTATTTATTTCAGCCTACTGGCCTAGAAATACATCATTATATTAAGCCACAATGATACCTTAAACCTACTTTATATATAATAAAATAAACAGAAAAACCTAATCAGGGGGATCTAATAACTTTAGCGTTCTGGACTGGTTGCCCAAGTAACTCTTTTTTCTTTGTTATAACTATGTTCATATATGTATATATATATATATATATATATATATATATATATATATATATATATATATATATTATAATTTTCTTATCCACTTATCTCCATGGCCATAACGGATCCCCACATTCACACTAGCAATAGGTCCATAGCAATTAGGAAGTATTAGGTTTATTATAGCTAGTGTTTTGAAAATGATGTCGGATAATGATCATGGAATAATGTTGTTGTTAACTTAGTCTCCAAATAAACCCGTATATCCCTTCAATTATAACGAAGGCGAGTCTCTAAATTACCTCCAGGACGAAAATAGGTAGCGTGCTTAACGTTTCCTTCTTAGCGCTTGAAGTGCCTCGAGTGAAAGCATTAACTATTTCTTAACACGTCAGACCCATAAAACTTTTAACCCTTTTGCTTCCACATTAAAGATTAAAGGCGAACTTTATTCGTCTGCAATTCGAAAAAGTAATAAGTTTGAACTAAAACCGATATTCTGTTACGATATAAAATGGCTAAATGTAATATATGGTTGTAAAATGAGAATAAAAATAATAGTAAAATATCGAAGTACCTTTTAATAAATTAGGTTTTTGTGATGATGAAATTTGTTATCGATCCACACTTGTTGGTAATAGATAGAATCTGTATATCTGTATATATTTCTAGAAGAGACATGGTTTTACTTAATAGAAACGACATTTTCAAATAGTTTTGCTTATTTGCTAGTATATACTATTCATTAACTTCCCGTAGAGTAAGTTATGGCAATCGCAAAAAAATCAAAAATGAAAATTTTTATATATCTTTACGTTTGACAATTTTCTGAACATTTTGGCATACCTTACAAAAAATGAATAATTTTCGTCGACGATTTTGCAAATACGGATTAACAGACTTGAATAATTCAGAAAAACATTAGATTTGTATTGATAAGGAGACGTGCTGATTAGTTTTTGACAAAGGCAGGTCTAGCCGTTTCGGAAATACGGAGCAAAAAGTGCCAAAAATAGTATTTTAGTTTTTTAGATAACGGAGTGTCCGATTTAAATAATTCAAAAAGCATTTTACTTGTATTGACGAAATCAGATATTTTATGATTGATATTTCGGGATACTCGTTCCTGAAGTCATATCATGACTATGAAACTTTTATCAAGTAGTCAAAAAAATATATCAAAAATTTATTACTTAAGAAATGCCCCGCTATATTACGAAAAATAATTTTGTACGATTTTTAAACGGTATCTTTAGAACAGTTTTCATTTATCAAAATCGAACCAGGATTTTAGGCGAAAACGTGAATGAAATATTATCACTTATTTGCAAATAGTAAATAAATAGCCATGTCGATCTTTGCGGAAAATCTATCAATGTGAGCCTTTATCGATTTTTATCAAATGGATTTTAAATCTTTAAGATTTGAAATGTATAAACCAATCCATAATCACTTATACCAGGCACCCCTGTCTGACTGAGATATGGAAATGTATATAATGCCAAATAAAAAAAAAGATCTGCATGGTGTCAAACAATTCAGAATTACTCGAAGCGTCGTGAACACAATAAATTAGCAAATTTTATGACAAAATTAGCAGTTTTTCCGGTGTGATGCTAATAAAATGTTAGAGTAGGACTCGAAGATACAATATGATTTTGAGCAAATATATCGTGAAACCCAAACCAATTTAATCACAACAGATAACACATATCAAACAAACAACTATCTGACTATGTTCAGTGAAACTCTTAGCTAATTCATTATTGTCAAAATGTTTTTTGCTGTTTTTCAAAAAATTGGTCACGTGGTTCTTTTTGATCCATATGCGGGGTAATATGGGATGACCAGGGTGAAAACAGACGGTTCTATGTCTCATTTTTAATTTTTAATAGTTTTTACGAAATAATAGCTACATTATTCAACCAAAGCAAAATATAAATTTAATGGGTACATTTTTTACATAGATGTAAATATGCTTGATCTGGTATTTACATAGATGTAAATATGCTTGATCTGGTATTTCATCAAAAATATTCATCAGCAGAATTGGAATAACTATTTATTTATTTTATGTATTGTAAAATTGCTTTTTTTACTTTATTTTTGATATGCTATTTTTTATTGTTTATTCCATACTAGAAACAATTACCAATGGGTAATCTTTCTAAATAAACCATATAATTTTATAACAAACCAATTACTAAATGTCTTTACTAAGACAGATTGTAATTTGAATGGTAAATAAAAAATAAACAAAAAAATATTGTTTTATGGTCATAGTTGTTGATACATCTTTTTCCCTCTACTTTCAACTATTGTTGTTAACAAATCCTTAACGTTTCATATTTTTTAGATATCGGTGATGGACCTTTTCACCCGCGGATCTTTATGCCTCGCTCTATTCCATAACATAATATATAATTATTATTGAAGATAATAAACAATATATTTTATAAATATATTTCAAATTGTATTCATTCAGCATTGCATTCCACAGCAATGTGTCTTCAGGCACAATGTTAAATTGCTTTGTATTACCTACTAGTTATTTAACTGAGCTTAATTGACTCAAACATCTATAATCCACTTCTCTATCATTTACAGAGCTCCTACTATCATGTTACCAGATTCCCTTTTGCCTACCGAATACCTGTGTTATATAAATGAAATATGCAACCCATACTAGAACAATATTAGATGCCGTTTGTATATAGTGTCGTTTGCCTTTGCTGAATATTCCGAGCAATTGTTGGCAATATTGACCACGCATATCAAGGAAACAAGGATTAAATTATCAGTTCAAATGCTGAAACATGTCCTGTTTACTAACTAGGAGTTTCAGGGATATTTGATTTATTCGCTCAATTAGACCATTTGTTGCTGTGATATAGAATTTATGTTCGGTACTCCTAAGTTTATTAAGAAAAATTTATTATGAAATCTAACTACAAGTGTATTCTGAATAATTTACAATTACAATTATTTATGTATCATCTATATAACATTTAAATATTATTTTGAAATAAATAAAGTACTCCATATTCGCGATAAGAACGTATTTCTTCATACAAATGAGTTATGACTGGATAATATAATTTATTTCTAGGTAATATGTACATTTTTATTGATGACTAAATCAATAAAGCATTCGATAAATATTATTGACTTATGTATGGGACTGCATCCATTCGCTTACTCTGCTTCGCTATTTGCTTATTTTATGCAAATTGATTTATGTAAAATATTTTATATTAATTGTTTTTTAAGATACCTTTGTCACATTCTCATTAGTTGGTTAATGATTTATTGCTTAGATACAGATAGAAATATATAAACAATATTGCTTTTATTCCCAAAAGCATTTTGACAGTTTTTACTATCATTTTATATAAACTCCTATGTTTCTAAAAAAAAATTTAATAGACTTCCATGCGTTTTAGAAAACACAAAAAATAGTTTGAACGAAACAAATACTTGAATAATGATCATATTGATGAAAAATAAATTAAGAAAATATTCAATTAAAAAAAATATTATATAAATGATATCCATTCTGACCGAATGAATTTACGAAATGTTCATGAACAAAACAATTTTTTTTTGTGTTTATCTATATTCCTAATATCATCTGAAAAGAATATTATGTTCATAAAAAATATTATATATATTATGTGCATTTATGTGGTCTTGGACAAGTTTCACTCAATTATCATATAGTTGGCGTGATACAAAGCAGTTTTTGGCTGTTGATGTTTTTATCTTCAGCACTCAAACATATTGAGTTATTAAATTTATATATGGGTACACAGTGCCTGCATGCCTATTTTTTTCTAGACCTCTCCTCCTATTAGTAAACATTTACGTTAACTTTTTAATTAATATTTAATAAATCTGGATTTAGTACAAAAAATTAGGTGTAATCTAAAAGCGCATAAAATGCAATGATTTTAAATTTATCTAAAAAATCAAGGCTATTTTACGGGTATTCATAATCAAATTGTAGTGCCTTTTATCTTTGTCGCACTACCGAGCTAATTATTGCTTGCAAGAATATTATTAAATTTTTATTTAATTCTAACGCATATTAATATTTGGGTTTAGAAACATTTTATCTATTTATTTTGGGGACTTATTCTATTTAGCAAATCATAAAAAGCAAAAAAGGCAATCTTTCATTATTAAACATAACACTGGTACTTAATGTTGGATTATTTTAATTTAATTTTTCATTTTTGAAAATATCTAAAATTGCATCGTAAACTTTACCTAATTTATATCGTAAGGGCCGAAGAGCATGTAATTTATCTATACTTTCCCACCATGTATCAGATTTTTTTTTTTGAAGTTAAATTTAAAAAATATTATCGAAGATTAGTAAAAGATGCTAAGAAATTATATATTTCTTGAATGATATTGAAAAAACTTTATTATAAATTTCATATTCGAATCTCTTTTTGGCGCCCTCTAAGGCATGCGCCCTCTAAGGCATGCGCCCGCATTTTTTGCATGCATCGCATTCAAGGTAGGACCGGCCCCTTAGTATATATATATATATATATATATATATATATATATTATAATCTTCCATTTATCAAGTAATTCACACTTTTTAACTTCCCGAAGGAGAAGTTTATGTTTTCATCAAAAAATCCGAATCGCTAATTTTATGTTTTCTCGACGTTTCGAGTCATTCTGAATCGAATGAGACCAAATTTGGAAAAAGTATGTGTGTGTGTGGTGTATGTGTGTGTGTGTGTGTGTGTGTGTGTGAACAGATTTTTTGCCGTAAATCGACGTTTTCTCCAAAACGGTGGGACCGATTTCAAAAATTTAAAAGCCATTTGATGTATCTCGATGAGGACTATCGTCTCTGAGTTTTGTGCGGCGATCGGCCGGGCCGTTTCTTTGTAAATTGCAGAAAAGTGAAAAATTTTTCGTCCACGTTTAGCCCGCAATTCTGAATCGATTCTGAAAATTCAAAAACCGTTCGATAGATATTGGTTGGGAATCGTGCTGATTAGTTTTTGGTAAAGATCGGCCGGGCCGTTTTCTTGTAATAAAGTTTTTAAAAAAAAATTTGACGATTTTTATGATTATTTTTTTGACGATAGATACCATAGTTTTCTAGGTCATACTAAAATATTACGGCCCTACGTCAACTGGTTCAGCTTTAAAAATTCGTCAAAGTTTGCAAAAATCAGTATGGTCTTTTTGGCATTTGTCAAAATTAGACTTTTGATCGACGTTTTCTCAAAAACGCCTGAACCGATTTTAGAAATTTAAAAGCCATTTGATGTATTTCGGTGAGGACTATCGTTTGTCAGTTTTGTGCAACGATCTGCCAAGCCGTTTCTTTGTAATTTGAAAAAAAGTGTTGAACTTTTCGTCCACATTTACGCTCATCCTACCGAACCGATTTAAAAAAATCAAAAACTGTTCGAAAGATATTAGTTGGGAATGATGCTGATTAATTTTAGGTGAAAATCTACCGAGCCGTTTTCTTGTAATTAACTGTTGAAAAAAAGTGTTAAATTTTCGTCCACATTTAAGCTCATCTTACCGAACCGATTTTAAAAAATCAAAAACTGTTCGAAAGATATCATTTGGGAATGATGCCGATTAATTTTAGGTGAAAATCTACCGAGCCGTTTTCTTGTAATTAACTGTTGAAAAAAAGTGTTAAATTTTCGTCCACATTTAAGCTCATCCTACCGAACCGATTTTAAAAAATCAAAAACTGTTCGAAAGATATCATTTGGGAATGATGCTGATTAATTTTAGGTGAAAATCTACCGAGCCGTTTTCTTGTAATAAACTATTGAAAAAAAGTGTTAAATTTTCGTCCACATTTAAGCTCATCCTACCGAACCGATTTTGAAAAATCAAAAACTGTTCGAAAGATATCATTTGGGAATGATGCTGATTAATTTTAGGTGAAAATCTACCGAGCCATTTTCTTGTAATTAACTGTTGAAAAAAAGTGTTAAATTTTCGTCCACATTTAAGCTCATCCTACCGAACCGATTTTGAAAAATCAAAAACTGTTCGAAAGATATCATTCGGGAATGATGCTGATTAATTTTAGGTGAAAATCTACCGAGCCGTTTTCTTGTAATTAAATGTTGAAAAAAAGTGTTAAATTTTCGTCCACATTTAAGCTCATCCTACCGAACCGATTTTGAAAAATCAAAAACTGTTCGAAAGATATCATTTGGGAATGATGCTGATTAATTTTAGGTGAAAATCTACCGAGCCGTTTTCTTGTAATTAACTGTTAAAAAAAATTAAGCCGTTTTTCATGGAACTTTTTTTGGCGATATACATCATGGTCTTATAGAACTTACTGTAATATTACGGCCTTACAACAAGTAGTTTAAATTTGAAAATTCGTCAAACTTTGCTAAAATTATTATCGTTTTTTTTAAAAGTAGGATTGATGAAGTATATTATTTACACATTTTTTTGATCAAGTCGATTATTTACACATATCGGGAAGTTCATGTAATTTGCCTAAAGGCTAAATACCAAACCAACTAGTTATAAGATTAAGCTGTGCAAATTGTATAAAAAAATTTCAGGCGCGCTCGGTATCTTAACCATCTTATATAAGTCCAAAACAGAAACAGTTCATATCGGTCCCATATGAATATTTATGAATACCGCGTATTCGTGGTGGCAATAATGTGGTCATAATAAATATTATGAGTGTGTTCTTTTCAATGTTTAGCTTTTTGTTTTATTTTATCTGTATTCATTTTATTCGGTCTGCGGCCAGCCGAGACATGTCTGGCACTTCGTCTCGCCGGCTTTTCATCATCAGCCATTGCGTGTTGTCTTCAATTAAACAAAGTTGGAACCGCAACGACGCCACCACGGACGGTAGTAAGGAAGAGGGGTTCGTTGACCAAAAATTAAATATCCCTTATGTTTACAAAAGTTTGAGAGTGCGATAAGATTCACTTTTTATACAAATATTTGATTTACAACATTAAAATAAATATTTGTAAGACCTGAAGTTAATGAAACTTGGATGATAGTAAAAAAATGGACCCAATGCTAGAAGGAAACTATCATTTGAATAGGGATTAAAACTGGTTTTGAAAGGACCACCTTGAGTATTTCATCTGGACGTTATTGTTATATTTTCCATAGTACTCAAAAATTTTCTTCAATCTTTCCTTTTTCCATGATTTTTTTTTCATTCAGAGGCCCCAGGTTCGATTCCCACTTCGCGAAGCCTGTTGTCAAGCAGCAGTGACAAAGTTTTTCTCTTGGAAATATAGGTAGCAATATATTTCCAAGAGAAAACAGCCCTCACCCGGCATGGCTGCACCAATAAAAATAATCGCCTTAATTCAGAAATTGTAATAATAATATATCAAACAGAGATCTGCCAACTGTATGGGTTGCCATCTGTCAAACAGACTGGTATTAAGTCAAATCAGCACAACAGCTTATATGACTTGAAAGGATATTCATTACTGGTTCTTTTCTTGATATGTAAAAACAAGCACTTCTTAAAATTTATCGCTTTTATTTTAAATTATAACTTACATAATTAAGTGTTGATATTTTAGTCTACACTTGTTGGCGGTTCAATCATGACTAACTCCCGCTCAATAATAATCAGTTTTAGCTGATTCGACTCTTATTGTACGTAAAAGGGTCGATTTATAAAAGTTATGCTGGATTTGGTACCAACTTACAACATAAAATTACAAACTTTTATCTTAATGAAGATGTGAGGAACATAAAATATTATAATAAATTCATAATAGTTCTTAACAGACTATTAGGTTCTGATTGCTGTTCAAAAATAACAAAAAAAAAAATGTTTCGGGCATTTTTTTTGTAAACTCTATGAACAGGTAATTTACCTACAACACCTTGTTCACTCTTCTTCAACTCTTGATCAAATAGTGTTTAAGCCAATTTCAGTTTCCTGATTTGGTTCGATAGTTTCAGATTCACTCTTCAGAACTGGAAGAAAGTCGCAAGCATCGTCTTGTAAGTTTGTTTATAATATTTACCCATTTATTGTTATCTATATTGACTTTATAGTATAGTCATTGCAGTAAGTACACCTAGGAATTCGAGATACCCAGCTGTAAGTAGTCTGTAAATACTTGTATATTGACACCCTAAAGTTGTCTCAAAACCTACATGTAGTATTGACACTTCACCAAATGTAGGTTTTGAGACAACTTTAGGGTGTCAATATACAAGTATTTACAGACTTACAGCTGGGTATCTCGAATTCCGAGATTCTTACCTAATTTACGCTTAAATGACTAGACTCTTATCACGAATTTCCTCATTACTGCAGTCGATTATAGCACTTACTTGCAGATAGATGCACTTTCTTGTAGATATATTTGTCTGAGTATTGTTGTTCTATTTTTCAACACGATCGAAATTTTTCTTCAATCTTTCCCTTTTCTATAATTTTGTCTGCCAGTATATGGAGTTGTTGGACTACATGTTATTCGGTCGCAATGTCAAAGGTAATGAAAACGAATGGTGCGGTTTTTGTTTTACTCTGATTCGGACAGGAGCCACTATTTACTCAACCGACTGTCTTTGGTCAAATGAAACTTTTGGATATACCCAGTGCCGAATTTGTGGGCAGTTCTACAGCAAAATATAAAAGTCATAATTGCAAATTGAACAATGTATCCAGTTTTATGAAAATTGACACATGACAACCAGTGGTGTTGTGCTAATATTTTTTTTGCCGGAACGCTAAAATTTAAAATCCGGTTCATAAACCGGTTCAAAAAATTTGATATATTTCGATAAGAACTCACAAATCTAATATATTGACTTTTTATATAATTAACTCTATTATACACAGCTAGTCTATACATTAAATTGTACAAGTATGAGGGAATCATTGAGTACATAATTTATATTCTTCAATGACATTAATCATATTTATTCTGGTATTATTTGTATTCATTAATACCTACAGGTATTTATTATGATATAAAAGTACTCAAGATTTATTACAATACTTTATAAGACTTAACCTAATAATATGATAGATAACCTATTACCTACCTATCATACTATATTATATTATTGTATATCATCGATAGATATCTATTATCTATCTATCATACCGTGAGATACCTATACCGTAATTAACTTATTATATACCTACACATACATTTTACTTCTTATAAATACTACTGTCTAATTTATATATTCACCTATATTATATAGGTTTACCTTACGCCCTATGTATTATCTCTACCTATTGCCTATACCGGGAATTGAACCCGGGACCTCCGCGTGGAAGTCGCGCACCTTAACCACTACCCTATCGGGTACCCCCACTAATAATATAATATGGGACGCACTGTTGTTTCCGCGGGTCATTTTCTAATTAGGTTTTTAATACTAAGGTGGCGCGATGACACGCGAAAAAAGACGGTTGATTGTAGCGTTACGGTGGTGTAGTGGCTAAGGTCGTCGCGTGCCACGCGGCGGACCCGGGTTCGAATCTCGGTAGGGTTAATGTAGCGTGTAAGGGAAATTAATAATGAAATATAGCGTATGGTACAGATGTAAGGCGTGTAGTATAGAATGCAACGTATAGGCACACGTAAGGCTATAAAAATACATGAATAGAAACCTATGATGTAGATGTTAGCGTATAAGAAATGCGAATGAATGTAAGATTTAATTTATAAATATTATTTTTTCTATAAGAAGTTCATACACCTCAATTTGTTACTAAATTAAAAACGACTTTGATAAAACCAGTGGTTTTGTGCTAATATTTTTTTGCCGGAACGCTAAAATTTAAAAACCGGTTCTAAAACCGATTTTCATGTTTTTCCAGATCCGTTCAAAAAGGAAAGAAACAAAAATTATTACAAAACCCATTTTGTGCACATATATGTATGTTTATTACAATAATAACATTTAATAAAAATTAGTTGAATAATAACGTATAAAATTTACTTATTAAATCATTTTCTGTATGTAGCGATGTTTTTATATTTTTTCTTGCCGGAACGCGTTCCGGCTCAAAAATGATTTGCCGGAACGACGTTCCGGCGCGTTCCGGCTCGACAACACCACTGCACTTAACCCAGTGGTTTCCAACCCTTTTCGCACCTCGCTTCCTCGCTCTAATTAAAAAAAATTTGGGCCTCCTTAATTTTTTTCAACAATTTCATTTCATGAATACTCAACTGATATTATCAGACTATAAATTATTATGCAATATTAGGCAAAAATATGCATAAAAACTAATTATTTTTTGTTTATTTTTTAATATTTTAGAATTTTTGGGTTATTTTCGAAAATAGTATTCTTGAAACAGATGTACGCGCCCCTTTAGAACAGCCTGGCGCCTCCCTAAGGGAAACTTGTTGGAAACCGAAACTTAACCATAATTTTTATTTTGTTTTTTCGTGGCTTAGTGGTCAGAACAATTGACTTGATGTATGAATTTGATGTATCCAAATCATAACACGTTTCCAAGTGAAATTAGACCTTCCCCGGCCTTGCTGCCACAATAAAAAGCAAATCTTCAAAATTAAAGAAATTATAATAATAAATTCATCACATAGGGAGAGGACAACATTTCTGGTTCCTATCTGTGCACAGTCATATTATTAGGAAGCTAGCACAACAGCTCATTGGTCTTAAATTTGATTGCTGTTAAATATATAATAACAAAAATTAGGTCATTTATAATAAAGCTAATATATACAATATATAGCTTTATGGATTATACATTTAGATGTATATCTAAAAATAATTTAGATACAAAAAATCTATGACAATGCACTTCCTCTAACTTTGTGCAGCTGCGTAGTTGAACTTGTATTTAGAATCTGCCCCATTACAATATTCTATGAATTTATAATAATTATTTTTATAAATATTTTAAAGTTTATATGATATTATGTCATGTTCGCATGCATGGATGTTCCTAGAATGCAAAAAAATTACATAGAGTGCAAACAAAATGATGACTTCAACAAAAACAAAATATTTTTTTATTTAAAAATAATTATTTATCGAGCTTATTGATAGGATACATGATTTTTTGATTTATGTGCGATGGAACACATATTAACCCTTTCCACTCGCGAATTCCGGAATTCATGTGTATTTTTCCGTCGGAGCGGCGACATCCCAGTCGAAAGGGTTAAACTTTGGGCTCATAAAACTTTGTTTTTGTAATGGATTTTTTGTATCAGTTTGTAATTATTCGTGAGTATAAATTCGATCTTTCTCTATAAAAATGATTGCGTGTTATGACAATGCATCAGCTCTTTAGTTCCTGCTCCTAATAAAACACACATGTTTTATGTCTCATACTATTTCACATTAAATATGTAAACATTCGACATGTGCACGTGTATTTAATATGTGTTTGAAGGACATCACAACTTCATTTTTGTGTTTGTTTAAATTTGAACTTCGCAAGTGACAGGCGAGCAGAGCCAGATTTGCACCAGAAAACACGTCCTGCTCTTTTAAAGATAGCCAGAAGTTTATTAATGGATATTAGTTTCGTTCGTTGAATAAACAAAAGATTTCACACAAACCACTTAAAATAACCAGATCACCAGAAAATTAAGCAATTTTACTCGATTACTACAAGGAAATATATTATACTTATATATTTGTTATACATTTACCTGATCATGTAAAAATTTTATACATTTAATGTGAAATATTTCATATTTTTACCTGATGGACTTGATGAGTTTACTATAAACTTGCAATTATATTTACCTTTAAATATTCCTAATTTGTAATTCTACGTACAATGTTACCAGAAGCTATTTTTTCAGTACATTATCCTATACATAACTTTTTTATACCAACCTGATTTTCCAATATTTCGAGTTCACAAATTGTAAATTATAATTTTATTATATTATTACCATAACTTTGGTCAGCGTTATTATTTTGAAGATTTAATAATGTGGCGGATTATGATAAATGTCATCAACAAAAAACGAATAAATAATGAATGACTGCTATCATAAAAATAATAAAATTTTGATAAGAATACATTAAAAGGTGTAAAATTTACCGATAGCCTTCATTGTGTCATTTTAAATCTTATTTTATGGCATATTTGAGTGTTTATGCAAATTTCTATTTTTAATCTATGACTAATAAAGTTTCACATCATCTTTGAATTGATGTAATGTTTTAATAAATCAGCACGATTCAAAATTAAATTGATATTACAAAAATTTGTCAATGAAGTGCTTTCATCTGTCATATTTGAAAATAAATAATTTTAATTATTTTCAATAGTTTTAATATATTAAATCATAAGTTCATGAATTAATGCTCTCATTCTTAGAATATAAGAAGCTCAATATCAGATAATTTTTTAATGCAACTATTCTCGCAACTTTTAGGAAAATACAATACGATTTTCGATTTTGTCTTGATTTCATTTTTTTTATTTATATATTTATATTTATCTTTCACTTAATGATATAGAAATACCAAATCTGTTGCTTGTGCTGGCAAGATTTTTTTTTGATTTATAAGAAACTTTGAAGAGAATAATCATTTTTAATAGTTTTAATATATTAAATTATAAGTTAACGAATTAATGCTCTCATTTTTAGTATATTAGGAGCTCAACATCAAAGAGCTTTTAATGCAACTATTTTTGCAACTTTTAGGAAAATGCACTACGATTTTCGATTTTGTTTTGATTTCATTTTTTTATTTATATAGATATATTTTATACTTAATGATATAATATATACCAAATCAGCAGCTTTACTAGAAAGATTATTTTGTAATTTATAAGGAACTTTAAAGACAACAATCGTTGAGTAGTATATTTATTCGAATCAGAGATTTGATATAATTTTCTAGTTCACTTGTTCGATTTGATTGCCTGCCAATACTGCTCAAGTATTATCCAAAAATTTATTAGTATTTTCTATGCATTATGTGGCTGTTTCCACAGAATTTGTTTCCGTGTTTTTATACAATATTGATAATTCAATTAGAACTTTATTTTCCACTTATGTTTATATATAGAAATATAAACTATAGTAAATTGCCATAAATATCTGAAATCTGCTTAACCTTTTTACATTATCTAAAATGCAGACAACTGTTTATTTTCTCTGAATATATCTATTTATTTACTTAAACTATGATAATATTAAAAGCATATGATGAAACAAGCTTTTAGTCATATCCTACAAAGCTATAAATTATATTTTAGAAAAATATTATGCGGGTACAAATAATCACATTAGATAATAAATTTTCCTTTTTTTAAAGAATACGTATGCAATTCAATATTACAAATCTCATAAAAATACTGATGGGAAAATGTTCAATCTTGAACTATAATTTAGATATTAAAGTTCTATTTCCATGAATATATCTATTTATTTATTGAAGAAATAGGATAATGTTAAAAGCATATGCAGAAGCAAGCTTTTAGTCATATGGTGTGAAAATGGTGTGAAATAGTTATATGGCATAAATTAAATTTGAGAAAAATAATGTGCAGTTGCAAATAGTCTTGTTAGATGGTATTTTCCATTAGTCAATGGAATACGTAGAGAAGATGGTATCAGCTTTCCATTGTTAAAAGAAATCTAAATTTCAAAATTCCTATTTATATTTCTGAAAAAATATGCCGTTTTGAATGTATTTTATTTATCAAAACAATAACAAGGAGACAGAATAAAATAATTTAGGTATGGGGGCGTCCATTAATCACCTGAGCGAGTTTTTAAGAATTTTTGGACCCCCCCCTCTTGGTGATACAGGGTGATATTCAAATATATCCCCCCTACCCCACCAAACATCACGTGTATTTTTAGTTACCTGATAAAACTGTAAAATTTTTAAATTTTTTTGAAAATGTTTGATTTTTTTTAAAAAAAATCATTTAAATAAAAAATACACGTGATATGTTACTATACCCCTCCCTTCCTCGCGTAATATTTCGTGATTTTTTGTCAGACCCCCCTTCAATTTAGAGTGCTGATGTGGATCTTAAGGCGACTACTGTAGAGCAACTGGGCTTTAACATTTCTGATTTTTTCCGATATTAATAAAAACAGAAAGGTATTTAATATCATTTATCACTTATTTTTTTACGAGTTTTCCACAGGTATAAATTGCACTAGTAGATAGAAACGCATAACGACGTTAGATAACTATTATCGTTCCATTAAGCCTCAAAATCTAATTTATTATCCAACTTTATACGTAGTCATTTATATCAGATGTGGTTCAATTAATTGCATAACTCTGCATCAATTTCGCTTGCAAACCACTTGATGAATTACAATGCTGTGAAAAATTTATCACTCTATTAAATGCAATGGATATCAACTGATGTATGCGACAGTTTCAAGTGTTCGAATAAATCTGAACGTGTTCTACTTTGTATGAATTAAATTATATCTGGTGTTCGATCGGAGCAAAAGGATTAATAAAGTACTTGATCTTATTGTGAATGTGACATATATTGTGATTTCAACACTAAATCTGTAAAGGCTGGGTCAGCTTGACCTTTTAAAATATTTATGAATGAAAGATATAGACTTCATGGCTTACCTACGAACTGATTAGATTTTCAATCAATTTCAAAATCTAGGAAAGCAATTCATTTGATTACTGTTTTTTTAAGTTTTACTGTTTTTAAGTTTAATTTGCTAATATATGTGTATAGCTAATTTTAAGGATTGACACAGCTTTATATTTCAAATGAAGAAATTACTTTTTGTTAAGAAAAATAAGGAAGAAGCTTCATTAAGTTAAACTGGCGAGCAGAATCATTTTGTTTGTTTGTTTTTGATTTTTAGACCCTTTTCTAAGATCTGTTTTAAATTCTTACTAAAGTCGCATTCTTTTGTTACACCTGATATTCAAATTTCATACGTTTTTCATCAATAATTTTTGTTCTGTGTTGTAATTTGTCAAAATTTAAATAATTTTTTTAACATAATGCGAACAAACATAAATATGGCATATTTTAATCAGAAACTATACTATTTGTTATAATATTTTGAGGTAAAATATTTATCACAGTACGCACTTTGTCTTTTACTAGGTGTAAGTGGCATCGTGCCTAAAGGCGAGTTGCAAAAGCTTATGAATGTGGTTAGATTCGATTTAAATTTAGTTTTTAATAGAATTTATAAAATTTGAGACGGTTTCATTCCAAAACTTGGTGAATTTTCAATTTAAACCATTTTTCATATGCCTATAATATTTTAGAATGTTTGCTGATTTGAGAAATTGTCGATGGAAGTCAAATTTTGGCTCACCAAAATATTGGTCAAATTTTGGCTGCCATTTTTGGTGCTAAACGATACCGAATGAATTGACGTCGAAAAACTTCTTTATAGGGAAGTTAAAAATGTTTCGGAATTGATTACATTACAATTGTTACTCTTTAGTAAATTTGTACTTACCTGCATACATTATAGTAAATATAAAAAAGGAATAGTACATTTCCAACCAACCTATATCAAATTTTGAAACAAAACTAAATTGAAACGTTAACATCTCAATATTTGTGTCAAAGTTTCAGAGTTACACATCCATTGGTTTAAAAGTTTACATTTTTATACAAACAGCAACCGGGAATTAGGAGTCCTTATAAGTTGTTGTGATTTTTCTTAACTATGTTGTTATTTAGAAAATTGTCGACGAAAGGTCAATATTTGCCTCTCCAAAATGTTACAAAATTTGGCTTCTAATTTTGGTGAAACCATTGTCCTATCTCTATTTGAAACATTTCTCTAATTTCTCTAATACAGACGATTAAAAATTTTATGTAGCAATGTCAGCAAAGGGAAGCATATTCACTTGGGAACATATTATCATTATAATCCATTTTTATTAGTGAAAACCAATGTCTCTAAAAAGATGGGTAATTGAGTACTATGATTAGAATTTTCATAACATAATCGATTATACAATCTAATTTACAATTAATCTATATTATTTTCATACACTATACTCTTATTTACAAAAATGGGAACGTTAAAATTAAAATATTGAACAAAAGCTTCATAACAAGCCTTTTCTTTTTTATCACTATTGCAAACTAGTATGGAGTTGTCCTTTAACTAACATGTAGCCTCGATCTATTTACACTTGAGCTTTTATATTGACATTTCAATCAAGCCATTTCAAATCTATTATTAGAGATTTCGTAAATATATACAGCTGTGGAATTTCAAAAAATATATCATGTATCAGATAATGCCTCGTGAAAGTACTTTGAAAATAATTGAAGTCATTATCTTTGCAGGAGTGTATTGCCCTCGAATAAATTCCATTAACTAAAATATTTTTCTAGATTTTTTAGTCTGACTGATAGTCATTTATATTTTTAAACGTGTCACACAAGAAATTGTTTTCACATAGATATGATAATTTTTATTTAACGACTGATTTCACAATGTAATTGGTTTTAATTGACAGCATTATTGTGAAGGTATTTATTTGTGTCAATCGATAAATGTGAATATTGCGCAGTAAATATATTTTAATCACTGGAATGAGTTCATAATTATGCAGGCAGAAACCTTGTAAATTCCAAGAATCGACCTTTGGGCTGATTTCAATTTAATAAGTACATATATCAAATAATAATAGCATTCAACTTTTTTCTGTAATATGCGACCTAAAGTCTAATCAAATATATAATAAAATCATAAAGGATCAATTTTTAAAGTTTTTCTATGTCATAGGTATTTACATAAAAAAATATACCTATTAGTTTTAGTAAAAGGATTAGTAACATAAAATTATTTTATATATTTTTTCTACAATATCCTTTATTATATATGTATGATTTTTTATCATTTAAGTAATACATATCTATATTATTTTTTTAGACAAATGGATTTATTGTACTATGATCTATTTTAGCAGTCAAATATCTTCTGTCCTTAATTGAATTTATATAGCAATTAAATCATTTCTTATGACAATATATCATTGTTTCTACCAACACTTCCTTGTGAAAATAAATTGATTTACAAGTCTGCATTGTGCTTTTATACAAAAGCCATGCTGCCTTCGATGTAGGGTTGAGAGAGCAATTTTTAAGAAATCGATATCGAAATTGAATTCACTAACTAATATTACAATGATTATTTGGGCTCACACATTTTATGTAAATATATACTAACTTTTTTATTTCTCCTGATACAATCATAATCATAACTTCTTATATTCTATAGGGAAACGAGGTGATAGTATTGACCTGAACAGTCCTAAAAAAATTTAGAAAAAAAAATTACGTTGTTTGAAAATTATGAGCTTTTAAGTGCAACCTAATGTTTGTTGCAATAAGGACCATATTTTTGGATATTGGGTTTAATTTTTATTAATCTTGTTCATTTAAACTTTGGACCGTAGCCGTGAATAACATTTGTAGGACCATAGTAAAAAATAATAACACAACTGCCCCAAGTTTTCAGGAATATCAACAAAGCTCCTGGTTGCACTTCAAAGCTCATAATTTCCACACTACAGTTAAGGTCCATACTAGCACTTTATTTCGGTTTGAAGTTAAGTTCTGGGACACCAATAATATTAATTGACAATTCTTAGAGCTAAAACGATATATTTCGAATCTATAAATTATATTTCGATTATATCGACTGAAATATTTAATCTCGACCTCACCTTACCCTGTATAAATTATATTTCTATAAAAATGCGAAGTGTTTTGTCGGATCGTCTCGGACAATGGGCGCTATTTCATCTTCAGCGGTATTCGTGGTATTAATAAAAGAAAAGAATATGAAGGAAATTAACGTCGAATCGCGAAACAACAAGAATCTTTGCCGTCTTTTGGCAAATAAAGGACATGTATAAGCTGACAATGAAATATGAATTAATACCGTTACGAAGCAGAAACGAATCTGGAATAGGAATAGGTTTAGTGGGTTTGGAATGGATCACTGTACTTTATCGGATAGGTTCCCAAGCTTGGACCTTTTAGGTATTACGTTGCCTGGCACAACCATACCCTGTCTCATCTAAAAAAAATATGTAAATCATTAGTAACTTCTGGATCTTTTAAAAAAATGATATTACAATACTTAAGTCGGAATATCAAAAAATCACCCTACTTCATGCAAATATAATTTACTTAATTAAAAATTAAGATTTTTTTTGACGTATATCGATATTGTTTAAAATGCATTTTTTATCTTTTCGACCTATAAATTTGTTTTCACTAGAAAATCCGTCTTCATAATTCATGGTTTCTTGTTTAATATTATAGACCTAAGAAAAATTATTGAATAAAGTTATAACAAATCATTTAGTATAAAATAATTAGCCGTGCTTCTAGGACATACAATATACAAGAACATATATTTAGAACACAATAATTTGCAATGTCTCATTTATACATATTTTAAAGATAAAAGCTAATGAATTTCCACTCTAGGATGAGCTGAACGTATTCACCCATTTGACTAGATGCCGAAAAACAACAAAATTTTGTTATGTGAAATTTTAGAATCAATTCTCCCTAACTAATTTAAATTGGAATTCTTTGCGAACACGAACGTATTCATGTGTTATTGAATGCAATTGAATGCACTAACTTTGCTTTTTGAATTTATCGATGCTTTATTTAAATAAATAGTTTGAAACCACTTGAAATATTTGAGATAATTAAAACTTGTTTAATTAAATAGTTAGTTCACTTATTTTATAATACTTCTCATTGCTTTTATATAGAATTCTTGCTTACCACACTATTACCATAATTTAATTTTATGCGACAAAATAAGTGATAATAATGATAAAAATTAGCAATTGTCTAGATATTTGCAACACTATTATTAAATTTATGCTAAACTGACAACGATATAATACTTTGACTAAAATAAAAGTTTAAATAATATCATTGATCAAAATTAAAATTGTCTGCAGCACTTTATCAATATACATATAGTATTGTTATTCAAAACAAACTTTTTCGCAAAAAGTGGTAAATGCACAATTTTTAAAATTATGAAATTCAGTGTAAAATATAAATTTCTGTAAATTTAGTTTCTTAGTGTTTTTATGATGCGCCTATAAACTTCAAGTTGCAAAATTGTTGGTGAGTTATAAACTAAGGTATGAAATTTTATATGCTATAGTTACAGAAACATTTTTCATTTTGTATATTGTGAGAAAATACTTGAAATAACTCATCTTGCTGAAACACGGAGTGAAATATTATCAAATTTGAATGATATACAGCAATAATTTCACTTGTATCTTCGCGGAATCACTTTTTAACTGTGAAGCATATTGAATTGGAGCAGAAATCATTTGCTTGGGAGTTGATTTGCTTCTTTCGCAGAAATGGAAATTATTTATTTACCATTCAAATTCGTTCATTAATGTAATAAGAGTTCTAAAAGACTTTTTAATCATTTAAATAGTTATGATATGTAAAAGAATTCTATGATTTCTTTATTATAAAATATCTGCTGCAATTAGTTTTTGAATTCACAGATATTTGCGTTGGCAAGCGGGACAGAGAAAATAAATGTTTGTAAGAATTATTATAATATATATAAAATTTTTATAAGAATTCTATGATTTTAATCTAGCAATAGTTACATAATAAACCAAGACCAAAATAATGTTTATATGGATAGTCGATATAATATGTTGTTAAAAGTATTTATTGCATGTGTCCATTAATCACCGCTTCCTAGGGAAGCTGTTTACTATCTTGTTTATAAATTATCGTAAAATATATTAATATATTTTATGTGCTGTACAATTAAGCTTTTTTATCAAAACATATCTATATTTTTCTATATTATTTTTTACCATATCAAATGTACTTCAGCCGTTTTACTATTATCAATGAGGAAACATTCAACGCAATCATCTAAAAGCGTGCCTCGTGAACAGTCATTAAAATAAATCGCAATGAAAAATAATTGTAAAATGTCTTAGTGAGTCATTGTTAATCTTTGAAGTCGCCAAGAGTATTTAATTGCGCAGCTAGTTTCTTATTATTTATTATATGCCAAAACGACCGTTTATCAGAAATCAATGCAGATAAAATAGTAGTTGGTTTGATATATTTATGCTTCACCATCCTGTAGATTGCGATTTACTTATTGGAGATTTTTGTAATGGCGGTAATATTTTATGTATTTGCTGTGCAGTCAAGCGTTTTAGATATAAACCTAACCTAAAAACTGCATCAAAAAGAATGTTATTATAACTGCATCTCTCTGATCGAACAGCAGATACATAGCATTTAGACAGTTTTTACTACCAATTTATATGAAGAAAGAAGAAGCATAACATAGCGTTGCCATAACAACGCTATGTTACGGTCTATTTTACCAGAAAATTGGTCCTTTAATATATTTTCCGGTATATCTTTTAAAATAACAAATATTATTTTTATTCTTTAAACTATGCTTCAAACGGTATTGCTGCGTTTTAAATATTTTATACTTGTCTACTATAAATTATACAGTTTACTGCCCTTTTCGTTATTTATTACATCTTGTAAATAAAATACATAAACTATAAAATATAAATAACGCACATAAAGTGCAAACTATTTTCTCTAGAATCAATAATACAATCGTCTTGGGAAAAGATATATCGTGTTTCTTATGTCATGTGGTTTCTTTGCAAAGCGTTCTGCATGCGGAAAGTGCTCTCTTTATATTTACTTCTGCATTAAAGTTTATATCACACATAGGGTTGAGGAATAGATAAAGAATTCATCGATGGTAACGTAATATTTTAGATAAAAATATGCATTCTAGTCAAAATAGCCTTTGTCCGACATTGCATCGTAGTACTACATATATATAGTAGTCATTTCAGCTAAAATTCGGTAAGAATCTCGGAATTCGAGATACCCAGCTGTAAGTCTGTAAATACTTGTATATTGACACCTAAAAGTAGTCTCAAAATCTACATATGGTAGGGTGTGCGCAACATGTGTAGGTTTTGAGACAACTTTTAGGTCTCAATATACAAGTATTAACAGACTTACAGCTGGGTATCTCGATCTCCCAGGTGAAATTATAATACTAATATTAATATTTTAAACCTAATCGCCTCCTCATTATCAAGTTTAATCCAATGGCTTTGGATTTGTGAAATCGGTTCAGACGTTTTTGAGGAAACGTTGACAAAATTCAAATTTTGACACAACACATCACAAAAGCGACTTTTGACACAAATTTTAATTATCTTATTTTTTCAAACTAATGAATTTTTGAAATTAAAACTACTTGACGTAAGGCCGTAAAATTGTAGTATGTTTAGTATGACAATCATCTCCATTATCCTAAAAAAAATCATCAAAAGCGCCCTTTTATTTTTAAACATTCAAATACGAAGAAACGCCTGGCTCTTTTTTTTTACCAAAATCTAATCCAAGCTATTCCAATACATTTAGAACAGTATTTGAATTTTTAAAATCGATTCAATATTGTGGGCTAAGAATTGGCGGAAAAAATTTACACTTTTTCTACTAATTACAAAAAAAACGTCTTGGCTGATCATTGTGCAAGTTATTCTGAATCGAATAAAATCAAACTTCGAAAAAGTAAATATGTATGTGAGCAGATTTTTCTACCTTTCTCGTAAACGGTTGAACCGATTTCAAAAATTCAAAAGTCATTCGTTGTATCTCAATAAGGACTTGTGTTGATTAGTTAATCAACGCTGATTCACTAATAAACAACGAATGGTTTTTAAATTTTTGAAATCGGTACAGGTGTTTACAAAGAAACAAGGACAAAAGATAGTAAAATCTGCTCATATGCACTTATACACTTCTTCCGAATTTGATCTTATTTGATACAGAATGGCTTGAAACATCGAGAAAAAAAGAAGACTGACCTTATTAGTTAAATATGACTTTTGTACTTAATTTTTATTTTAAAATGAAATAATATGAAATACATAAATATATATGTATAGGCATAAATGTATAAAGCAATCCATAATCCATTATACCAGGCACCCCTGCCTGTCTGAGATATGGATATATCAAATGTATAAAATATTCTATTGCTAAATAATTAAATAATAATAATAATAATAATAATAATAAAACATAAAATTTACAAGGATTGTTTGTTGAAAACAAACTCTTTCGGAAAGTCAAAAAAAATAATTACGTTTTTGCTTGTTGTTTGCCTCTATAGATGAATTATAACATCTAGTATTTTAGCAACATACTTAGTGAGTTTAAAATTATTGTTATAGTAAATGGCGTAAAACAAAAATTAAAACAAATCCGTTGTAGTTGTAGTTCCAATGCTCCAAAACATTAAAGCCTTTCTTTATATAAATAAAATTTATTCAGAAGATTCATTATATCGAATTTTAAATTACCAATTTGTTCCCATCTCTAATTGCAGACCGTTTCCAATCGATTCTATATAATGCATAAATACTGAATTTCACTGTCTTGAATGAGCACTTTAAAAATTTTACCGTTTTCCGTTACAGAATTGGTCGGAGTTGGAAGTGAGGAGATGCAGCCAGAGACGGGATAATATCCATATCGCTGTACCGTTAAATTAACAAGAAAAAGTAATGATGGAATATATCAAATCTGCGAAGAGAGTGTCGCAAGAACAATATGAGTGTTTCAATCAAAAGCCGCTATCAGGCTGTGTCTCTTGAATTGACTAAGTGCGTGAAGTGCTTTTTAATTTTCAAGTGGGTGTGTGTCTAAGCAGTGTGAAAATGCCAAATGATACAGTGATATAATTTTCAGTATAAAATCCTAAATTGTTTCTATCGCGACGGGCCCGATTCTCAAGATGGTTCTAAATCTAACGACTCTGCTAGCGATCACGCTGATTGTGTTTACAGTAAATCTTTTGACGACTTCTGATGGAAAAAGATCTGAACAAGTTGCAGCGAATCAGGAGAGATATCATCATCAAGGTTTTAATCAGCATGCTGGACACCATCAAAATGGGCGATCTCACCATTCTGCAGGGTCTAAGAAGCATTCGCATTCGGGATCATCTGGCGCCGGTCCTTTTATACCACTGCCAAATGCGAAGGAGCGTAGGCCTAATATTATTTTGATCATGACGGATGATCAAGATGTCGAATTGGGTGAGTTGAAATATAATGACATATGACAATTTCTTGAAGCGATTGTTGCATGTAACGGTGAAATGAACAATCGTTAAGACTGTGTATAAGAAATAACTTCCTTATGCAAAATACCAAAAACTTCTTTGATATAATTTGAAAGTATTTTGAAGTTTATTGTGTAATATTTATATATGAATAATTTATATTTTTTATATATTTATTTCGGCCTAGAAATACAGCACATTACCTATTACCTTTAGTCTACATTGAATTAAGGGGGTATTCTAGTGTAGAAATTCAAAAGAATCGATTTTTTATTTCATATTTTCAAAGTTTAACTATTTAGGAATATGGGTACGATAAGGTTTTTGAAAATTTGGATTATTTTTGGAGATATAGGCATTTTACTGACTCGCTCTCCATACTGGTTTGGCTTCACGCAGAACTTTAAATGCGTTTTTCTCAGAACAGACTTTTTCAGTACTGTTGACACGATTTCTCGAGTTCTACTCGACCAATTCACTTGAAATGTTCAGAGAGTCTTTTTTATAGACTTATCTATAGCCCGAACTAGGATTATCCCCAAATTCCAATTGTTACTATTTTTAAAAAATTCGGGAAACTCAAAAAAAAAAAACTTTTTTTTCAAACAGTCGCCAATTTGTAAAAAAAAATTTTTTTTACTCATTGCTAGCTCGGGCGATTGCGACATCATTGAAGATTAATAATCTTTTTATTTTTTGTATTTCTGATGGCTAGGAGGGCTGAAATCATGTCAAGTTTGAGGTGCCAATTTTTTGTGACTCCCCCACTTCATCAGCTGCCAGTTTCTTCTATTTTCAACCTTTTTTTTTAATTTTTGTATTGTATTTTAAAAATATTAATACACAAGTGGTAAAAAATGGATAGTAAAAATATTTATTGCTTTCTTTTACGACACTTTAAAAATGACCTACAATTCATCGCTCTACACTAGAATACCCCCTTAAATTAACACCGAGGATTTATATGAACAAAAAAACTTAATTAAGAATCCAATAAACTTCTAGACTGGTTTCACGGTTAACTTTTTTTTATTTATTATTATTACTATTATTATTATTTGAACGATAAGCAGAACTTATGAGTCTCTTAAACTGTTGAGATGATTTGACTTAAATAACGACTTTGGTTTTATAGATGACAACCCAAACGGTTGTCCCGGGCTATTTTCATTTTGAAACATATTACTATATATATTTCATATATTTTTCTAGAGATTTTCCAATTTACCTAGAATTACAGGAGTCTTGTTTGCCTATCGTCGCCTTTATGGTTTTACATACAAAAATATTATATATGCAAGAAAAACCAAGAATTTCTAGACGAATTTATTGAAGTGTAATGCTATAAGCAAATTTTCGAACATTTACAGTTTGAATAATTGTATAGAATCAAAGTCAAAACCAATTTTACTACTGCTTGACATCAAGCTGGCCAAGGTTGTTATCGAACCCGGAACTATAGTTTGTGCTTTGATCTATTCATTCGGTCAAAGGTTTTACACCTGTCTAGAATTTTCTGAGTAATTTATATATAAATCCATATTATATATATATATATATATATATATATATATATATGCTGTATTTTAGTTTTGTTTAAAATATGTTAGGTACATATCAATTCTTTTTTTTCTTTAATGGCATTTTGGATAAAAACAGCTTCTAGTAGTGCAATCATAATATTTGAATAATTTTAAATCCCAAAAATTCGTATAATAATCAATTGCGATGATTCTCTTATCGGTTGTGAGTTATTCTTTATTTTTTCGTGATGTATTCTTTCCCAGGTTCCTTGAATTTTATGCCTCGAACGTTGCGTGCGCTAAGAGACGGCGGCGTGCAGTTCCGGCACGCCTACACTACGACTCCCATGTGCTGCCCAAGCAGAAGTTCCATGCTGACGGGCATGTATGTCCACAATCATCAGGTGAGAGCTCAAAATATTTCGGACAAATAATTAGTAATAAATATAAGATTCAGATTTTATCACTGTTCTTAGGGGGCGTTCATTAATCACTTGATCGATTTTTGTAAGGATTTTTGGATCTCCTTACCCCTTGGTGATACGTGGTTATATTCAAAATTATTCCATTTTGCCCACGAAACATCATGTGTATTTTTAGTTAAAAGAAATTTTTTTAAAATTTTTGAATTTTTTTTGAAAATGTTTGGATTAAAAAAAAAAAAACGGGTAAAAAATAAATACACTTGATATCTTCTTACTATATACCCCTTACTCTCCCACTTTGTATTTTGAGTTTTTTTGGACAACCCCCTCCCCCTTTCCCTAAAAACCTCACGTGATTAATGTCGCCTCCTCATATACTTTACCAGAATAGAAATATATAGTTTTTTTTAATCACAATATTTATTACAACTGTTAAATGGTTAACATCTAGCAATATTGATAAATAATAACATAATTTTAAATAAATAAGAGTGCAAAGGATAGAATTTACATGAAAATAATATCCGCAGTATGATGATTTAATATAAAATAAAAGCAAATAATAATCAAAATAAAATTAATAAATAATATAAATAAAATTTCTGAATAATAAAATAATACTAGAAAAACAATAAAATATATAGTTTTTTTAAATATATAGTATATTCTACCATTTATTTGCAAGTTGTATATCTTGCATAAATAAATTGCAAATAGTTCCTGCCAATAAAATTTATTGAATGCATTATTATTACAAATTCACCACATAAAGGATGAAGTCATTTTAATAGTATATAATAATCACACTGAAAATATACATGAAATTTTTTTTTCAATTTTGTTTTTATGTACGTAGTTATGGAATTTATTAAAACTCTTCTTCGATTAACTCAGGTTGTTGGGTTATAATTCAACTCTTGTAGCAGTGGACTGTGTTAAACACACATTTTGTCACTATTTGTCACTAAGTTATAATGAAAAAAGATATATTTATCTATCATTTACTATACATGTCGCGGACTTTATTTTAGAAGTGAACAATTAGTTCTATCAAAACACTCCTCTACCTCCTTTACCAGGGGTAGCAATCATTCCGTGTAAAAGCTCAATGCCATGAAGATTGTCATCTTCATGGTCAATATAATAAAACGAAAATACGTTCGAAGGAATTTCATTTAAATAATTAGAGAGATTACATAAATTTATATATTCCTAATAAAAAACGAACTTCTTTCTTTAGTTATTTAATTTTATTAATTTTTTTACTAGTTTATAATAACTAGGAGACTGGCATTTTGTTTTTACATCCAATTTTGTATCAATTTCTACTAATCTGAAAATGACAATGGTACATAATTTGCACTTGTTTATACTTGTTTATCTACGATGATTTGCTTCAATAAAATGCTTACTTCAATGCTATTATTTTAAAATATTTGTTTTTCAATGCTATCATTTATATTGGCAAGCATATAGCATCATCCAAAGAATGATTACAAATGAATTGCGGAAGAAATGCATCTTAAATAATAAACGAGGATAATATTTGTCTTTTTATATATAGTATACGGTATATTATTATATATGCTGTTCAATATACAGGAAATAACGCACCTTTAATTCAAAATATTGTTAATTATAATATTTAGTAAACGTATTAATTTTTAGTGTTTTTTATATTAATACTATTTTAATTCAATATTATTATTTCCCAAATTTCTAAAACGTCGAAATAATACTAAATAAAAATTAAATAAATTATACATAATATTCATTGTCGTCTAATCACTATCAATGGTTTTGTATTTTTAAAGTTACTTGACTACTTTTAGCAAATTCATTTAATAATTATTGCCCAATGAAAAATATTATCTATACAGAAAACTTACTAATAGTGCTTATTTTTTATTTAAATCGGTTAAATTGTTGTAAAGATTAATATGATAACTATTAGATCTTATAAGCTAAAAGTTGTGATCAATAATAAGAAGTTCGCAAGCAAAATGAAATATATTTTCTTATTAAAAATAATTGAATTTAAAACAAGATAAAGTTTTCTTTACTGAAAATATATTTTAAAAATACAATGATATTAATTTCAGATCTGTGTACTTTATAATCTCTCTCAATAATACTATATCACACATCAAGAAATTAATACCATTTTTTATTTTATTACGTATTACATATAAAAAATACATACTTGATGTACTTATAATTATATAAATAATTTAAATATATTTCTATGTAATAGTTTATCTATATTTTATTAATATGTTATAATTTGGAACAAAAGTGTGCATAATAATTATATATTCAATGTTTCGTTTATCTTTTACAGCATAGAATTAGAGTTTTAACCTACTTTTGGCTTAATTTGCAATCTGCAGTAATACAACTGATTGTTACCTAAATCAGATAGAATTTGAACAATCGATTTGTTTCGAACTGGCGTAATAACGCTTCGATGACCTGGCACATAAACTTTTAATCGCATTTAAAGCAATTTACAATTCAAATTGAAAATCTGTCAGAGTTCAAATGTTTCAGTTTGTTCTCTAGTGCCTTCCAAAAATAGTATGAAGCAATCGAAGCATCCATTATATGGATTATTCTACTAATGGAATAGATTTCGATGACCTATTTTAGGTTTACTAATAATTAAAAATCTATATTATGTTTATTTTCTTTGCATCGCAGTAAAAAGCATTACTGGACGTAGTTCTTAGATTTTTTTTTGAAATTCTTAAACAAATATTTGATTTAATCTCAAAAGTCTTATGTAAATAGATGATCAATCAAATAAAAAAGTAGATACTTAGAAAAGTTGATATTACTTATTAACTTCCCGTAGAGCAAGTTATTGTAATCGTCCGAAAATCGAAATTAATTTTTTTTGCATATATTCACATTTTGAAGGTTTCTGAACATTTTGGCATGCCTCAGAAAAAATGGATGTGTGTATGTATATATGTATGGATACAATATTTTGTCCACGTTTTTGGGCGCACGGATCCACCGATTCGAATGGTTCAAAAAACATTCGATTCCTATTGATAGGGAGATATGCTGATTAGATTTTGCCAAAAACTTGAGAGATTTAGTTAGGTTATTTTGCGATTGTTACTTTTCATGACTTATATGTTAAAATAGATGAAAAAATGTATATAATTATATGTAAATTCTTGAATCGAATTATAACTTCATATTAAATTTCTTTCCAAATGGTTATCTATTGAATGCTTTTCGATCCTATATTAAACTTTAAAAGTTTTTTAGGATTGGTATATAAATAACTTATTTTAACATTGTTGCTCTAAATTGCTCCTTTTATATGTTAGCCAAATTTAAAAATAGACGAAAAATGCATATGATTCATTAAAAAGTCCTATGATTTACATTAATAGCATTTATTCATAGTTCCAAATGGACTGACTTTATCTTAAATTTTTTTATTATGCACTTTGTGCATCTCTTTTAGGTTATCATAGAATTATTAATTTTTATTACGTATGTTTATATTTTTAGTCATTTAAAAATAAATTCAAAAATAAATTTTCATTTATAGATATAGTTCTTCAGAAACCTTTAGTACCAGAAAATTCAACAGTATTTTAGAGTTTAAAATCAAACTTATTGTTAGTAAAACAAATTTAATTTTCTTAAATTACATATAGCAAATAATATAAAACATCGCATTTTCCACGGTTTCGTCCAGATACATAATTAATTTCATGCCTTCATCAAATCTCATACAGCAATTATTACGCATATCACGTATGCTAAAATATTGCTCTTGGCCACAAAAAAAAAAAAAAAATATTAACAAAATTATCTTGAATAAATGAGAAGATCAGAGTTTAATAAGAGAATTTTATGCATGTACCATAAAACGCAAAAAACGAAAATCACTAATATTTAAGTATATTTATTATTGTTTTATAGGAAAGCAGAACTTCCAAAATTGCAATACTAAATATTATATTCTTTATTTTTTCATAAAGTTTTCATAGCCTTTGTTTACCATTTATTATATAAACGAGTGAATCATTAAATCGATCAACCCAAATTTAATTACATGCAACTTTCGAAATCAATAAAATCCCAGTTAGCACGTATGTTGTTTTCATAAATAATCTAATAGTTTTAAATAAACATTTCGCAAAAAGTATTACAGAATAGCACTAGAGCTATAAATTACTGCTTCGTAAATATTATAAAATCAATTCCCAGTTTTGTACCTTGTAATACTTTAATTTGCATTTTATATACGCTTGCTCACATGTTATCGTGTATATAAATTTCTAATATAACGATTTTTATGATATGCAGTATCGATATTGAATATGCTTCCATATCGGATTACAGAGGAGACTCTATAATCAAGAGTTGCCATCGTCGTTTTGCATAAAGTCCTTTATTTGCAGAATAATATTGAATAAATTAGTATCGTCAAGAAACTGAGTGATAATAATCAAATTACGACCATTAAAGAATATTGGAGGGATATTCAGTTCTTATAAAAGAGTCGAGAGTTTTTCGTATGCTGTCAACCGAAATGTGAAATGGTTATTTTTTTAAGTTTTTTTAGTCATATAAAAGCAAATGATACTCGCGAACAGGTTCTATATAACTATAAAAGATCGAATTTATTTTGGGTGTGGGAATAAATTAAATGCAAAAGAGGAAAAGCATTTATTTATTAAAATTGTGCAAAAACTGCATTAGTTATAATAAAACTATAATGTAATGATGACATATTTCACATAGTTTAAAACTTTCTTTAAGATTGTTTATTTGTTTATCATCAATTGCCAGAATATCAGCAGTCCTTAAATAGTATCAGAACTATAATTGTTTTTGAAATTTATGCAAACTTATTTCTTTCATAGTCATTTAAAGTCATTAAAATTTAGTCATTTATTCATATCACATCACAAACTATCTTAAAATTATCTTGATTCATTAAAATTTATGAATTACTTAATTTTCTATGGGCCTAATTTTTGTTTTACATCCAAAAAATTGAAAAACAAAAAGTAAATAATTGTAACCCTCTATTTGCAAATGAAAAACATTATTTACATATAATTATAGATAGCAGTTACCCCAGTGGGTAATTACTATTAGATACAATATATTGGATTAAAGTAATTGGCCACAGTCTTCTAAATTCTGGTGCAAGAAGCAGTGGAGCAATGAGTTTATTAGGTTGACTTTATAATTTGTGATGGCAATTAGTCGATCTTGTTTTTAAAACGTCTTTAATGTATAGCACATTAAGATCATCGTGCAAAGTTTTATTGCTCACTTGCCATAGTGCACCTGTCATCATTCTAAGTATTTTAGATTAAGTTCTCTGTACCAATAATACATTTGACTTTGCTAGAGTATCTCCAAAACTTTATCCCACATGACCAACTAGGAATTATTATTGCTTTGTAAAGCAGGATTTTATTTTCAAGTGCTAATTTTGAATTATGTCCTATAAGCCAATATAGTTCCCTCATTCTGGATTTGATAGCTTTAATTTGATAGCTGTGATGGAGGTTATTTAAATTATAGGGTTATTGAAAAACGATCGTTTGGTTGATTTTTTGAAAAAATGTTGACTATTCAGTATAATTTATTTGTGCTAATAGCAATGTATGAATTGTCCATAATGGTAAGACCGAAATATACCAAGTTGACGAAGGGAACAACAATAATATTAATGCATAATTTTTAGAATTCTTAGCGTAGGTGACTTTTGTACCGATATTATAAATAGCAATTAAATCATTACAATTTAGATGAATTATCTCAATATTATAAATTTTGTCCAATTTCAGGTTTTCACCAACAACGACAACTGCAGCAGTCCACAGTGGCAGGCAAGTCACGAGACTCGCAGCTTCGCAACGTATCTCTCGAATGCTGGTTACAGAACTGGTAAATATTGAACAAAATATCTTTGAAAATCGACACACTTACAAATATTCTTTATGGAACATAAATGACAGCTTCTCGCCTTGCCCAATCTACATAGGTCAATAGCACGTGTCAGAGAAGCAGTTCAAGGTCCATGTTGTTGCATTTTATCAAAAGCTTCATATTTCGATTTCAATACTGTAATTGATTAGTTTCTCCTTGGTTACAATTTGTATGTTTACTGGGTCCCTTCGAACGGTTCTGATCTTTTTCTCACGTAGACAATGACCTTATTTCAACATACAGAATGTATTTTTTTCATATTTTGTTCTGTGATGATTATTCATAAATATGATAGTAATAAAGTAAATGACAAATAATTTAATATCAGATAACTTAAATCAGTGGTTTCCAACCTTTTTGAAATAATATCTCACCTTTCCCACTATCTCTGGATTAACACAAATTTTTCAAGACTAAGACTGGCCAAATCGGTTTAGCAGTTCTTGAGTTTTAGCACACCAAGAAGATTTCGAGTGAGAAATTTAGAAATAAAAGAATTATATAAATCAATTTTGCAAAAATTTATACAATTGGGCATTCTCTTAGGTAGAGGTTAGGTCTATGAGGTTTTAATCAGAAGTTTTAGGCTCGATACCCTACTCGGCGTCAGCTTGATGTCAAGCAGTGGTGACCTTATTTCAAACACGATCATACTCTTTACTTAAATGAATAATAAACGTGAAAGATTCATAACATATCAAAATTAGATTTTTAAAACAAGTTTCGAGTATGTAATTTGAAAATGTAGGTACGAATAACGTAAATCATTTTGCAACATATTTATATTCTTCATATCGTATATTTTTATACCACATGTATCTAAAAATATTTTTCAAATTCTCTGTAATTCAGATGCTAAAATAGTAGATGATATTACAGTTTCATCCATGATATTGCTTCTATCTGATTATTGCGTGCCTATAATTTGCTAGGATGTAATTATTGCTATAATAAAAGTCAATTACATTAAATTACTAGGCAGATTTTAATCAAACAAGTACTTAAATCGTTATTATAAAATGATGATGATAGATAATAACTAAAATCGCATAGAACAGTGGTAGTCAAGAATTTTTATTAAACTACTCTATTTTAAGTTCTACAACTTCTATAGATACAATATATACAATTTTGGATGAAGGTGCTTCCAACAACTGGAAAAGCCTTTATCTATATAATTTTATAAATTTATTTATATAATGATGGTTAATTAGTAATATGACATAGAACAGTGACACTGCAGTCGTTTTTATTTCAATTATATTGTACTTTAAGTTTTGCAACTTATATACTATAAAAACATTTTTTGGATGAATCTGGTCTAGCAATGGTATTGGTGCTCGCAACAATATGGGCTCTATTTTTTAAAAATAAAATAAAATAGTAAAGAAAGATTTTAATAATCGAGAGTAAAACCATACATATTTGTACAAAACTGATATTTAATAAATACAATTTCAAACTTGTAGCAAGAATTGGTCAAGGCAATGCCCAAACTCGCTCACCTAAAAGCAAATATTCTCTACAATGTAGATGATGTAGAGTCTACATCAATATTATGTTCTATATAATTATTAATTATTGCCTCTGTCTATTCCCAGGTTATTTTGGCAAATATCTGAATAAATACAATGGTTCTTATATACCTCCTGGTTGGAGAGAATGGGGAGGACTTATTATGAACTCCAAATACTACAATTACTCTGTCAACATGAATGGGCAGAAGATCAAGCACGGCGATGATTATCACAAAGTGAGTAATGCATAATTTTGCCTCTTTTTGTTAAAACGAATTGTGCTTTTTGTTAATTGCAGTGGATGAAGGAAAAATTGTCTTGTTTTTATTTTGTACTCGAGATTTTCAACTGTTCTTTAATCGTCCGATAATTAAAGTGCATTTACGTTTAGAGACTTCTTGTCATCGCGTTTAAAGTTAATTCTATGGCAGAGAAAAAATGAAATATTTTTTATTTTATTTTCTTAAAATTTTTGAAATAATACTTCTTTACGCACAACTAGGGTGTAAATCACCAATAACCGTTCATGTCATATTTGAAGTATAAAGCCATTCTTATACACATTATATAAATTTGTATAATGGTTGACACTAATAAATATGTGTATCACGAGTGTTACTATATTACTAAGAAACATTATTCAAAATTGTTTATGATGTATTTATTTTTACTTAAATGCCATCATATACAGTAGCAAATTAGTTTTACTTCAATCGCCTAAGAACCTTACGCGCACTCTTTTTTATATAAAAGTACCGAAGATATATTACAATATGTTAAAGGACTTAAATCTAATTATCTTAAATCTAATAAATTACCTATATAATCATACCGTACGATACCTAAGACCATCAGTTCCTACACTTATATATAAATCTATTACCGCTTCATCATTATTTGCTATTAACCTATCATATATAACATACTACCTACATATCTTTTTACCCCCTACAAACCTTACATTCTACCAATTATACGCTATATTATACTCTTATCTATTATCACAGGTCAACAAAGAAAATGGTGCAAACGATTTTGATACTGTTTTTAAGTATATTTGGGGCGCTGATTTCAAAAATGACATTGGTTTTTTTCTATGAGCTTTAGTTTTCAAGATACGATATATATGATATATTTTACGATATTAGATGCGCAACTAAGTTCTCGCTGTTTTTTCGATGAAAATGTAACTTTATTTTAAAAAAATTGCATCAATTGAGTTCGATACTGTTCTCCAGTGATGGTTTCACTCGGTTTCAACAGCTCATAACAGATAACACCGACCTGGTCCCACCATATGTAGAGCATAACCTTCGCAGTGAATATTCGGCCGAACCGAGATTTTCTCGTCTTTGGATTGCTGTAATGTATTCATTTTTTATCACCTGTCACGATGTGATGAAGAACCTCTTCTTTTCTCGCCGCTGGAGCAGTTGTTTACAGGCGAAAAAATGACGCTCGACGTCTCTTTGCTTCAGCTCACAAGGAACCGAAGTTTCTTGCTTCTAAGTCATCCCCGACGCATGCAATAGCTTGGAAATGGCTTGATGGGTAACTCCTAATTCTAAAGCAAGATCTTCTTGAGTTTGGCACGAATCCTCTTCGAACAAGGCCTTCAATTTATCGTTTATGAAGGTTTTGGCCTTCCTTCACGAGGGTGGTCGTCAACATCAAAATCACCATTTTTGAAGCGACAAAACCCTTCACGGCATGTTGTTTCGCTCAGAGCAACATTTCCGTAGGTCTCGATGCACTTGAGTTCCCGTTTTTTTTAATGGAAGACGAAAATCAACACTCCTCGCAAATAACGATTGTTTGGCATAAAATTGGACATATTCACTTAACCAGAAGTATATAATGCAAAAACGAAATCAATTATGTGTCGCAGCAGTTTGTTTACTTACTCTAAGCTTGCTTCAAGACGTTTTGGATTTGTCAAAATCGACCAACCCTTACTGATAGAGCCATATACTGACAAACAGCGAGAACTTAGTTGCGCACCTAATATAAGGAACGAAAGTACAAAATAGTAATACAATTCCGAATGTTATTTTAAGGAGATATGACTACTCGTACATACAAACTTACAAGACCCATTCGGCCTTAGTTAGGGCATTACTTGACACTGTAAAAAGCTCTTATCCGTGACGACCTCGAATGGACCTGGTTTCGGCAACTTTTTTGTATCTCAAAAACTAGAGCTGATACAAAGAAATGGTTTGCAGATTTGAAATCAGCGCAAAAAATACTATAAGAATCAGCTCTAACATTTGAGGCACCAAAAAAAATATTTTTTTTGTTGGCCTGTGTTATCTATTGTCTCTACCTTATACTCTGTCTATCGCCCACACCGGGAATTGAACCCGGGACCACCGCGTGGCAGTCCAGCGCCTTAACCACTACTCTATTGGGTCCCCCACAAATAATATATTAAGGGACGCACTGTTTTTCCGCGGTACCTTTACCTATTAATTAAGTAATTAATATTAAGGTGACGCGACGACGCGCGGAAAAAGGCGACCAACCGTGGCGGTACGGTGGTCTTGTGGTTAAGGTCGTTGCCTGCCACGCAGAGGGCTCGGGTTCGATTCTCGGTAGGGTTCGAAAAAATTAGCGTTTAAGAAACATTATAGGTGTAAGATAAGAAATAATATATTGGGCGTATTATATATATAGGGCTGTAGGCATATTAGGCGTACTATATAGTTAGTTAAAAGGCGTACAATATAGAGTTTAAGGTTTAAGCATACGTGAATATGATACAAGCATCTTATTAGAAATACATGTTATATAAAAATCGGTTGCAGAATTTTGATACGGGTATTGTATAAAATGCATTTTTATCCTTATAACAACTCTTTAAATATTATTTTATACATGCTAAATAAAGTACGTGGCATATCTCAACATTTAATTTTTGCAGCCACGAGTACAAGTTTTACACAAGAAAGTTTTTCTGTAGTATCTTCAATTCTTCATAAAGTAATCACTTTCCGAAAATGTATTTTTCAAAATTATGTAAATAATTTAAATTCAAAATAGATATTGTTGAACTGAGAAAACAAAAAAAAAATTTGCTTAAAAATACAATTTATATTTTTTGAACCTTACGCGCACTCTTTTTTTTCAATTTTATTACTATTGAATGTGGAATTGAATTTATTTAAAATTATTACTTTATTTGAGTAAATTCACCTGCTAACTGAAACTTTATTGATTTTAGTTGTTGGTAATTTGATTTAAATACCAAAATATGTGTTGATAGATTTAATAATTTATTGATTGCGTTAATGAGTTATATCAAAGTTTATATGATAAAATGCAAATATGGGTAACAAATTGAAAAAAACACATTTTTTTAAGAACTGCTATTTGGGAAGCTCTGTTCCAGTTGAATAACTATTTTAGAATTAATTATTGTTAATTGCAGTCAACAAAATAAAATTATGTTATTTTTATTTCGACTGTTTTTTAATCGCCCGATAATTAAAGTGCATTTACATTTAGAGTTTTACATAACGTTTAAAGTCTTTAATTCTATGTCATTACGCTGAATAAAAAATAAAATTTTTTATTTTATTCTATAAAAGACGTATTTTTGTTTCATTACAAGTTAAATTGCTAGGTAACGAACATAATAACTTTTATAATAAATCCAATAACAGAGTAACTATAAAATCTTATAATAGTTCTTACAAGCAGCTTTTGATTATAAAAAATAGGAAAGTAATCGGCTTTCAAAAACATGGTTTTCGAATTAATAGTTTAGTTTTATAGTAAGTTTTTCTCTACTGTAATCATTTTCCAAAAATGTATTTCACGAAATTATATAGAAAAAAAGTGTTGCATTATTATAATTGAGAAATAACTTCATATGGTGTTGTTTTGAGAAATAAAATTTACCGAAAATTTTAAAGGCAAATAAAAAAAAGAATATAAAATCTCTTAAATATCTTAGAAAAGGAAAGTGATTATGCTAACAGGAAAATAATCCGGTTTCTAAAAAATATTCTAATTTCTAAAAAAATTCACAGAAATAACGTGTTGTAAGATTTCCTGCAGTATCTTGAATTCCTTATTTAGAAATTTAGAATAAAGAAATGATTTTAGTGAATGTAGCTTACAGAATCAGGAAGCAATATTTAAAATATGTTTAAAAAATGATTATTTTGAAATGTATTTTTTTTACTAACATTGTTTTATCTAATTATTAACTTCCCGTAGGGTAATTTTATTATTTTTTAATATCATCTTGTTTTCTATACGTATAATTACATATGGAATAATACCTAATCTTAAGCTGAAAACTTATTAAAATTTTCATAAAACTAGTGATGTATGGCATCGTGCCTTAAGACAAATTACTGGACCTTCCCATACCAAAAATGAATTTTTAACTTCCCGAAGGAGAAGTTTGTCTTCATCAAAAAATCCGATTCGCTAATTTTATGTTTTCTCGACGTTTCAAGCCAAATGAGACCAAATTTAGAAAAAGTATTTGTGTGTGTGTATGTATGTGAACAGATTTTTTGCCGTAAATCCTCGTTTTCACAAACAGCTGGACCGATTTCAAAAATTTAAAAGCCATTCGATGTATCTCGTTTGTCAGTTTTGTGAGACGAACTGCCCAGCCGTTTTTTTGTAATTTGTGTTGAACTTTTCGTCCACATTTAACCTCAAACTATCGAACCTATTTTAAAAAATCAAAAACTGTTCGAAAGATATTAGTTGGGAATGATACTGATTAGTTTTAGGTAAAAATCTACCGAGCCGTTTTCTTGTAATTAACTGTTGAAAAAAAATTTGAGCCGATTTTTATGGAACTTATTTTGGCGATATATATCATGGTCTTACAGAACTTACTGAAATATTGCGGCCTTACGACAAGTAATTTATTTTAAAAATTCATCAAAGTTTGAGAAAATGAGTAGTTTTTTTGACGTTTGTAAAAATATAAATTAGACGATTTACTTGGTATAATGATAGAGTGCTTGATCTTAATAAATATACTAAAGTATTAAAGTTCTACGGAAACTGGTTCAATTATAAAAATTGTTGATTTTTGAAAATTTGCTCTTAGAAAATATTCCGAGTTAACGAGTTTGTTCGTTTTCAATTATATGCTATAAATCCAATCGGAATACTTTTAATCACTCATAAATTTTTATTTTTTATTAATTAAATCGATTATTTACACATATTGGGAAGTTCATGTAACTTGCATCAAGGCAAAATACCAATACCAACTAGTTTTTAAAAATGATTAAATTTTTTTTAAAACCTTGACAAAATTAGATTTTTGAGAAATTTTAAATTGAAGTTAATAATTTACTCAAGCTTCAACCCTTTTCACTCTGATGCTGCTTCTCTGGCGACAAAATTCGTATTATTTTTGTTATGCGCGAGTGGAAAGATTTAATATAATTCATCAGTCTTTTTATGCTATTTTGTTTCTGCATATCACTGCACATGGGATATGAAAATTTAATTTCTCCTATAGTATGGATAACTTTGCTAACTGTATTGTTTTATCGTGTTCAAGTATCGTTTGTCTGAAGTCTGTAAAATCTAATACGTTTCTTTTTTCTTTGATCTATTCCCATGACAGGACTATTATCCGGATCTGATAGTGAACGACTCGATAGCTTTCCTGCGACAGAGCAAACAGAATTCGTTGCGGAAGCCCATTATGTTGACGATGAGTTTTCCGGCGCCGCACGGACCGGAGGACAGCGCCCCGCAGTACTCGCATTTGTTTTTCAATGTCTCCACACATCAGTAAGTGACTAAAATATTTTAAATAGTAATAAAACAATAATTACATTATTGTTTTAACTTTATTTGCATTATTGATCTTTTTATTTTGAAAAAAATATTGAACTACTTAAAACTTCAGATTTACTTATCTGGGATTTTGATGAAATTTTGCATGGTAGTACAATTGATAAAAATATGTACTTTGAGTTTAGAACACCTTCAAATATTATATACATACTAAATGGAGCTTAAATATAAAAATTAATTAAAAATTAGAAAAATACTTATACTAGGCAGTCTTAAGTATACTTTTTATAAAACGAAAGATATTTTTAAATTATAGTATTTTGTTTTTGATGAAATACTCCTATTTAGGGTAGAGCGGGGTTTAGAGTAAAAGAGTCCTCCACCGATATTTCAAAAACAAGTAAAGCTTTCTTTTTTTAGTTTTTCTATATCTCAGTCAGGCAGGGGTGCCTGGTAAAAGAGACTATTGATAAATTCATACATAGTCTTTAGATAACAAGTCTATATAAAAACAAGTTAAGAATTTTTTAATAACAATATTTGAAAGTAACGGGAAAAAGATGTACAACCAACTATCACCTTGATTCTTACGACGTTGCTATTGAAAGAAAACAGCAATGTTTAAACATCCATAAAAAAGTAGTTTCTTTCATTGTTAGTTTTTGTAGCCATGAGCACTGTTGCTTAGTTTACAAGACTTTAATATAATTTTTAAGTATACGTTATTTATTTGTTTTATAAGATGTTTTGTTAATTTTCAGTTTGATTCAATCATTTTTTCTAAATAACCTCTATTAAAAGCTTTTACCTGGGTGGGGTAAAAAGGAGCCACTGAAACTCTACTCTTAAAACGTAAAAATGAAAGAAAAGCAAATGAATAAGTTGATTAAGTTTAAGAAGCAATTTTACAAAAAATGAATTAGATAAATAGTTATTTTAAATCTGCTGATGAATATTTTTGACCAGATCAAGGTTATTTACAATGTTATCTCGGTGAAAAATGCCCCCATGAAATTTATACTTCGTATTGGTTGAATAATGTAGCTATTACTTGGAAAATTCATATTAAATTAGACTAAGACATTAGACTTATTTACACCCTGGCCGTCCGAACACACTGTTTATGGGGTAAAAAGGACCAGGTTACAACTTATTGAAAAACAGCAAAAGGAACACATTTTTACTATGATGAAATTAAGCTGGGAGTTTCATTGAGCATAGATTAGATTTATGTTATCTGTTGTCATGTAATAGATTGGTTTTCACAATATAAATTCTCAAAGTCATATTGGACCTTTGTGTCTCGCCCCACCCTATATATATTAAACTATTCACAATGAGAACTTTGGGTTTACTCGTCTAGGGTTTTGATGAAATTTCGCATGGTAATAGAGTGTTATGAAACCTTGTGTGTAAATGCCTCGAATGACTATATGCCTATGGGTATTGGTATAAATATGAAAATTAATTAAATATAAAAAATAAGCTTTTTGTCTTTCCAAATTTATGTTCATGCAAGCAGCTATTTAAAAAGCAATAAAAGTGTTTGTATAAAATATCTACAACACGTCAGCTTCTATAGCTATAGATTTATTCCAGTGCTTGTAATTGACAAATCACTTAAACAGATTCGGAGTTTGTTATTATATTGTACCAAAGTACCTGATTTTATACTAATAATCAAGTTACAAAATATTTTTACGTTTTTGTGTCGACGGGTTGAAGACGTCGAGGGTTGGTTGAAAATTTTGCTTCAATTTCACTAAAAATATTAAAATTGAATTTGAGGCTGATCACATGCCAAAATAGTTAAATCATAATTATTTCTTATAAATAATAGAGTATAAAAGAAAATATTGTCCAAAATAAGTAATTGTAAAGCAGAAAGAACAACGTTGGTTTATTAAGCCTACAGAAGCTTAGAACATCGTATATTCAAGTTCATGTAGTATATTGTTTCATAAGATATCAGTATATCTTAATTACGTAAAGCTGACTATTATAAATCACATAGATCATTTAAAGGTAACAAACCTCCATTGCACATACATCAAAATCTTCGTTCCAGTAATAAACAGAAACGCGTTAAACGCGTTTGAAATATCTTTAATGTTGTTATACGTGGGTCGGTCTTCTTTTTAAGCAAATGATACATTATCCAGATACTATAATTGTTAGGTGTGTACGATGATGTATATTGCAGACGTTCGTAATATATCGCCGTTGATTGGAATGAAAAATAAAATAGAGCATTAGTCTTACCGTGTCGGTGATTAAATAAGAAAACAACTACATAATACAAGAATGTACCAGTGATATATGTGATATATGCAAAAAGATACCTACAACTTCTTACTGCTATTTGACTTAGTTTTAATTATATAAAATAAATCTATAATATAAACATGAATCGCAAAATGTGTTGGTAAGCGCATAACTCAACAACGCCTGGACCAATTTGGCCAATTCTTTTTTATAATGTTCGTTGAAGTCCAAGGATGGTTCTTACGGTGAGAAAAAATCGAATAATTGCCGGGAAAACCCTAAAACAGCCCTTTTCTTTTTCACATACAAACGTTAGTTATTTTCATAATTTTACCATCCGAACGGAATATTTACTCAAGTCAATGGGAGCGTTTTGAGTTTGAATTTTTTTACTGTGCTCCAATTCGTATAAAATTTTAAAATTAGGTTTATCTTACTCTCAAGTTCAAAAGTGAAAATAATATAGACTCCTTCATCATTTCCCGGGGGGATGACATCCCTCTCAGTGGTGTAATTTCATTTTTTTTTTCAAAATAACGTCGGATATCAATAAAAGAACTAATTATAAGAAAAAAGTGTTCTATGTTTTCAAAAAAACAAATACTTATCATTTTATTTAAAGCAATTGTACATTTAAGATCCATATGAATAGATGTAAATACATTTCGGTATAGACTTAGTGTAAAAAAACATAATTTTAACTGATTGGTAAATATCAGTATAGGTTATTAAAAAAATTGAACTTTTGAATTGTAAGCATAAGTACAGGTCAACGTCTGTCGGGTCATCTAGTTTTTAAATAAAATCATCATTTTTCATTATCATCAGCCATCAATGTTTTTTTATCGATGGGGCTTACATATGGATTGATGGTTAGGGCTATGGAATTTGAATCAGAGGCTCCAAATTCGATACTTTTTTCGGACAGTCTGATGTCAAGCAGTGTTGACATTGGTCTTCACTTGGAAATGTAGAAGCAATATGTTTTCAAGTTAAAATAGTTTTCATCTTAGATTTGATGCATCTAATAATCTATAAATACAGAAATTGTAATAATTAAAGCTCATCACATAGAGATAAGCCTATTGATTTTGGTTACCATCTATAAAAAGCCACGACGTTAAGATAAGCTCAAAGAATTCGTTAAGTTCAGATTGATTGAAATATAAAAAAAAAACAATAAAATTATTCGTTTAATATAGTGTAACAATTAACACATTATTCAATAACTTCGTAGGAACTTGTTTTGACATAATATATTATAATCAATAATTAGGTAAGGATTTGCTGAATGTTTTATAACATTTTATGATGGTCAGTTACATCCTGTTACTATCAAATAAAAATTATACATTAATTTAATAGTAAATTAATATGTAATTAGTTACAATATATCCACAGACTTATTGAGTTATGTGTTATTTGGTTACCTCATATAACCATTATTTTAAATCGATGTCTCCTAATTGCTATGTCATATTAATATTATATACTTATATAATTGCATATTATGCTAAATCTTAAAGTCGTCATAAATTCGTCGTCGAGGTGAAAAAGTTGGTCCTACAAAAAGGTGGATGCTAAACCATTCGTATATTTGTTCGAAATAATAATGGTTGAAGTCCGAAATTTTTGTTCTTGAAGTTTTGTCTTTACTATGTAAATGTGAAGAATAATAATAGTACCCAAGTATAATTAAGACATTCTAAAACTTAGAACAATATTGATCACATAGTCTTTAAAAAATATAAACTCACATTGTGTGTGAGTTAGTGTTATTTGCACTACATGATCTATAAAGCCTGTCTGAAAAAGTCTCGCCGATGAATTTTCGTTTATATTTACCTTCAGTTCAACCATCCGGTATTTTATTACGCTCTTCGGAGGAAAAAACCTCTTCAATATGACATTTACACTTGAAAATGATATTTAACACAATATTATTGATGATGAATATAATACATAATGATGCGACTGTCCGGTTTTAACCATTACCGTAACTTAAGATGTTTCAACAAAATAAACCAAACAGTTTTTACTGAAGTAGAAGAGGCGCCGGTAAGCTTTCGATAATTGAAATATTTAACAAAATATCTTTCAAAATCTATTTAGGTCATACATGTCATTTTTTTTTTTTTTTTTTAACTCAGTTTTATTTAGCAATCAGAAATACATAAAGATTCCTATGAGCTAAAATGACAATATTTTAAGAGCGATGTCTAAGAAGAACTCCAATGAGAATTTCTCAGTTTTACAATTATATGATATTATATTAGACCTAATCGAAGACTAAGTCTAAAGGTCATTTTCGTTTCAATCTCCTCATTCCAAAAGGTTGAGTAATGTCAACTATAGTTCGAATAGTTCGAATGTGAGTCTAGTTTACATGTCAATTTTATGTAGGTATTTTCTAAAAAAAAAGTATTGCGAAATTCTATAACGCATTATAAAACTGATAAATCAATATTATTTTAAGTACAAGTCTTAATATAATTATAACTAAATTTAAGATATATAAATGCTGTATTTAAGTACTAATTTTTTCTTGCCGGTCATATTTCAAGATACATTTATATATGAGTTTTGTACATAGATTATGCAGAATATGGGTAAAAAATTTTCCATTTCTGTTTGCAACGCAAAGTAATCCTTCCTCAAGTTTTATTTAATAAATTTTACGGCCATTTACTTGAAATTATAATCATTGATTTACTTTATATGAGATTGTTTCCATTAGCACTTTTATAAAGTAATGTTCCAACAAATTTTGTCAGAAAACCTTTTACCGGTCCTCTTCTGGAACTTCATCATTATTGCGAGTTGATCAGATTAGTGCAAGTATGGTCAGATTGATATAGTTTTTAAGAGAGAATTTTTTTACCCTGAGTTGTAGAATTATTTTGTAGAAGATTATTTTGTTACTAGCGTTAGCCGATCCTCCTCTAGAAATTTTATCATTATTGCGAGATGTACGTTCGAATTCTCGAGGTGAAAACCTACATATATAATTGACAATGTTCGCACTTTGTGTATGAACGGCCTTCGCAGAATTGTATTTCGAATTCCCTGAATGCACGGCATCATTATTAAGCTCGGCAGTATAGGTAGATCACAATAAGCGGATTGTGTCGATTTTGAATTTAACGATCCGAGGTTTTATTATATTTTGCTGGTATTGTGCAATAGGGATATTTTTAAAATATTTTTAAAGCTTAGTTCAGTCATTCATTGCGACTTTGGTCTCTAAAAATCATATAGAAAAATAAGTAAATGGTTGCTTCACCCAAGGTACAGATGAGTAAAATTTTAGGATTACCCAAAAGCCTCTAATATTTTTTGCTGTTTTATTGCATATAGTTTAATTTTTTCATTATATTATGCATAATATCAATTTTAAGACCAATCATTTAGCAAAATAAAAATCTCGTGGTCTATGGCATCGTGCTTCAAGGCAAATTGCTGGAACATTTCGTACTGTAATGAAATATTCGAATAATATTTAAATAGATTATTATAAATACTGTAATTTTCATTATTCTTATTTTATAGACAAAATATAAAAGCTTATGACTTATGAATTTGGCGACTTTTATACATTTTTACAGAAAAGTAAATAAACAAAATGTAATCAATAGTATTTAAAATGAAGAACATTGACTAATATTTCTAAGTGTTATATAAACTGAATTGCAAAGTTTAAATTATTTATTTGAATTAAAATTAAAATCCGAATTATTTTCGATATTTAAGAAGACATTTTTTGTTTCTTTCCCCAAAGCAATTGTTTCGTCAACATAAGCAGAAAATTTAGTGAATCATTCAAGATGCTTAGTTCACTCAAAAACTAATATTTTTACACTTTTGGCTTCGTATCTCCAAAACGGCTGGACTTGCCTTTGCCTAAAACTAATCAGCATCTCCATAATAGCAGTCAAATGTTTTTTATGAGATTTACTTAAATCCAAAAATACTAAAATCGTAAATCAATTATATTTATTTAATAATCAAAAAATTAGGGTCTATTTATGTTACTATAAATAAGATCTTGATTTTCGATTTATTATTATTCTTTTTACAATATTTTAAGAATTTATAATTCATTATATTGCAATTGCTTGTAAAATTATTGATTGTATGCGATTTTGAAACATTTTACTATCGAAAAAGCTGTTACAAAAAAGTTGAGAGATAAACATTTTTCACTACATAACCCTTCATATTCATCTTTATAAAACTTTTTGTTGATTTTAACATAAAAGGAATGGTTTGAATAAAGAACCTGCAAGATGTCTTGTCTTATTTCTATAATATTAGTCAAAATATATTAATATTGATATACATAAATTAAAACATGTATTATGTACTTCTGCAAGTAGTAATTTATTATATCACATCAAAAAAACATTCCCTACTAATTTACTAAGTGTGCGTCACATTTTTTTTTATTATATTAATTTTTACACCAGTCCAGAAATGAAACAACAAATAAAATTGCAGAATTAAAAAAAATGCTTTTAAAAATATATATTTTTCTGAATTTAATTCTTTTAAATATTTGTTCGGGTGACCAGTAATTTTTTGTGGTATTTTTGCTTGTTTCGTATTTTTTATTATTTTATTAATAGTTATTATTTTCAAGTTTTTATGTATAGTGTCATTTGTAATATACCAGGGTGCATTCACAATGCATCTTAAAATTTTCGATTGCGCTCTTTGAATTAGTTTTATATTTGAATTGATTGCGCACGCCCATAGCTCAATTCCGTATATCTAGATTGGGATAATTATTGTTTAAATAAAAGGAGTTTATACATATTTGAATTCTTGCCAATTAACTAATACAATTATGATAATATAACACGAGTTTTTTTTATTTTTGCCCTGCCATTGTTCTAGTTTTCTGGCAAATGCGGGTTAGAATGATTCTCGAGGAGGCTTTTGTAATTGTCTGGATGTGTTCGTATTTCATCCTTTATTTATCGAGATGTACTTAATTGATTTTTTTTAATTTTTGGGATCATGTTTGAACAATTTAGAATAAGGTTTAGTGAGTGTCTCAATTTTTAGAAATCACAATATTATATATAATTTTGCTAGCATTTGCAACGCTAATGTATTCAATTACAAATAAATTTTTTTTCGAATAATTGCTGTAATAAACAATCACGCAACCATCTGAAAAAAAATCCAAGGCGCAAATACTTCAAGCAAATTAATGATCTTTAAACGTTACTAAGCATTATAAAGCAAAAATGCCATCATACTCGATCTCGGATTATCACTTGACGGGTAATAATTGCAATTATTTTCGCATTTGCGTGTTGTTTTCCTCGTTTTCATCACATTTATGTGTCTGGTAATTGACAGACACACTCGTATTGAACGACGCAATTGTTTCTGAGGGCTTACATCTGATCGTAAAATTTGCATAAATAAATATGAATATAGCAGTCGACAAATATATATTACCAAAAAAAATAACGGTTTCGTTGTTAAGTTCAAAGAAACTTATCATGCAAATTTTTAGTTTAAATAAAAAATACAAGTGAAAAATCATAATAAATTTGCATGAATCAACAGTTTCTTTCATCATACCTGGATGCCCAATCATTGAATTGACATTCGATTTATCCATTTTTACAAAAAAATTAGTACTATCAAAAAAATTTTGATATTCTATATCGAATAGGTGCAAATATTAAATATCAAAGAAAATAAAAAAAAATCGTTCATAATAAATATCATGATACTTTGCATGTTAATTTATATTAACAATACTTAAAAATTTTGAGACAAATAAAAGTTGAAAACGATTTGAAGTCTTTAGCAAGTGCCGATGGTCTTTGTTTCAGACGATATTTTTCAGTCAGAATTAAAACATGTATTTAAAAAAATAAGCAAGAAATATTTAACTGCATATATAATTTAAATTGTTTGTTTAATTCACAGTTGTTTTAGAATTTAATAAAATTTCCTCAGAAAATTATATATTATGAAGTAATTTAAATTATTTTAATTATCACGATTTTGATATCTTCAAGTTCTGAAGGTTTCTGAACATTTTGGCATACCTTAGAAAAAATTGATGTGTGTATGTGTATGTACGAGTATATACGTATGTATGGATTCTATTGAATTTTATTCGATTCTATTGATACATACAAAACATTCGATTCTATTGATAGGGTGATGTGCTGATCAGTTTTAGACAAAGGTAGGTGCAGCCGTTTCGGAGATAAAGAGCAAAATGTGCAGAAATGGCGATTTTTGAGAGAAATTAGCACCCGATTTGAATGATTCAAAAAACATTCTGCTTGTGTTGACGAAACAATTGTTTTGGGGAAAAGGAAGAAACAAATTATTATTATGGAACTTTTTTGGCGATATTACATCATGGTCTTATAGAACTTACTGAAATATTACGGCCTTACGACATGCAGTTTAATTTTACAAATTCATCAAAGTTTGAGAAAATGAGTACTTTTTTGACGTTTGTTAAAATTGAAATTAGACGATTTACTTGGTATAACGATAGAGTACTTGGTTTTAATGAACATACTAAGCATTAAAGTCCTACGAAACTGGTTCAATTATAAAAATTGTTTATTTTTGAAAATTTGCTTCTAGAAAATATTCCGAGTTAACATGTCCGTTCGTTTTTATACTTTAATCACATATAAATTAATTTATGTTTTATTGATTAAGGCACGATGCCATACACCACTAGTTTCCTTTAAACCCTAGTTACATTATTTGTCTCCTGGAAATGTTGAAAAAATTATGGCATGGCGATAATCTATAACTAAAACTTATTTTATAGCTGGAATAAAGTGTGATGTGAATATTAAAGTCATAATAATTTTAATTTAACTTTTGCGTGACTGCTACAGCATTTTTCTCGTTTACGCTTCTCTATAAAATAATTATAATATGCCATTTGTAAACATGCGATTAATATTTTATTGCAATTTCTTGTAATGGATACACATCTTATAAAAGTTAATAATTATTTATTTTCTGCGAATATTGCAAGATAATATAAATTTATTGGTATTATTGCAACTACATAAAAGAATCTCAATAACTTGTTTTGCAAATAAAATTAATAAAAATTCATTCAGGTTTAATGTATACTTATATAGAAATAGATTTATTATTTCTCAAATTTAGTCTCAAAATTAATCTATATTGTTTGCATTCAAAACGATCAACGAATCAGCTTCAAGAAAGATTGTTACAGGATGTTAAGGGGCACAACTAGTGTGAAATTTTCAAAAAATCGAATTTTAATTTTTCCATATTTCGATAGGTTATACTTTTAGCAATAACATATCAAAATTTTAAATCGATATCTTAAATAGTTTTTGAGTTACAGCTATTTAAAGCGTATATATATAGTATATACTATATAGTATACGATCATTTTATCTTTAAACGCGTTTTTCTCGTATCAGCATTTATCCAGATTAAAAAGACAGAGATTACTCAAAAACAAATGATCCAATCACTATCATTTTTTTTTGCTTGTTCTATATATAGTACTCCGTAAAATGAACTATCGATTTTTTGATCGGATCGAAAATCGAATTTTGGCAGTCCAAAAACGACAAAAATTTTGGATAAATTCGACTTTTTTTAAAACCCGTCATTTTGTCAATTTTTGATTTATTTATTTTATCGTAGTTCATTTTACAGACAATATTATCTAGTTTAATGTTTTTTTTTTTAAATTTCGTCCACGTGGAAGGCCGGAATCACTGCAGCAGTGAAGGGCCTTTTTTTCGCGCCGTTGGAGATCACGATAACTTAAAAAATATTTAATTTTTTTCTATGTATTCTTAAAACATGTGTATCTTACTACGTATTCTTAAAACATGTGTAAATATATTCTTAAAATTTTGCAATGATTGATAAAGTATTTTTTTTAATATAAATTCCCAAAAATCACCTTTTTAGGCGGTTACACTAGTTGTGCGGTTGTGCCCCTTAATGATATATTTTATCATCAGGATATCTATAGGATTTAATTCTTGAGTGGATTTTTGTCATGAATAGTGATATAAATTTATTTCAATTATTCCATCATTTGCATAAAACAAGTGATTCTTGTCATATCAAATAGCCATCAATATCCTCGAACACTTCTGAGCTTGTTCTGCAAATTCTGCACCCAGATTCCATCATTCAACTCCACGTAGCTCAGGTGGACGTCATGTTTACGACAAACTTGCAAGGAGACATGAGTATAAATATTACCATATTGAATTATTGCTTTTGAATTATACTACTTGTTAATGTTTATTATCGACTCTCGATCTTTCAGAAACATACTTCAATAAATCAAATATGCATGTGTGATCAGCAATAGAATAATTCTGCAACATTTCAACATTACTCGATGATTTATAGAAATTCAATCGTGAGATCCTTTCCCTCTTGTAAGACGTGGAAATATTTTATTATGATAGGAAAATGAATATGGATATAATATTACTTTTTGAAAGTTGCCTTTAACGGGTCAGTTGTAATGGATATTCTTGATGAAATCTCGGGGAACAATATATTTGTTGTGCAGTTCAAATTTCTGTATGGTGTAGTAAATTTTATAACATTTTACTGGTTTTATGACTTTGATTTGATTTTGAAGCATCATTTTTTTATCCAATTATTTTCCGCAATCTGTATATATTATAACAATTTAACAGAGAATGCTGACAATTGTTAAGTTATATTAAAAGTACTTAAAAATGATGAAGTGCGAATTGAAGTTTTGTCTTCTAGTACTTGCCGATGGATTGTTCGAGTCGATATTTTAGAGTAATTTTTTATTCTTTAATATGTTATATAAAATGTATTGTAACAATGTCTTGACACTAACTTGAATATTTTCAGATTACATGAAAGATTATAAAATACTATAAAATACTATAATAAAATATTTGACAAATATATGATCAAGTTGATTTACTAATTTATGTGATTGCTGTAGTCACTGTCTGATTTAAGTGCTTGAGACTTCTTACTTGTTACCAAATTGTTTGAACAAAAAAATTATTCTGAATATTTATGGCCTTCTGCTGGAAAGGCTCGATGGCTCGATAGCCAATTTTAATAATGAAGTTATATAAAAGATTTGAAAATTAATCTGTCATGGTAAATTTTGATAAGTTATTCATAAGTTGAAGTTAACAAAACCGTCTTATTTAATTAAAAAAATCTTCAAAATTAGTATTACATGATTTTTTCTCCCTGCAAAGAGGTTTAAGGTGTTTTAACTGTCTTTAAGTCAAAATGTTACTTGTCCTAGTTCTAATATTTTTGGTTAGTAATAATACCTCAATAAATCTAATATCTTATAGCATAAAATAATGAAAATGATATCTTTCGATTGTGTTTTCAACATAACTAACAATTTAAGATTACATTAAATTGATTCAACATCCAATCAACGATCAAAATATAACCATAAACTATTTTATTGTTGTTCAATAAAATTAATCTTTAAATTTTCAAATTGAATCAGCAAATTTTTATATAAACGTTTTTGAGATCTCATGAAAGCTCGTGGATAAGTGTCTAGAACGATTAGACCTTAATCAGAGGTCCCGGGTTCGATCCCGCTTCGAGCAGCCTGTTGTCAAGCCGTATCAGCAATGGTTTTTATTTGAAAATATAGATAGCAATATGTTACCAAGTTACAATAGTCCTGATCCGGCATTGCTGCATTGACTAATATTCACCTTATTGGAGAAATTATAATATTAATTTATCACACAAAGATGAGACAACTGTTTGGGCTGCCATCTGTCAATTAGAACAGTCTAATTTTAAGTATAGTATTAAGTCAAATGAGCCCAAAACAGTTTATAGGACTCTTAAGTTTGGATTAAAAATAATAAATAATAATGGGTGTACTGCGCTAGGCTTTGTGAGCTGAGTTAAACTCGATTCAGGGAAGAATAGTTTGAGAGATTTTCCATTGCCATTTCACACCGTAGTGCCCGTAATGGTCTTATATTCAATTGGAAACATATTTTTGATCTATATTTTCAAGTGAAAATTGACATCGATGTGCCTGATGTCAGATTGTCGGAGTCCAAGCGTTACTGACCTTCACCATCGCAACCTTACCTTATCCAAGTTCGGATCGTGTTACAAAGATACTTAAAAAAAATTTAAAAAACGTTTCATGAATTATCTTATTATGGTTATCTAGTTGTCTGAAATGTAGAACATAGCGTAAAGACAATAAGTTTTTATTCCGTGACTCGCAGTTTCAAAAGTTTCATTCTATTTCTATTCCATTTCTCCTCAAGAAATCTCTCAAAATCCATCTAATGGTTCCTCCAATCACAGCTAACCGTATGTTATTAGCCGAATGGTATTAATCCGTTGAGACATCCTAATACTGGTCGTAATAAATCACAATTCTAGACGACGCTCCCTGTGTGGGTGCCCCCTCGAGCGGGCGACAGATATTATCATCGCGATATTTTATGCGGTTCGTGTTATGGAAGGATACAAATGTACGTCTGCCTCGAGAGCCTTTCGAGAAGACATCATAATGGCTTTAAAAAGGCATAAGAAACACGAAAATTTACTCGATGTAAATGATGAATGGATCTGTTGAATGATATATTTCCAGCCAGTTACAAATGTATAACGAGTGGATCCTAATTGTATATAACATTGTTAACAAATTGTATCAGGTTGGCAACTAAGTAAGTGCGGCTTTGGTTTTAATTATTTTTTTTATTTGCTGACGTGGCACAAATGTAAAATTCATTTTGTTGTTGGATTAGTATACATTTCAGTTGCTTATCTGCAGAAAAGAAGTTTTGGACTGATTGTGTAGTTTTCGTCCAAAACCAAAACCAAAAATCCAAAATGTTAGTCCTATATTGCTCTTTAATTTCTGCAAAGGTAAAATAGCACCTTAAGCTCACAAAAAGTTATGGGCTGTTTATGATAACGAAGCCTTAGAAAAACTGCAGCGCGTCAAAATTGGTTTGTCAAATTTTGTTCTGTTGATTCTTCACTCAAAGATGAAAAAAATTCTGGTCGTCCAGTTGAAGTTGACTACGAATGAATTGTCTACTTTGAACTTTTGTCACCAACCAAGCAATCAATTCTGATATTAAACAACTAGCGAAATTACCAATTCAGTTTAAAAAAACGGCTTAAAAAATACGTCATATATAATTTCATAAATTATAGTTTTTATTTGAAAGTTTTTAAAAGTTTAGTTTTTAACAGTATCACAAGAAAAGGAGGCACCCTCATAATCATCATCTTCGTCAGTCTCATTGTCACTATTGTCTATGTCGTCTTCTTGAGAACTGTTGTTTTCTTCTAATAGATTATGATCTGTAATGAGATGTAATGATCTGTATATCTTATGTTTATGTTTTATTTACTAGTTTGGCAAATCCAAACGTGATTCCATTATTGATATCACATATTTTTGACCAAAATTATTGGATCTTAGTTGGGGTTAGATGTTTATCCACATTACATATAGTCTAGATCTTATAATGTGATTACTTTTAGTATCGATCTTTACAAAGCTTCCTTAAATTTAAAAATTTCAATGATGTTGATAGTGTAAAATTGTTAAATACCAGAGGTTTTATGAAAGTAAGGTAACGAAAGTAACAAAACTTTCTTGAATTTAAAAATTTCTATAATAGTGTCAAATATTTAATAGTAGAATTTTATGAGAGTGGGATAATGATAGTATTAATGTTACACCACCTGATTACTTTTAGTTTCGATCTTTTCAAAATATTCTTTAATTTAAAAAATAATGGTAATGGTATAAAATTTTTAAAAACCAGAAGTTTTGTGAAAGTGGATCATAATACTGCTTGAATGATGACAATAAGCCAGTGATTAAAATTGATAATGCATTTCAAAATAAAGTTATTCAGTCTCACGAAAAAAATGTCTTTGATTTTCTATCAAAAATTTGCACTTTGGTTTTATATCCAAAATCTACACTTGCTACAATGTAGGATTTACGTAATTATTTATTTTATTATGTAATTACCGTAATACTTTTTATTTAATTATAAGACGTTCTACGAAATCACTTAAAAGCTCGTGAAAAGCTGCAGGTTATGACCTAAAACACTGTATGATAGTTCTGTGTATTTTTATGAGAACTTTTTATATGATTTTTACTTCATGCAGTATATGAATTTTAATTAATTTTAATGTCAACATAATCAGAAATGTAACAATGTTTTGTTAGTGTGTAAACATAATAAAGCAATTATTTTTCACAAAAGAAAGTGATGTTTCAAAAGATAAATTTTATTAGTTGTTATTAAATATTACTTTTTTATCAGTTAATTACTAGATTAAACTCTCTATTATTGACTATATAAATATATAGTAGAAAAACAGTTTTTATGCGTCATATGTTTTACCTGTATTGCATGATTCATTCCAACAGTCATTATACTTTCCCTGAAAACTCATAAAACAGAAAAGGCAGGAACAACACCTGCTTAGAAGAGGAAAATATATGTAAATTTTTGAAACCACACTCAGAGGTTTTTACATGTTTTAATTATTTATGAACTTACACCAAATGATATTTAGTTTTTTTTTATAAATGAATTTTTATTTTATAAAGCATATATCAAAATAGTTCATAAGTTTGCATCACTTTTCATAGCAATTCTAAATGAAATAGAAATATTATGAAATTACAGTCTTGAATTGAAATTTCTAAGTTTTAAAAATTATACTATGATATTAATTATATTTCTCAATATTTGAACTATATATTTCGATTTAAAAGATTTAGCAATGAAAGTTTTGATAATTTATCCTGTCTTTTCCGTAAACTATCAATATAAGTGTTGCATTATCTTTAATTTATACAGTTTGAATTATTCTAATATTTTTGCATAATTTTTATTAAAGCATGAACATCGTAAGAGATCTTTCCTTTCTATCTTTTAATATTGTCGACGATAATATTATATTATATTTAACATTCATAGAAATATCATAATAATAGATATTTTCACAACTAACACTTGAATATTTAAGCAGAACTTTGAGGGGTTAAATATTATTTAAATATTAGCAAGCAGTGAATTTATAAATCAATTAATAAATTAATTAAATTATGTTAATAATTTTGATGGTGAATATGTTCTTAGAAATATACTTTTTTTTCATAGCAATCTATACAATAAGTACATTTAGCTACAATCGTACACAATTTAAAAATAGGACGTGTGAAGGATAGTTATCCTTATCCTCTTATAATAGTTACTTTCTATTATTATTTATTTTATATTATTATAATATTATTATGTTTAACATTCACAGAAATATTAATTGTTCATATTCTTGAAAATATTTTATTTTCTATAAAATTTACAATTCAAAACCTTCCAAGCCATTACATCCTTTAATACTTGCGAGTAATTCTGGCTTATTAGACGCGATAAATTACGAAAACCTCACCAGAATATTATTTTCCTGAAAGAGAAGCTTATAATATATCATAACAAATAGCTACATAACTTTTGAGCCGGTTTGCATCATTTATGATATTTTGGTAGAATATTTCGGGGGTCCTCATGAAAAACGAGCGAATTTACCATCGTTCTTTTCGTCTGGTATCTAGGAAGGCATCGTAAACACCTGCAAGAGATATGAGGGATATTAACCATACATAGAATAACGAAACCCCGAGGGCTACTTTTACTTTCATTTGGGTGTTCGAGACAGGGGTTGGAAATTGGAATTAATGCGCAACGGGGCGAAATTGTTGGTAGTAAGGCAATAATTCTGCAATTAATCAAGTGATTTATTTCAATTATGGTTTATTAAATTTCTCTTTGAGATTGATATGAGAAAAAAATAGAAAAAGCTTCGTGGAAAAAATTGTGGTGATTTGCTAAGCTGACAATGAAGTAATTGCCTATGTAGTAAGTCTTTTCCTTCGCGTTGCCTCTTTTATTATATTTAACTATTTCTGCATTTAATTCATAAAATACAATTTCTCAAATTGTGCCTCTTTTACTCTCATTTGGATGTTCAAGGTAGGGGTTGGATTTTTGGAACTGAAGCGCAATTTTTTTTATTATTATTATCTCTTTTATTTACAACTGTCTAGTAAAGGATATTCAATAAATTTGATAAATTTACAATAGTCGGCCGAAAAGGGACATTGTATACTACAAGGGCATGTTGGAAAAAACAACTCAGTAGTTGTTTTTCCATTCGATATAAAATTCACAATATGATGCCCAATGTGATGACGTTTTTACTAGTAGAGCAATAATTGCCTAATCAATTATGATTTATTTCTATGATTGTTTATCAAATTTCTCTTCGAGATCAATTTAGTGGAAAAAGTTTATGATCATAGTAGAAAAAGTTCTCTGAAAGAGACATGTGTTGATTTTGAGTTCAGTCTATAAAAAATCCATTTCATGCATGTTGCTTCTATTATTACTATCAACTATTTTCGAAATTAAGACATAAATATTTATGACTAATTATTTTTAAATAATTTTTATAGTAAAATTGGCTACTTTTACTTTCATTTCAGTGGTCAAGACAAGATTTGAAAATTGGAATTGGATTTTTTAAATGGGATGTAGATGTTATTAGCAATGCAATAAATGCATAATTAATTGTATAATTTATTTTTAATTAATCGATATTTTTCGGTTAATTACAATTTTTTCAAAATTAATTTCTAAAATAGTAGATAAAATTCTCTGAAGGAGACATGAGTTAATTTACTAAGCTGACAATGAACTACAATATTGTGATTTTGGGTAGATTTTTTAATGATCCATTTCATGCATGTTTTCTTTATTATCTTTCTCAACTATTTTTGTATTCAATTCATAAATATTATTTATCATTAATTATTACAGTAAAACGTTATCTACATTTCTTATATTTGCATTTTGTTGAGACATTATATTATATTGGATTTCACTTTTTTGCATTGGCATTTATTTATAGCATCTTTTCAGACTATATTTTTTAAACATTCACCAGATCTAAGATCTCTATGAGCTGTTGTGATGATACTTCTGAATACAATAATTGTCGTACCTATTTTGATGAATTTTATTTTAGAAGGCTCTCCAATAGTTAATCTTTCTAATAGTGGTGATATATTTCAAGCTTACTGCAGCAATTTCCCAAAAACATATGATCTAACACCTATATTTTCAAGTAAAAATGGGTATTACTACTTTTTGATATAAGATTTTCGGAACGCAGATTTCAACCTGAAAATCTCTCATAAATATGCTTGAAATACAATCTTTGTATTCAGCAGAACTTGGAAACTTTCTTTTTCAAAAATATATTTACTGATGAATAATATATAAAATTACATTTAATATTGCAATTTATTAACATAAGCAGTTACAGATTTTTTCTATTTATTCATTATCCATTTTACAAACTTGGGATGTTTTAATTAAGTATTTTTGTTTGGCCTCAAGGAGACGAAAGGCAAAGCGAGAAATCCCATAATATGCCATTAAAGGATTACATCAAAGCTTACTTATGCCGCAAGCAAATATAATTCAGTGCGGGGTTTCTGCTATCTTACAATTGATATTTTATGTTATTACTATTCTAATCCAAGGGTGGTATAAAACAGTTCATATAAAAATTGTTATAAAAATTATTCATACTGATGAATAAGAAATTTTTTATTATGCTCGCATTTTGTACTGCTTTCCCAACATGATAGTTTCAAAAGGTATTATGTTCAAACATAAAATAAATTTCTTTAAAAAATGCTATTTTTTGCACTTTTTTCTCTATATCTCCGAAACTGTTGGACCTGCCTTGGCATGTAATCAATTATTTACTCAATCAATACGACTCGAATGTTTTTTTAATCATCCTAAACGGATGTGCCGTTATCTCGAAAAACTGGTTGTTTTTCTAATCTGCACATCTCCCCGCCAATACGAATTGAATGTTTTTTGAATCGTTTAAATCAGTGATTCCCAAAGTGGTTCACATGGACCCCCAGGGGTTTATGGCAACTTTCAAGGAGTTCACGGTAGGACAAACAAAATTTAGGGGTCCACGAAATAAAAATGGGGGTCCACGGCATATTTAGAAATGATTTAAACTTTCAATATTGGTATTGAGCGCGGAGCCACCCATCAACCTCGCATATCTTAAAAACTATTGAACGATTCAACTTTAAATTTTTGTCAAATATTTAGTAAGGTGTAGTAACAATGTATGTAATATTTTATCAAAATCGGATTATGCATTTTTGAAAACGTACAATCTGTTGCAATACCAGTATTGAGAGCGGAGCCAGCCATCTATCAACCTCGCATATCTTAAAAACTATTGAACAATTCAACTTTAAATATTTGTCAAATATTTAGTAAAGTGTAGTAACAATGTATCTCATGTTTCATCAAAATCGAATTATGCATTTTTGAAAACGTACAATCTGTTTCAATACTTTCAAACCAGTATTGAGAGCGGAGCCAGCCACCCATCAACCTCGCTTATCTTAAAAACTAATAAATGACCAACTTTAAATTTTGGTCACAAAAATTAAAAGGAACAAAAATATGAATTGGGCTCAGAATCGCTTCTCCTTTTACCATATTCTTTAGATCTGTTTCCCAGCGACCATACACCGATCTCAGATTTTAAAAGGATGCTTGGCTGTGAAGAAACTTTTACCAAATGATGAGATGATAGCTAAATTTTATGGCAAAGTACAAATCGTACTAAAAAAATGGTTTTGAAAAGTTTGAAATTCGCTATAATCTTTATATCGTCTTTGAAGAAACAATATTGCATAAAAAAAAGAAATTTGCCAAAAAAAATTGGTTTTTCTTAGTTATCCTACGGATTTATTCAGTGATGTGAAATATATCGATTCGAGATATTTGATGGGTAGTTGTAATTTTAGTATCAAGCATTGCAAAAATTTAAACATATACTTTTTGAGAAGGCGACGCAATCAGGGCCCTGATCACTAGATGGAAATCCGCAACTGTTTCGGCGAAACTGGTACGTGTGGTCACTTTAATATAGGGGGTCCATAACAAAACAGAAAACATTGCAGGGGATCCACTGCACAAACAAGTTTGGGAACCTATGGTATAAATCGTGGACAAAAATTGTATTCAAACATATCCACATTTTCACATACATACTACGTACAAACATACACACACATATATACATTCATTTTTTCTAAGGTATGCCAAAATGTTCAGAAATAACGGATGCTTCGTAACGTAAAGATAAATAAATTTATTTTCGATTTTTTGCGGTTACTATAACTTTAGAGCACTATTATATAATTTCATACATGAACACAAAAAATGGCACTGAATTAGAAAAGCTTTCTTATTCTTGAATATGTGTCTATTATTATCTATCGTCGACTATAACTTGGTATTAAATCTGGTTTCATCCCTGGAAGTAACCGAGTACGCCGTAGAACGATCGCCGGGGTTCCCGTTCCTGGATAATGTGCGGTCGTTAAGCTAATGCACGCGTTCTGTGGTCTATTGAAATAAGCCGGGCGACGCGACTGCTACATTATTTCGCGTATTAAATCTGGCTGCATGAGCTTCTCGTCAATATTGCCTTGTTTGTTCGCTTATTTTGCTCTTTTTTCATATGTCGACGAGGGAGAAAAATCTGGACACGGATAAAGTTTCTGCATTAGATTTGGCGACTTAGTACTATTAATTGCCTGAAAGAGTTGGCTTGTAAGGTATCAGCTGTTCAAATAGAAAAACTGAAGTATCAGAATACTTAGATTAATATTGCAATATATTAATCTATATATTATTGTAATATATATAAAACACAAAATTATTTTTATTTTTGTAATAAACCGTACACTACGAGGGAAAATAGTCACAAACGCCACGCCAGCTTGAACAACTTTGGGCCGACATTTTCGAATCTAAATCGTAAGTTAAGGGGTTGAGTCGATTATTTTGACATCAGCTGTTTTATCAATAGTTAGGTTGATTATTTAGACATCAACGAAAAGTTTTTGCAACTTTCCTTAAGGCTACATGCCACTTACATCTAATTTGTAACATGCACGATACTTATGTTTAATAAATTACAATATTAACCTCAGTACTCTGCTACTTCAGATTGATTCAATACGAAATTCAGATTTAGCAATTGTGACGATAGAATTTAATTTTTAGCATGGCTCATTATTCCAAACTTTAATGAATTTTTATTATTAAATAACATTTTATAGACCCATAATATTTTTATGTTGTTTGTTAAGACCTTGATCATGACCATGATTATCACCATCATTGGTTTAAATTTTCCTATTAGAATGATTCAAGAAACATTCAAATGGTATTGTCAGGAAGTCGTGCAGATTCATGCAGGATCAGCCCTTTTGTAGATACGGGGCAAAAATAACAGTTTTGAGAGAACAGACCATCTAATTAGAATGATTTAAAAACCAATTTGCTTGTGTAGACAATGTGAAGAATTGATCAGTTTCGGGAGATGTCAGGACCTGCAGTTTCAAATTTATAAAAAAAAATTAAATGCTTATAGTTTTAAATTTCA
>NW_020537646.1:20140423-20190605 GCF_003426905.1 Ctenocephalides felis | reverse complement strand
GTCAAGCGTTTTAGATATAAACCAACCTAAAAACTGGCATCAAAAAGAATGTTATTATAATGCATCTCTCTGATCGAACAGCAGATACATAGCATTTAGACAGTTTTTACTACCAATTTATATGAAGAAAGAAGCATAACATAGCGTTGCCATAACAACGCTATGTTACGGTTTATTTTACCAGAAAATTGGCCCTTTAATATATTTTCCGGTATATCTTTTAAAATAACAAATATTATTTTTATTCTTTAAACTATGCTTCAAACAGTATTGCTGCGTTTAAATATTTTATTCTTGTCTACTATAAATTATACAGTTTACTGCCCATTTCGTTATTTATTACATCTTGTAAATAAAATACATAAACTATAAAATATAAATAACGCACATAAAGTGCAAACTATTTTCTCTAGAATCAATAATACAATCGTCTTGGGAAAAGATATATCGTGTTTCTTATGTCATGTGGCTTCTTTGCAAAGCGTTCTGCATGCGGAAAGTGCTCTCTTTATATTTACTTCTGCATTAAAGTTTATATCACACGTAGGGTTGAGAAATAGATTAAGAATTCATCGATGATAACATTATATTTTAGATAAAAATATGCATAGTCAAAATAGTCCTTGCCCGGCATTGCATCGTCAATAAATAAAAGAATATATACTACATATAGTGTAGTCATTTAAGCTTAACTTTGGTAAGAATTTCGTAATTCGAGATACCCAGCTGTAAATACATGTATATTGACACATAAAAGTTGTCTCAAAACCTACATATGGTAGGGTGTATGCAACATATTTAGGTTTTGAAACAAATTTTAGGTGTCTATATACAAGTATTTGCAGACTTACAGCTAGTAGGTATCTCGAATTCCGAGGTGAACTTACTATAATGGACTAATAGATATCACAGAAATTATAATACTAATATTAATATTTTAAACCTAATCGCTTCTTTATTATTGAGTTTAATCCAGAAGCTCTAGATTTTGTGAAAACGGTTCAGCCGTTTTTGAGAAAACTTTGACGAAATTCAAAATTTGACTCAACACATCACAAAAGCGACTTTTGACTTGAATTTAACTATCTTGATTTTTCAAACCTCAATGAATTTTTAAAATTAAAACTACTTGTAGGGCCGTAAAATTTAAGTATATTTAGTATGATAAATGACAATGATGATGGACATCACAAAAAAATCATCAAAATCGCCGATTTATATTAAACATTCAATTACAAAGAAACGGCCCGGCTGTTTTTTTTTTACCAAACAAAGCTATTCCCAACTAATATATTTGGAACAATATTTGAAGTTCCAAAATCGATTCAAGATTGTGGAGGAATAATTTAACACTTTTCTACTAATTACAAAAAAGCGGCTTGGCTGATCATTGTGCAAGTTATTCTTAATCGAATAAGATCAAATTCGGAGAAGTGTGCATGTGAATAGACTTTTCTACCTTTCTCGTAAACGGCTAGACCGATTTCAAAAATTCAAAAGTAATACGTTGTATCTCAATAAAGACTTGCATTGATTAGTTAATCAACTAGTCCTTATTGAGACACAATGAATGGTTTTTAAATTTTAGAAATCGGTCCACGTGGACGAAAGATAGAAGAACCTGCTCATCTACACACTTACTTTTTCAGAATTTGATCTCATCCGAATTCAGAATAACTTGAATTGTCAAGAAAACATAAAATTAGCAAATTGAATTTTTTGGTGAAACTGAAAACAAACTCTTTCAAACAATAAGTAAAATTTTCAAACAGTAAATTACAATTGGCTTCTGCCAGTAAAATTTGTTAAATACATTATTAATGCAAATTTATTACATAAGGGATGAAGTCGTTTTGATAGTTTATAATAATTGGGCAGTAAATAACCATGATTTTTATTAACACTTTATTATTAGCAATCAGAAAAGTACATAATTTTTATAAGCTAAACTGATAACTTAAGTAACGTGATTAAGATAATTTCCATTGAAATTGATTGATTTTGATAGACTTAATTTTAACTTGATTTGAGGTCTTCTGGCCAATTCTTGAAAAATGTTATTATTTTAATTTTTGGACGAAAGATAGAAAAATCTGCTTGTGTCTACACACTTACTTTTCAGAATTGGATCTTATTCGATTCAGAATGGCTTGAAACGTCAAGAAAACATAAAATTTGCAAGTGGGATTTTTTGGTGAAAACAAACTCTTTCGAGATGTCAAAAAAAAATACGTATTTGCTTGTTGTTTGCTTCAATAGATGAATTATAACATCCAGTATTTTAAGAAGATACTTAGTAGATTTAAAATTATTGTTATAGTAAATAACGTAAAACGAAAACTGAAACAAATCCGTTGTAGTTGTAGTTCCAATGCCCCAAAAAATGTATACCTTTATCTAGATAAAATTTATTCATTCATTATATCGATGTTTAAATTACCAATTTGTTCCCATCTCTAATTGCAGACCGTTTCCAATCGATTCTATATAATGCATAAATACTGAATTTCACTGTCTTGAATGAGCACTTTAAAAATTTTACCGTTTTCCGTTACAGAATTGGTCGGAGTTGGAAGTGAGGAGATGCAGCCAGAGACGGGATAATATCCATATCGCTGTACCGTTAAATTAACAAGAAAAGTAATGATGGAATATATCAAATCTGCGAAGAGAGTGTCGCAAGAACAATATGAGTGTTTCAATCAAAAGCCGCTATCAGGCTGTGTCTCTTGAATTGACTAAGTGCGTGAAGTGCTTTTTAATTTTCAAGTGGGTGTGTGTCTAAGCAGTGTGAAAATGCCAAATGATACAGTGATATAATTTTCAGTATAAAATCCTAAATTGTTTCTATCGCGACGGGCCCGATTCTCAAGATGGTTCTAAATCTAACGACTCTGCTAGCGATCACGCTGATTGTGTTTACAGTAAATCTTTTGACGACTTCTGATGGAAAAAGATCTGAACAAGTTGCAGCGAATCAGGAGAGATATCATCATCAAGGTTTTAATCAGCATGCTGGACACCATCAAAATGGGCGATCTCACCATTCTGCAGGGTCTAAGAAGCATTCGCATTCGGGATCATCTGGCGCCGGTCCTTTTATACCACTGCCAAATGCGAAGGAGCGTAGGCCTAATATTATTTTGATCATGACGGATGATCAAGATGTCGAATTAGGTGAGTTGAAATAAAATGACATATAAGAATTTCTTGAAGCGATTGTTGCATGTAACGGTGAAATGAACAATCGTTAAGACTACATAAGAAATAACTTCTTTATGCAAAATACCAAAAACTTCTTTGATATAATTTGAAAGTATTTTGAAGTTTATTGTGTAATATTTATATATGAATAATTTATATTTTTTATATATTTATTTCGGCCTAGAAATACAGCACATTACCTATTACCTTTAGTCTACATTGAATTAAGGGGGTATTCTGGTGTAGAAATTCAAAAAAGGCGATTTTTTTATTTTATATTTTCAAAGTTTAACTATCTAGGAATATGGGTACGAGAAGGTTTTTGAAGATTTGAATTATTGTTGGAGATATAGGCATTTTACTGACTCGGTCTCCATACTGGTTTGGCTTCACGCAAAAATTTAAATGCGTTTTTCTCAGAACAGACTTTTTCAGTACTGTTGACACGATTTTTCGAGTTCTACTCGACCAATTCACTTGAAAAGTTCAGAGAGTCTTGTTTATAGACCTATCTATAGCCCGAACTAGGGTTATACCAAAATTCCAATTTTTACTATTTTTAAAAATTTCGAGAAACTCAAAAAATCAGTAAAAAAAACACTTTTTTTCAAACAGTCGCCAATTTGTACAAAAAATTTTTACTCATTGCTAGTTCGGGCGATTGCGACATCATTGTAGATTAATAATCTTTCTATTCCTTTAATTTCGGATGGCTTGGAGGGCTGAAATCATGTCAAGCCTGAGGTGCCAATTTTTTGTGACCCCCCACTTTATCAGCTGCCAGTTTCTTCAATTTTCAACTTTTTTTTTAATTTTTGTATTTTAATATTATTAATACACAAGTGATAAAAAATGGATAGTAAAAACATTCATTGCTTTCTTTTACGACACTTTAAAAATGACATAAAATTCATCGCTCTACACTAGAATACCCCCTTAAATTAATACCGATGATTTATATAAACAAAACACTTAATTATGGATCCTTAATAAACTTAGCATTCTAGACTGGTTTCCCGGTTAACTTCTTTTTACTTATATTATTATTATTATTTGAACAATGAGCAGAACTTATGAGTCTCTTAAACTGTTGACATAATTTGACTTAAATAACGATGTCGGTTTTATAGATGACAACCCAAACGGTTGTTCCGGGCTCTTTTCATTTTGAAACATATTACTATATACATTTCATGTATTTTTCTAGAAATTTTCCAATAAACCTTGAATTTTAGGAGTTTAAGTGGTAGCCTATCGTTGCCTATCGTTGCCTTTATGGTTTAACATACAAAATTATTATATATGGAAGAAAAAACAAGAATGTCTAAACGAATTTATTGAAGTCTAATACTTCATGCAAAGTCATGTGAAATTCAAAATTTGAATAATTGTATAGATTAATTTTACTACTGCTTGACATCAAGCTGACCGAGGTTGTAGTCAAACCCGCAACTAGTTTGTGCTTTGATCTTTTCATACGGTCAATTGTTTTACACCAGTCTAGAATCTTATGAGTAATTTATATATGAATCCATAATATATAAATATATATATATATATATTTATATATAATTAAATATATGCTGAATTTTAATTTTGTTCAAAATATGTTACATAGGTTACATACATATCTTTTTTTCTTCAATGTTTTTTTGGATAAAAACAGCTTCTAGTGTAATCATAATATTTAAATAATTTTAAATCGCAAAAATTCGTATAATAATCAATTACCATGAGTTTGTGATCGGTTGTGATTTTTTTAATTTTTTCGTTATTCTCTTTCTCAGGTTCCTTGAATTTTATGCCTCGAACGTTGCGTGCGCTAAGAGACGGCGGCGTGCAGTTCCGGCACGCCTACACCACGACTCCCATGTGCTGCCCAAGCAGAAGTTCCATGCTGACGGGCATGTATGTCCACAATCATCAGGTGAGAGCTCGAAATATTTCGGACAAATAATTAGTAATAAATATAAGATTCAGATTTTATCACTGTTCTTCTCAGGGGGCGTCCATTAATCACGTGATCGATTTTTTAAAGAATGTTTGGACCCCCTCCTCTATGTGATACGTGGTGATATTCAAAATTATTCCCCTTCTCCCACGAAACATCACGTGAATTTTTAGTTATGAAAAAAAATTGTAAAATTTTTGATTTTTTTGTTTATGAAAATGTTTGGATTTTTTTTAAATTCAGGTAAAAAATAAATACACGTGATATCTTACTATACCCCTCCCTTCCCCTAGTGATATTTTATGTTTTTTTATTAAACCCCACTTCCCTCTCCCTAAAAACCTCACGTGATTAATGTCGCCTCCTCATATACTTTACTAGAATAGAAATATATATATATATATATATATATATATATATATTTTAATCACAATATTTATTACAACTGTTAAATGGTTAACATCTAGCAATATTGATGAATAATAACATAATTTTAAATAAATAAGAGTGCAAAGGATAGAATTTACATGAAAATAATATCCATAGTATGATGATTTAATATAAAATAAAAGCAAATTATAATAAAAATAAAATTAATAAATAATATAAATAAAATTTCTGAATAATAAAATGATACTAGAAAAACAATAAAATATATAGTTTTTTAAATATATTTTAAAACTAGCACTTATTTGCAAGTTGTATATATTGCATTAATAAATTACAAACATCTTCTGCTAGTAAAATTTATTGGATATATTATTATTGCAAATTCACCTCATAAAGGATGAAGTCATTTTAATAGTTTATAATAATCACACTGAAAATATCCATGAAAAATGTTTTTTTTTTAATTTGGTTTTTGATGTACGTAGTTATAGAATTTATTAAAACTCTCCTTCGATTAACTCAGGTTATTGGGTTATGATTTAACCCTTGTAGCTGTGGACCGTATCAAACCTGATTTGTTTGTGTATTATGTATTTGTCGCAGTTCTTATTACAATCATTGATTTATCATTAAGTTATAATGAAAGAACATATATTTATTTATTATTTACTATACATGTTGTTTCGCGGACTTTACTTTTAGAAGTGAACAATTAGTTCTATCAAAACCATTCCGTGTAAAAGCTCAATGCCATGAAGATTGTCACCTTTACGGTCACTATAATAAAACGAAAATACGTTCGAAGGAATTTTATTTAAATAATTAGAGAGATCCATAAATTTATATATTTCTAATAAACAACAAACATCTTTCTTTTAGTTATTTAATTTCATTTTTATTTCATTTTTTTACTAGTTTATAATTACTAGGAAACTGGCATTTTTTTTACATACAATTCTGTGTCGATTTTTACTAATCTGAAAATGACAATGGTACATTTCACACAAACAATTTGCACTTGTTTATACTCGTTTATCTATGATAATTTGCTTCAAGAATTTTATATAAAACTTATTTCAATGCTATCATTTTAAAATATTTGTATTTCAATGCTATCATTTATATTGGCAAGCATATAGCATCATTCGAAGAATGGTTACAAATAAATTGCGGAAGAAATGCATCTTAAATAATAAACGAGGATAATATTTGTCTTTTTGTTTATAGTTTGCAGCATATTATTAGATATGTTGTTCAATATACAGGAAATAATACACACCTTTAACTCAAAATATTATCAATTATAATATTTAGTTAATTAGTTCTTGGTTAACAAAAATAATATTATGACCGTCGCTTAATCATTATCAGTTGTTAGATGATTTTGTATTTTTAAAGCATTTATTTAACTTAAAATATTTATTTATCTTTTATAGTAGAAACAATATATTTGTTTTTTAAAATAAACTACCTTATAGTTATATGAGATCACTGAAAAAGATCACTGTTAAATCTGCTTGATTCTATTACTGATTTCTATGAGACGATGTAATGGGTAATAATTTCTTGATTAAAATGAGATATATTTTCTTATTTTAAAATTTAGATCATTAGAATTTGAAGCAAGATGTTTCCACTAAAAAAAGTTCTTTCCACTAAAAATAAAATCTAAAAAAGCAATGATAATAATGTTATACATATGCCTTCTTTATGCACTAATCTAATTTCTTACTTGATGTATTTATACTTAAATTATATAAATAATTTATACACGTGCCTATTTCACATTTATTCATAGTCATTTAGAATTCTGATCATAATGCCGGAATAGGTTCAATGTTTCGTTTATCTTTTACAGCATAGAATTAGAGTTTTAACCTACTTTTGGCTTAATTTGCAATCTGCAGTAATACAACTGATTGTTACCTAAATCAGATAGAATTTGAACAATCGATTTGTTTCGAACTGGCGTAATAACGCTTCGATGACCTGGCACATAAACTTTTAATCGCATTTAAAGCAATTTACAATTCAAATTGAAAATCTGTCAGAGTTCAAATGTTTCAGTTTGTTCTCTAGTGCCTTCCAAAAATAGTATGAAGCAATCGCAGCATCCGTTATATGGATTATTCTGCTAATCGAATAGATTTCGATGACCTATTTTAGGTTTACTAATAATTAAAAATCTATGTTATTTTTTTGTGTTTTTATTTTTTTTTCCATCAATGTAAAGAGCATTTCTAGACGTAGAATTTCTAGTTCGTAGATTTATTTTTTTGAAATTCTTGAACAAATATTTAATTCAATTTTGAAAGTCTTATGCAAATAGATGATCAATCAAATAAAAAAGTAGATACTTAGAAAAGTAGATATTACTTATTAACTTCACGAAGAGTATGTTATTGTAATCGGCCTAAAATCGAAATTAATTTTTTTTGCATATATTCACATTTTGAAGGTTTCTGAACATTTTGGCATGCCTCAGAAAAAATGGATGTGTGTATGTATATATGTATGGATACAATATTTTGTCCACGTTTTTGGGCGCACGGATCCACCGATTCGAATGGTTCAAAAAACATTCGATTCCTATTGATAGGGAGATATGCTGATTAGATTTTGCCAAAAACTTGAGAGATTTAGTTAGGTTATTTTGCGATTGTTACTTTTCATGACTTATATGTTAAAATAGATGAAAAAATGTATATAATTATATGTAAATTCTTGAATCGAATTATAACTTCATATTAAATTTCTTTCCAAATGGTTATCTATTGAATGCTTTTCGATCCTCTATTAAACTTTAAAAGTTATTTTAGGATTGGTATATAAATAACTTATTTTAACATTGTTGCTCTAAATTGCTCCTTTTATATGTTAGCCAAATTTAAAAATAGACGAAAAATGCATATGATTCATTAAAAAGTCCTATGATTTACATTAATAGCATTTATTCATAGTTCCAAATGGACTGACTTTGTCTTAAATTTTTTTATTATGCACTTTGTGCATCTCTTTTAGATTATCATAGAATTACTAATTTTTATTACGTATGTTTATATTTTTAGTCATTTAAAAATAAATTCAAAAATAAATTTTCATTTGTAGATATAGTTCTTCAGAAACCTTTAGTACCAGAAAATTCAACAGTATTTTAGAGTTTAAAATCAAACTTATTGTTAGTAAAACAAATTTAATTTTCTTAAATTACATATAGCAAATAATATAAAACATCGCATTTTCCACGGTTTCGTCCAGATACATAATTAATTTCATGCCTTCATCAAATCTCATACAGCAATTATTACGCATATCACGTATGCTAAAATATTGCTCTTGGCCACAAAAAATAAAAAAAAAATATTAAAAAAATTATCTTGAATAAATGAGAAGATCAGAGTTTAATAAGAGAATTTTATGCATGTACCATAAAACGCAAAAAAAGAAAATCACTAATATTTAAGTATATTTATTATTGTTTTATAGGAAAGCAGAACTTCCAAAATTGCAATACTAAATATTATATTCTTTATTTTTGCATAAAGTTTTCATAGCCTTTGTTTACCATTTATTATATAAACGAGTGAATCATTAAATCGATCAACCCAAATTTAATTACATGCAACTTTCGAAATCAATAAAATCCCAGTTAGCACGTATGTTGTTTTCATAAATAATCTAATAGTTTTAAATAAACATTTCGCAAAAAGTATTACAGAATAGCACTAGAGCTATAAATTACTGCTTCGTAAATATTATAAAATCAATTCCCAGTTTTGTACCTTGTAATACTTTAATTTGCATTTTATATACGCTTGCTCACATGTTATCGTGTATATAAATTTCTAATATAACGATTTTTATGATATGCAGTATCGATATTGAATATGCTTCCATATCGGATTACAGAGGAGACTCTATAATCAAGAGTTGCCATCGTCGTTTTGCATAAAGTCCTTTATTTGCAGAATAATATTGAATAAATTAGTATCGTCAAGAAACTGAGTGATAATAATCAAATTACGACCATTAAAGAATATTGGAGGGATATTCAGTTCTTATAAAAGAGTCGAGAGTTTTTCGTATGCTGTCAACCGAAATGTTATTTTTTAAGTTTTTTTAGTCACATAAAAGCAAATGATACTCGCGAACAGGTTCTATATAACTATAAAAGCTCGAATTTATTTTGGGTGTGGGAATAAATTAAATGCAAAAGAGGAAAAGCATTTATTTATTAAAATTGTGCAAAAACTGCATTAGTTATAATAAAACTATAATGTAATGATGACATATTTCACATAGTTTAAAACTTTCTTTAAGATTGTTTATTTGTTTATCATCAATTGCCAGAATATCAGCAGTCCTTAAATAGTATCAGAACTATAATTGTTTTTGAAATTTATGCAAACTTATTTCTTTCATAGTCATTTAAAGTCATTAAAATTTAGTCATTTATTCATATCACATCACAAACTATCTTAAAATTATCTTGATTCATTAAAATTTATGAATTACTTAATTTTCTATGGGCCTAATTTTTGTTTTACATCCAAAAAATTGAAAAACAAAAAGTAAATAATTGTAACCCTCTATTTGCAAATGAAAAACATTATTTACATATAATTATAGATAGCAGTTACCCCAGTGGGTAATTACTATTAGATACAATATATTGGATTAAAGTAATTGGCCACAGTCTTCTAAATTCTGGTGCAAGAAGCAGTGGAGCAATGAGTTTATTAGGTTGACTTTATAATTTGTGATGGCAATTAGTCGATCTTGTTTTTAAAACGTCTTTAATGTATAGCACATTAAGATCATCGTGCAAAGTTTTATTGCTCACTTGCCATAGTGCACCTGTCATCATTCTAAGTATTTTAGATTAAGTTCTCTGTACCAATAATACATTTGACTTTGCTAGAGTATCTCCAAAACTTTATCCCACATGACCAACTAGGAATTATTATTGCTTTGTAAAGCAGGATTTTATTTTCAAGTGCTAATTTTGAATTATGTCCTATAAGCCAATATAGTTCCCTCATTCTGGATTTGATAGCTTTAATTTGATAGCTGTGATGGAGGTTATTTAAATTATAGGGTTATTGAAAAACGATCGTTTGGTTGATTTTTTGAAAAAATGTTGACTATTCAGTATAATTTATTTGTGCTAATAGCAATGTATGAATTGTCCATAATGGTAAGACCGAAATATACCAAGTTGACGAAGGGAACAACAATAATATTAATGCATAATTTTTAGAATTCTTAGCGTAGGTGACTTTTGTACCGATATTATAAATAGCAATTAAATCATTACAATTTAGATGAATTATCTCAATATTATAAATTTTGTCCAATTTCAGGTTTTCACCAACAACGACAACTGCAGCAGTCCACAGTGGCAGGCAAGTCACGAGACTCGCAGCTTCGCAACGTATCTCTCGAATGCTGGTTACAGAACTGGTAAATATTGAACAAAATATCTTAACAAAATATTGAACAAAATATCGTACCGACACACTTACAAATATTCTTTATGGAACATAAATGACAGCTTCTCGCCTTGCCCAATCTACATAGGTCAATAGCACGTGTCAGAGAAGCAGTTCAAGGTCCATGTTGTTGCATTTTATCAAAAGCTTCATATTTCGATTTCAATACTGTAATTGATTAGTTTCTCCTTGGTTACAATTTGTATGTTTACTGGGTCCCTTCGAACGGTTCTGATCTTTTTCTCACGTAGACAATGACCTTATTTCAACATACAGAATGTATTTTTTTCATATTTTGTTCTGTGATGATTATTCATAAATATGATAGTAATAAAGTAAATGACAAATAATTTAATATCAGATAACTTAAATCAGTGGTTTCCAACCTTTTTGAAATAATATCTCACCTTTCCCACTATCTCTGGATTAACACAAATTTTTCAAGACTAAGACTGGCCAAATCGGTTTAGCAGTTCTTGAGTTTTAGCACACCAAGAAGATTTCGAGTGAGAAATTTAGAAATAAAAGAATTATATAAATCAATTTTGCAAAAATTTATACAATTGGGCATTCTCTTAGGTAGAGGTTAGGTCTATGAGGTTTTAATCAGAAGTTTTAGGCTCGATACCCTACTCGGCGTCAGCTTGATGTCAAGCAGTGGTGACCTTATTACAAACACGATCATACTCTTTACTTAAATGAATAATAAACGTGAAAGATTCATAACATATCAAAATTAGATTTTTAAAACAAGTTTCGAGTATGTAATTTGAAAATGTAGGTACGAATAACGTAAATCATTTTGCAACATATTTATATTCTTCATATCGTATATTTTTATACCACATGTATCTAAAAATATTTTTCAAATTCTCTGTAATTCAGATGCTAAAATAGTAGATGATATTACAGTTTCACCATGATATTGCTTCTATCTGATTATTGCGTGCCTATAATTTGCTTGGATGTAATTACTGCTATGATAAAAGTCAATTACAATAAATTACTAGGCAGATTTTAATCAAACAAGTACTTAAATCGTTATAATAAAATGATGATGATAGATAATAACTAAAATCGCATAGAACAGTGGTAGTAAAGAATTTTTATTAAATTACTCTGTTTTAAGTTCTACAACTTCTTTGGATACAATATATGTATACAATTTTGGATGAAGGTGCTTCCAGCAATTACCAAAGGCATTAACTTATTTTTTATATACAAAGATGGTTAATAAGTAATATGGCCTAGAACAGTGATAGTGCAGTGGATTTTATTTCAATTATGGGTGTACTTTAAGTTCTGCTACTTATATACTTTAAAAGCATTTTTTGGATGAATCTGATCTAGTAATGGTACTCTGGTGCTCACAACATTATGGGCTTTGCACTATTTTTTAAAAATAAAATAAAATAGTAAAAATAAAATAAAATAGTAATAAAAGATTTTGATAGTCTAGAGTAAAACAATACATATTTGTATTAAACTAATATTTAATTTAAAATTCAATTTTAAACTAGTTGTATGAATTGCTAATTATTTTCACCATGTTGTTACTCAGCAATAGCCAATTCCAAACTCGCTCACCTAAAAGCAAATATTCTCTACAATGTAGATGACGTAGAGTCTACATCAATATTATGTTCTATATAATTATTAATTATTGTTTCTGTTATTTTCAGGTTATTTTGGCAAATATCTGAATAAATACAATGGTTCTTATATACCTCCTGGTTGGAGAGAATGGGGAGGACTCATTATGAACTCCAAATACTACAATTACTCTGTCAACATGAATGGGCAGAAGATCAAGCACGGCGATGATTATCACAAAGTGAGTAATGCATAATTTTGCCTCTTTTTGTTAAAACGAATTGTGCTTTTTGTTAATTGCAGTGGATGAAGGAAAAATTGTCTTGTTTTTATTTTGTACTCGAGATTTTCAACTGTTCTTTAATCGTCCGATAATTAAAGTGCATTTACGTTTAGAGACTTCTTGTCATCGCGTTTAAAGTTAATTCTATGGCAGAGAAAAAATGAAATATTTTTTATTTTATTTTCTTAAAATTTTTGAAATAATACTTCTTTACGCACAACTAGGGTGTAAATCACCAATAACCGTTCATGTCATATTTGAAGTATAAGCCATTCTTATACACATTATATAAATTTGTATAATGGTTGACACTAATAAATATGTGTATCACGAGTGTTACTATATTACTAAGAAACATTATTCAAAATTGTTATATGATGTATTTATTTTTACTTAAATGCCATCATATACAGTAGCAAATTAGTTTTACTTCAATCGCCTAAGAACCTTACGCGCACTCTTTTTTATATAAAAGTACCGAAGATATATTACAATATGTTAAAGGACTTAAATCTAATTATCTTAAATCTAATAAATTACCTATATAATCATACCGTACGATACCTAAGACCATCAGTTCCTACACTTATATATAAATCTATTACCGCTTCATCATTATTTGCTATTAACCTATCATATATAACATACTACCTACATATCTTTTTACCCCCTACAAACCTTACATTCTACCAATTATACGCTATATTATACTCTTATCTATTATCACAGGTCAACAAAGAAAATGGTGCAAACGATTTTGATACTGTTTTTAAGTATATTTGGGGCGCTGATTTCAAAAATGACATTGGTTTTTTTCTATGAGCTTTAGTTTTCAAGATACGATATATATGATATATTTTACGATATTAGATGCGCAACTAAGTTCTCGCTGTTTTTTCGATGAAAATGTAACTTTATTTTAAAAAAATTGCATCAATTGAGTTCGATACTGTTCTCCAGTGATGGTTTCACTCGGTTTCAACAGCTCATAACAGATAACACCGACCTGGTCCCACCATATGTAGAGCATAACCTTCGCAGTGAATATTCGGCCGAACCGAGATTTTCTCGTCTTTGGATTGCTGTAATGTATTCATTTTTTATCACCTGTCACGATGTGATGAAGAACCTCTTCTTTTCTCGCCGCTGGAGCAGTTGTTTACAGGCGAAAAAATGACGCTCGACGTCTCTTTGCTTCAGCTCACAAGGAACCGAAGTTTCTTGCTTCTAAGTCATCCCCGACGCATGCAATAGCTTGGAAATGGCTTGATGGGTAACTCCTAATTCTAAAGCAAGATCTTCTTGAGTTTGGCACGAATCCTCTTCGAACAAGGCCTTCAATTTAGCGTTTTTGAAGGTTTTGGCCTTCCTTCACGAGGGTGGTCGTCAACATCAAAATCACCATTTTTGAAGCGACAAAACCCTTCACGGCATGTTGTTTCGCTCAGAGCAACATTTCCGTAGGTCTCGATGCACTTGAGTTCCCGTTTTTTTTAATGGAAGACGAAAATCAACACTCCTCGCAAATAACGATTGTTTGGCATAAAATTGGACATATTCACTTAACCAGAAGTATATAATGCAAAAACGAAATCAATTATGTGTCGCAGCAGTTTGTTTACTTACTCTAAGCTTGCTTCAAGACGTTTTGGATTTGTCAAAATCGACCAACCCTTACTGATAGAGCCATATACTGACAAACAGCGAGAACTTAGTTGCGCACCTAATATAAGGAACGAAAGTACAAAATAGTAATACAATTCCGAATGTTATTTTAAGGAGATATGACTACTCGTACATACAAACTTACAAGACCCATTCGGCCTTAGTTAGGGCATTACTTGACACTGTAAAAAGCTCTTATCCGTGACGACCTCGAATGGACCTGGTTTCGGCAACTTTTTTGTATCTCAAAAACTAGAGCTGATACAAAGAAATGGTTTGCAGATTTGAAATCAGCGCAAAAAATACTATAAGAATCAGCTCTAACATTTGAGGCACCAAAAAAAAATATTTTTTTGTTGGCCTGTGTTATCTATTGTCTCTACCTTATACTCTGTCTATCGCCCACACCGGGAATTGAACCCGGGACCACCGCGTGGCAGTCCAGCGCCTTAACCACTACTCTATTGGGTCCCCCACAAATAATATATTAAGGGACGCACTGTTTTTCCGCGGTACCTTTACCTATTAATTAAGTAATTAATATTAAGGTGACGCGACGACACGCGGAAAAAGGCGACCAACCGTGGCGGTACGGTGGTCTTGTGGTTAAGGTCGTTGCCTGCCACGCAGAGGGCTCGGGTTCGATTCTCGGTAGGGTTCGAAAAAATTAGCGTTTAAGAAACATTATAGGTGTAAGATAAGAAATAATATTGGGCGTATTATATATATAGGGCTGTAGGCATATTAGGCGTACTATATAGTTAGTTAAAAGGCGTACAATATAGAGTTTAAGGTTTAAGCATACGTGAATATGATACAAGCATCTTATTAGAAATACATGTTATATAAAAATCGGTTGCAGAATTTTGATACGGGTATTGTATAAAATGCATTTTTATCCTTATAACAACTCTTTAAATATTATTTTATACATGCTAAATAAAGTACGTGGCATATCTCAACATTTAATTTTTGCAGCCACGAGTACAAGTTTTACACAAGAAAGTTTTTCTGTAGTATCTTCAATTCTTCATAAAGTAATCACTTTCCGAAAATGTATTTTTCAAAATTATGTAAATAATTTAAATTCAAAATAGATATTGTTGAACTGAGAAAACAAAAAAAAAATTTGCTTAAAAATACAATTTATATTTTTTGAACCTTACGCGCACTCTTTTTTTTCAATTTTATTACTATTGAATGTGGAATTGAATTTATTTAAAATTATTACTTTATTTGAGTAAATTCACCTGCTAACTGAAACTTTATTGATTTTAGTTGTTGGTAATTTGATTTAAATACCAAAATATGTGTTGATAGATTTAATAATTTATTGATTGCGTTAATGAGTTATATCAAAGTTTATATGATAAAATGCAAATATGGGTAACAAATTGAAAAAAACACATTTTTTTAAGAACTGCTATTTGGGAAGCTCTGTTCCAGTTGAATAACTATTTTAGAATTAATTATTGTTAATTGCAGTCAACAAAATAAAATTATGTTATTTTTATTTCGACTGTTTTTTAATCGCCCGATAATTAAAGTGCATTTACATTTAGAGTTTTACATAACGTTTAAAGTCTTTAATTCTATGTCATTACGCTGAATAAAAAATAAAATATTTTTTATTTTATTCTATAAAAGACGTATTTTTGTTTCATTACAAGTTAAATTGCTAGGTAACGAACATAATAACTTTTATAATAAATCCAATAACAGAGTAACTATAAAATCTTATAATAGTTCTTACAAGCAGCTTTTGATTATAAAAATAGGAAAGTAATCGGCTTTCAAAAACATGGTTTTCGAATTAATAGTTTAGTTTTATAGTAAGTTTTTCTCTACTGTAATCATTTTCCAAAAATGTATTTCACGAAATTATATAGAAAAAAAGTGTTGCATTATTATAAGTTATTTCTTTTATAAAGAAATTAAAGATACTACAAATGATATCATTATTTATTTTTCTTTATAATTGAGAAATAACTTCATATGGTGTTGTTTTGAGAAATAAAATTTACCGAAAATTTTAAAGGCAAATAAAAAAAAGAATATAAAATCTCTTAAATATCTTAGAAAAGGAAAGTGATTATGCTAACAGGAAAATAATCCGGTTTCTAAAAAATATTCTAATTTCTAAAAAAATTCACACAGAAATAACGTGTTGTAAGATTTCCTGCAGTATCTTGAATTCCTTATTTAGAAATTTAGAATAAAGAAATGATTTTAGTGAATGTAGCTTACAGAATCAGGAAGCAATATTTAAAATATGTTTAAAAAATGATTATTTTGAAATGTATTTTTTTTTACTAACATTGTTTTATCTAATTATTAACTTCCCGTAGGGTAATTTTATTATTTTTTTAATATCATCTTGTTTTCTATACGTATAATTACATATGGAATATAATACCTAATCTTAAGCTGAAAACTTATTAAAATTTTCATAAAACTAGTGATGTATGGCATCGTGCCTTAAGACAAATTACTGGACCTTCCCATACCAAAAATGAATTTTTAACTTCCCGAAGGAGAAGTTTGTCTTCATCAAAAAATCCGATTCGCTAATTTTATGTTTTCTCGACGTTTCAAGCCAAATGAGACCAAATTTAGAAAAAGTATTTGTGTGTGTGTATGTATGTGAACAGATTTTTTGCCGTAAATCCTCGTTTTCTCACAAACAGCTGGACCGATTTCAAAAATTTAAAAGCCATTCGATGTATCTCGTTTGTCAGTTTTGTGAGACGAACTGCCCAGCCGTTTTTTTGTAATTTGTGTTGAACTTTTCGTCCACATTTAACCTCAAACTATCGAACCTATTTTAAAAAATCAAAAACTGTTCGAAAGATATTAGTTGGGAATGATACTGATTAGTTTTAGGTAAAAATCTACCGAGCCGTTTTCTTGTAATTAACTGTTGAAAAAAAATTTGAGCCGATTTTTATGGAACTTATTTTGGCGATATATATCATGGTCTTACAGAACTTACTGAAATATTGCGGCCTTACGACAAGTAATTTATTTTAAAAATTCATCAAAGTTTGAGAAAATGAGTAGTTTTTTTGACGTTTGTAAAAATATAAATTAGACGATTTACTTGGTATAATGATAGAGTACTTGATCTTAATAAATATACTAAAGTATTAAAGTTCTACGGAAACTGGTTCAATTATAAAAATTGTTGATTTTTGAAAATTTGCTCTTAGAAAATATTCCGAGTTAACGAGTTTGTTCGTTTTCAATTATATGCTATAAATCCAATCGGAATATCACTCATAAATTTTTATTTTTTATTAATTAAATCGATTATTTACACATATTGGGAAGTTCATGTAACTTGCATCAAGGCAAAATACCAAAACCAACTAGTTTTTAAAAATGATTAAATTTTTTTTAAAACTTTGACAAAATTAGATTTTTGAGAAATTTTAAATTGAAGTTAATAATTTACTCAAGCTTCAACCCTTTTCACTCTGATGCTGCTTCTCTGGCGACAAAATTCGTATTATTTTTGCACGAGTGGAAAGGGTTAGTATCATAATTCATCGGTTTTTTTATGCTATTTTGTTTCTGCATATCACTGCACATGGGATATGAAAATTTTATTTCTTCTTTGGTGCTTCTAACTGTATTGTTTTATCGTGTTCAAGTATCGTTTGTCTGAAGTCTGTAAAATCTAATAAGTTTCTTTTTTCTTTGATCTATTCCCATGACAGGACTATTATCCGGATCTGATAGTGAACGACTCGATAGCTTTCCTGCGACAGAGCAAACAGAATTCGTTGCGGAAGCCCATTATGTTGACGATGAGTTTTCCGGCGCCGCACGGACCGGAGGACAGCGCCCCGCAGTACTCGCATTTGTTTTTCAATGTCTCCACACATCAGTAAGTGACTAAAAGTATTTTAAATAGTAATAAAACAATAATTATGTTATTGTTTTAAGTTATGTACATTATTGATGTTTTTATTTTGAAAAACATATTGGACTACTCAAAACTTTGGATTCACTTGTATGGGATTTTGATGAAATTTTGTCTGGTAGTAGAGTTGTTATAAATGATCTATAGGTTTAAAAACTTTCAAATATTACATACATAGGAGATGGGGCTTAAGTATAAAAATTAATTAAAAAAAAGAAAGACACGCTTGGCAGTCTAAGTTTATATTTTGTTGAGGAACTATTTTTAGGAATATTTTTGAGAGATGTATAAGTTTAACTAAAACGAAAGAGATTGTAAAATTATAGTATTTTGTTTTTGATGACATACTCATATTTAGGGTAGAGCGGGGTTTAGAGTAAAAAAGTCCTCCACCGATATTTCAAAAACAAGTAAAGCTTTCTTTTTTTAGTTTTTTTATATCTCAGTCAAACAGGAGTGCCTGGTAAAAGAGACTATTAATAAATCCATACATAGTCTATAGATAACAAGTTTGTATAAAAACAAGTAAAGTTAAGACTTTTTTTATTAATAATATTTGAAAGTAGAGGAAAAAAGATGTATATCTATCCATCATCTTGATTCTTACGACGTTGCTATCGAAAGATAAACGGGATTGTTTGAAAATTCATAACAAAAGTATTTTCTTTCGTTGTTAATTTTTTCGGTTGTAAACAATGTTGTTTAGTTTACGAGACCTCAATTTATGTTTTAATTATACGTTATTCAAATGTTCTATAAAATGTATTGTTGTTTTTATGTTAGGTTTTACAGTTTTTTCTATATAACCTCTATAAAAGCTTACACCTGGGTGGGGTCAAAAGACTCACTGAAGCTTTACCTTAGCAAAGACGTAAACAATAAAAAATAGAAAAAAAGCTTAAATTAAAAGAAGCAAAAAGATTTCACAAGAAATAAATTAAATAAATACTTATTCCATATGTGCAGATGAATATTTCTGACCAGATCAAGATTATTTACAGCGTCATCTTTGTGAAAAATGCCCTCATGAAATTTATATTTTGCATTGGTTGAATAATGTAACTATTATTTAATTGAATAATGTAATTATTATTAGCATATACAATTAAAACATTGTACTTATTTGCCCCCTGGCCATTCCAATTTACACCACCCTTGGGGTAGAAAAGACCAGGTTATAAATGATTGAAAAACAGCAAAAAGAACACATTTCTACAATGATGAGAATTTTACTGAACATAGTCAGATAGTTGTTTGTTTGGTAGATGTTATTTGTTATGATATAATTGTTTTGGTTTTCACAATATAATTGCTCAAAGTCAAATTGGACCTTTGTGCCTCGCCCTACTATATATATATATAATAAACTACTCACAATGAGAACTTCGGGTTTACTCGGTTTTGATGAAATTTCGCATGGTAATAGTGCGATATGAAACCTTGTAAGTAAAGACCTCAAATCATTATATGCCTATGAGAAGTGGTTTGAATATTAATATTAATTTAATATAAGAACTAGTGGGGTGTATGGCATCGTGCCTTAAGGAAAATTGCTGGACCTTCCCGTACCGTAACGAAATGTTCGAGGAATACTGAATGTGTTCAAATAGATTATTATTAATATTGTAACATTGTCTAATATTTATAAGAGTTATATAAACTAAATTGCAAAGTTGAAATTATTTGTTCAAAGTATATTAGAACTATAGTCAGAATTAAAAATAAAATCTGAATTATTTTTCGATATACAAAAAAATTTTTTTTTGAAAAAAAAAAGTTGGAACAAAATTTTTTTTCCAAAATCAATTATTTTGTTAAGACAAGCAGAAAGTTCTTTGAATCATTTAAATCGGACGTTTAGTTCTCCCAAAAACTGCCATTTTTTACATATTTAGCTCCGAATCTTTGAAATGGCTGGGCCTGCCTTTGCCAAAAACTAATAAACCCTTCTTCCAATCATTACTAATTGAATGTTTTTTAGATCATTCAAATCGGATGCTCCGTTCTCTCAAAAACTCGATTTATATTTTGTGCACTCTTTGCTCCGTATCTCCAAATCGGCTGGACCTGCTTTTGCCAAAAACTAATCAGCTCTTTTCTCTATCGATAGAAATCGAATGTTTTTTGAACCATTCAAATCGGTTGATCGCTGCGCCCGAAAACGTAGACGAAAAATTGTATTCATACATACATACACATTCACACACACACATCTTTTTTTCTGAGGTATGCCAAAATGTTCAAAAACCTTCAAAACGTCGAGAAATGTAAAAAAAAATTAATTTAGATTTTCGGCCCATTACAATAACTTACTCTACGGGATGTTAAAAATTAAATTTTCTGTCTAAATTTATATTCATCGAGCAGCTATTTAAAGTGTTTGAATAAAATATTTACAAGACGTTAGTTTCTATTGCTATTAATTTAATCTCGTGCTTATAATTGGATAATTATTTAAACAGATCAGAAGTAAGTTATTAGATTATACCAAAGTAACTGATTTTCTACTAATCATTAATTTACAAAATACTTTTACATTTTTTTGTCGACGAGTTCGTGACTTCAAGAGTTGCTTGGAATTTTTGCTTCAATTTTACTGAAACTATTAAAATTGATTTTGAGGCTAATTACAAATAATTATAATTAAATTTTTAATCATTTCCTATAAACAGAAAAGAATAGAACAAAAAATATATAAAAAAAGTATAGGTATCGTCCAAAATATGTAATTGTAAAACAGAAAGAACAACTTTGGGTTATTAAGTCTATGAAAGCTTAGTACATCGTAAATTTAAGCTCATGTAATACATTGTCTCATAAAATATCAGTATATCTTAATTACGTAAAACTGACTATTATAAACCACATCGATCATTTAAAGGTAACAAACTTCCATTGCCAATACATACATCAAAATCTTTGTTCCAGTAATAAACAGAAACGCGTTAAACGCGTTTGAAATATCTTTAATGTTGTTATACGTGGGTCGGTCTTCTTTTTAAGCAAATGATACATTATCCAGATACTATAAATTGTTAGGTGTGTACGATGATGTATATTGCAGACGTTCGTAATATATCGCCGTTGATTGGAATGAAACATAAATAGAGCATTAGTCTTACCGTGTCGGTGATTAAATAAGAAAACAACTACATAATACAAGAATGTACCAGTGATATATGTGATATATGCAAAAAGATACCTACAACTTCTTACTGCTATTTGACTTAGTTTTAATTATATAAAATAAATCTATAATATAAAAATGAATCGCAAAATGTGTTGGTAAGCGCATAACTCAACAACGCCTGGACCAATTTGGCCAATTCTTTTTTTATAATGTTCGTTGAAGTCCAAGGATGGTTCTTACGGTGAGAAAAAATCGAATAATTGCCGGGAAAACCCTAAAAACAGCCCTTTTCTTTTTCACATACAAACGTTAGTATTTTCATAATTTTACCATCCGAACGGAATATTTACTCAAGTCAATGGAGCGTTTTGAGTTTGAATTTTTTTACTGTGCTCCAATTCGTATAAAATTTTAAAATTAGGTTTATCTTACTCTCAAGTTCAAAAGTGAAAATAATATAGACTCCTTCATCATTTCCCGGGGGGATGACATCCCTCTCAGTGGTGTAATTTCATTTTTTTTTTCAAAATAACGTCGGATATCAATAAAAGAACTAATTATAAGAAAAAAAGTGTTCTATGTTTTTCAAAAAAACAAATACTTATCATTTTATTTAAAGCAATTGTACATTTAAGATCCATATGAATAGATGTAAATACATTTCGGTATAGACTGTAGTGTAAAAAAACATAATTTTTAACTGATTGGTAAATATCAGTATAGGTTATTAAAAAAAATTGAACTTTTGAATTGTAAGCATAAGTACAGGTCAACGTCTGTCGGGTCATCTAGTTTTTAAATAAAATCATCATTTTTCATTATATCATCAGCCATCAATGTTTTTTTATCGATGGGGCTTACATATGGATTGATGGTTAGGGCTATGGAATTTGAATCAGAGGCTCCAAATTCGATACTTTTTTCGGACAGTCTGATGTCAAGCAGTGTTGACATTGGTCTTCACTTGGAAATGTAGAAGCAATATGTTTTCAAGTTAAAATAGTTTTCATCTTAGATTTGATGCATCTAATAATCTATAAATACAGAAATTGTAATAATTAAAGCTCATCACATAGAGATAAGCCTATTGATTTTGGTTACCATCTATAAAAAGCCACGACGTTAAGATAAGCTCATAGAATTCGTTAAGTTCAGATTGATTGAAATATAAAAAAAAACAATAAAATTATTCGTTTAATATAGTGTAACAATTAACACATTATTCAATAACTTCGTAGGAACTTGTTTTGACATAATATATTATAATCAATAATTAGGTAAGGATTTGCTGAATGTTTTATAACATTTTATGATGGTCAGTTACATCCTGTTACTATCAAATTAAAAATTATACATTAATTTAATAGTAAATTAATATGTAATTAGTTACAATATATCCTACAGACTTATTGAGTTATGTGTTATTTGGTTACCTCATATAACCATTATTTTAAATCGATGTCTCCTAATTGCTATGTCATATTAATATTATATACTTATATAATTGCATATTATGCTAAATCTTAAAGTCGTCATAAATTCGTCGTCGAGGTGAAAAAGTTGGTCCTACAAAAAGGTGGATGCTAAACCATTCGTATATTTGTTCGAAATAATAATGGTTGAAGTCCGAAATTTTTGTTCTTGAAGTTTTGTCTTTACTATGTAAATGTGAAGAATAATAATAGTACCCAAGTATAATTAAGACATTCTAAAACTTAGAACAATATTGATCAACATAGTCTTTAAAAAATATAAACTCACATTGTGTGTGAGTTAGTGTTATTTGCACTACATGATCTATAAAGCCTGTCTGAAAAAGTCTCGCCGATGAAATTTTCGTTTATATTTACCTTCAGTTCAACCATCCGGTATTTTATTACGCTCTTCGGAGGAAAAAACCTCTTCAATATGACATTTACACTTGAAAATGATATTTAACACAATATTATTGATGATGAATATAATACATAATGATGCGACTGTCCGGTTTTAACCATTACCGTAACTTAAGATGTTTCAACAAAATAAACCAAACAGTTTTTACTGAAGTAGAAGAGGCGCCGGTAAGCTTTCGATAATTGAAATATTTAACAAAATATCTTTCAAAATCTATTTAGGTCATACATGTCATTTTTTTTTTATTTTTTTTAACTCAGTTTTATTTAGCAATCAGAAATACATAAAGATTCCTATGAGCTAAAATGACAATATTTTAAGAGCGATGCCTAAGAAGAACTCCAATGAGAATTTCTCAGTTTTACAATTATATGATATTATATTAGACCTAATCGAAGACTAAGTCTAAAGGTCATTTTCGTTTCAATCTCCTCATTCCAAAAGGTTGAGTAATGTCAACTATAGTTCGAATAGTTCGAATGTGAGTCTAGTTTACATGTCAATTTTATGTAGGTATTTTCTAAAAAAAAAGTATTGCGAAATTCTATAACGCATTATAAAACTGATAAATCAATATTATTTTAAGTACAAGTCTTAATATAATTATAACTAAATTTAAGATATATAAATGCTGTATTTAAGTACTAATTTTTTTCTTGCCGGTCATATTTCAAGATACATTTATATATGAGTTTTGTACATAGATTATGCAGAATATGGGTAACAAAATTTTCCATTTCTGTTTGCAACGCAAAGTAATCCTTCCTCAAGTTTTATTTAATAAATTTTACGGCCATTTACTTGAAATTATAATCATTGATTTACTTTATATGAGATTGTTTCCATTTAGCACTTTTATAAAGTAATGTTCCAACAAATTTTGTCAGAAAACCTTTTACCGGTCCTCTTCTGGAACTTCATCATTATTGCGAGTTGATCAGATTAGTGCAAGTATGGTCAGATTGATATAGTTTTTAAGAGAGAATTTTTTTACCCTGAGTTGTAGAATTTATTTTGTAGAAAGATTATTTTGTTACTAGCGTTAGCCGATCCTCCTCTAGAAATTTTATCATTATTGCGAGATGTACGTTCGAATTCTCGAGGTGAAAACCTACATATATAATTGACAATGTTCGCACTTTGTGTATGAACGGCCTTCGCAGAATTGTATTTCGAATTCCCTGAATGCACGGCATCATTATTAAGCTCGGCAGTATAGGTAGATCACAATAAGCGGATTGTGTCGATTTTGAATTTAACGATCCGAGGTTTTATTATATTTTGCTGGTATTGTGCAATAGGGATATTTTTAAAATATTTCTAAAGCTTAGTTCAGTCATTCATTGCGACTTTGGTCTCTAAAAATCATATAGAAAAATAAGTAAATGGTTGCTTCACCCAAGGTACAGATGAGTAAAATTTTAGGATTACCCAAAAGCCTCTAATATTTTTTTGCTGTTTTATTGCATATAGTTTAATTTTTTCATTATATTATGCATAATATCAATTTTAAGACCAATCATTTAGCAAAATAAAAATCTCGTGGTCTATGGCATCGTGCTTCAAGGCAAATTGCTGGAACATTTCGTACTGTAATGAAATATTCGAATAATATTTAAATAGATTATTATAAATACTGTAATTTTCATTATTCTTATTTTATAGACAAAATATAAAAGCTTATGACTTATGAATTTGGCGACTTTTATACATTTTTACAGAAAAGTAAATAAACAAAATGTAATCAATAGTATTTAAAATGAAGAACATTGACTAATATTTCTAAGTGTTATATAAACTGAATTGCAAAGTTTAAATTATTTATTTGAATTAAAATTAAAATCCGAATTATTTTCGATATTTAAGAAGACATTTTTTGTTTCTTTCCCCAAAAGCAATTGTTTCGTCAACATAAGCAGAAAATTTAGTGAATCATTCAAGATGCTTAGTTCACTCAAAAACTAATATTTTTACACTTTTGGCTTCGTATCTCCAAAACGGCTGGACTTGCCTTTGCCTAAAACTAATCAGCATCTCCATAATAGCAGTCAAATGTTTTTTATGAGATTTACTTAAATCCAAAAATACTAAAATCGTAAATCAATTATATTTATTTAATAATCAAAAAAATTAGGGTCTATTTATGTTACTATAAATAAGATCTTGATTTTCGATTTATTATTATTCTTTTTACAATATTTTAAGAATTTATAATTCATTATATTGCAATTGCTTGTAAAATTATTGATTGTATGCGATTTTGAAACATTTTACTATCGAAAAAGCTGTTACAAAAAAGTTGAGAGATAAACATTTTTCACTACATAACCCTTCATATTCATCTTTATAAAACTTTTTGTTGAATTTTAACATAAAAGGAATGGTTTGAATAAAGAACCTGCAAGATGTCTTGTCTTATTTCTATAATATTAGTCAAAATATATTAATATTGATATACATAAATTAAAAACATGTATTATGTACTTCTGCAAGTAGTAATTTATTATATCACATCAAAAAAACATTCCCTACTAATTTACTAAGTGTGCGTCACATTTTTTTTTATTATATTAATTTTTACACCAGTCCAGAAATGAACAACAAATAAAATTGCAGAATTAAAAAAAATGCTTTTAAAAATATATATTTTTCTGAATTTAATTCTTTTAAATATTTGTTCGGGTGACCCAGTAATTTTTTGTGGTATTTTTTGCTTGTTTCGTATTTTTTATTATTTTATTAATAGTTATTATTTTCAAGTTTTTATGTATAGTGTCATTTGTAATATACCAGGGTGCATTCACAATGCATCTTAAAATTTTCGATTGCGCTCTTTGAATTAGTTTTATATTTGAATTGATTGCGCACGCCCATAGCTCAATTCCGTATATCTAGATTGGGATAATTATTGTTTAAATAAAAGGAGTTTATACATATTTGAATTCTTGCCAATTAACTAATACAATTATGATAATATAACACGAGTTTTTTTTATTTTTGCCCTGCCATTGTTCTAGTTTTCTGGCAAATGCGGGTTAGAATGATTCTCGAGGAGGCTTTTGTAATTGTCTGGATGTGTTCGTATTTCATCCTTTATTTATCGAGATGTACTTAATTGATTTTTTTTAATTTTTGGGATCATGTTTGAACAATTTAGAATAAGGTTTAGTGAGTGTCTCAATTTTTAGAAATCACAATATTATATATAATTTTGCTAGCATTTGCAACGCTAATGTATTCAATTACAAATAAATTTTTTTTCGAATAATTGCTGTAATAAACAATCACGCAACCATCTGAAAAAAAATCCAAGGCGCAAATACTTCAAGCAAATTAATGATCTTTAAACGTTACTAAGCATTATAAAGCAAAATGCCATCATACTCGATCTCGGATTATCACTTGACGGGTAATAATTGCAATTATTTTCGCATTTGCGTGTTGTTTTCCTCGTTTTCATCACATTTTATGTGTCTGGTAATTGACAGACACACTCGTATTGAACGACGCAATTGTTTCTGAGGGCTTACATCTGATCGTAAAATTTGCATAAATAAATATGAATATAGCAGTCGACAAATATATATTACCAAAAAAAATAACCGTTTTGTTGTTAAGTTCAAAGAAACTTATCATGCAAATTTTTAGTTTAAATAAAAAATACAAGTGAAAAATCATAATAAATTTGCATGAATCAACAGTTTCTTTCATCATACCTGGACACCCAATCATTGTATTGACATTCGATTTTTTTTTACAAAAAAATTAGTACTATCAAAAAAATTTTGATATTCTATATGGAATAGGTGCAAATATTAAATATCAAAAGAAAATAAAAAAAAATCGTTCATAATAAATATCATGATACTTTGCATGTTAATTTATATTAACAATACTTAAAAATTTTGAGACAAATAAAAGTTGAAAACGATTTGAAGTCTTTAGCAAGTGCCGATGGTCTTTGTTTCAGACGATATTTTTCAGTCAGAATTAAAACATGTATTTAAAAAATAAGCAAGAAATATTTAACTGCATATATAATTTAAATTGTTTGTTTAATTCACAGTTGTTTTAGAATTTAATAAAATTTCCTCAGAAAATTATATATTATGAAGTAATTTAAATTATTTTAATTATCACGATTTTTGATATCTTCAAGTTCTGAAGGTTTCTGAACATTTTGGCATACCTTAGAAAAAATTGATGTGTGTATGTGTATGTACGAGTATATACGTATGTATGGATTCTATTGAATTTTATTCGATTCTATTGATACATACAAAACATTCGATTCTATTGATAGGGTGATGTGCTGATCAGTTTTAGACAAAGGTAGGTGCAGCCGTTTCGGAGATAAAGAGCAAAATGTGCAGAAATGGCGATTTTTGAGAGAAATTAGCACCCGATTTGAATGATTCAAAAAACATTCTGCTTGTGTTGACGAAACAATTGTTTTGGGGAAAAGGAAGAAACAAATTATTATTATGGAACTTTTTTGGCGATATTACATCATGGTCTTATAGAACTTACTGAAATATTACGGCCTTACGACATGCAGTTTAATTTTACAAATTCATCAAAGTTTGAGAAAATGAGTACTTTTTTGACGTTTGTTAAAATTGAAATTAGACGATTTACTTGGTATAACGATAGAGTACTTGGTTTTAATGAACATACTAAAGCATTAAAGTCCTACGAAAACTGGTTCAATTATAAAAATTGTTTATTTTTGAAAATTTGCTTCTAGAAAATATTCCGAGTTAACATGTCCGTTCGTTTTTATACTTTAATCACATATAAATTAATTTATGTTTTATTGATTAAGGCACGATGCCATACACCACTAGTTTCCTTTAAACCCTAGTTACATTATTTGTCTCCTGGAAAATGTTGAAAAAATTATGGCATGGCGATAATCTATAAACTAAAACTTATTTTATAGCTGGAATAAAGTGTGATGTGAATATTAAAGTCATAATAATTTTAATTTAACTTTTGCGTGACTGCTACAGCATTTTTCTCGTTTACGCTTCTCTATAAAATTAATTATAATATGCCATTTGTAAACACGCGATTAATATTTTATTGCAATTTCTTGTAATGGATACACATCTTATAAAAGTTAATAATTATTTATTTTCTGCGAATATTGCAAGATAATATAAATTTATTGGTATTATTGCAACTACATAAAAGAATCTCAATAACTTGTTTTGCAAATAAAATTAATAAAAATTCATTCAGGTTTAATGTTATACTTATATAGAAATAGATTTATTATTTCTCAAATTTAGCCTCAAAATTAATCTATATTGTTTGCATTCAAAACGATCAACGAATCAGCTTCAAGAAAGATTGTTACAGGATGTTAAGGGGCACAACTAGTGTGAAATTTTCAAAAAATCGAATTTTTAATTTTTCCATATTTCGATAGGTTATACTTTTAGCAATAACATATCAAAATTTTAAATCGATATCTTAAATAGTTTTTGAGTTACAGCTATTTAAAGCGTATATATATAGTATATACTATATAGTATACGATCATTTTATCTTTAAACGCGTTTTTCTCGTATCAGCATTTATCCAGATTAAAAAGACAGAGATTACTCAAAAACAAATGATCCAATCACTATCATTTTTTTTTGCTTGTTCTATATATAGTACTCCGTAAAATGAACTATCGATTTTTTGATCGGATCGAAAATCGAATTTTGGCAGTCCAAAAACGACAAAAATTTTGGATAAAATTCGACTTTTTTTTAAAACCCGTCATTTTGTCAATTTTTGATTTATTTATTTTATCGTAGTTCATTTTACAGACAATATTATCTAGTTTAATGTTTTTTTTTTTAAATTTCGTCCACGTGGAAGGCCGGAATCACTGCAGCAGTGAAGGGCCTTTTTTTCGCGCCGTTGGAGATCACGATAACTTAAAAAATATTTAATTTTTTTCTATGTATTCTTAAAACATGTGTATCTTACTACGTATTCTTAAAACATGTGTAAATATATTCTTAAAATTTTGCAATGATTGATAAAGTATTTTTTTTAATATAAATTCCCAAAAATCACCTTTTTAGGCGGTTACACTAGTTGTGCGGTTGTGCCCCTTAATGATATATTTTATCATCAGGATATCTATAGGATTTAATTCTTGAGTGGATTTTTGTCATGAATAGTGATATAAATTTATTTCAATTATTCCATCATTTGCATAAAACAAGTGATTCTTGTCATATCAAATAGCCATCAATATCCTCGAACACTTCTGAGCTTGTTCTGCAAATTCTGCACCCAGATTCCATCATTCAACTCCACGTAGTTCAGGTGGACGTCATGTTTACGACAAACTTGCAAGGAGACATGAGTATAAATATTACCATATTGAATTATTGCTTTTGAATTATACTACTTGTTAATGTTTATTATCGACTCTCGATCTTTCAGAAACATACCTTAATAAATCAAATATGCATGTGTGATCAGCGATAGAATAATTCTGCAACATTTCAACATTACTCGATGATTTATAGAAATTCAATCGTGAGATCCTTTCCCTCTTGTAAGACGTGGAAATATTTTATTATGATAGGAAAATGAATATGGATATAATATTACTTTTTGAAAGTTGCCTTTAACGGGTCAGTTGTAATGGATATTCTTGATGAAATCTCGCAGAACAATATATTTGTTGTGTAGTATCAATTTCTGTATGGTTTAGTAAATTTTGTTTCATTTTACTGGTTTTAAGACTTTGACTTGGTTTTTAAGCATCTTTTTGTTATTCATTTTTTTCGAATTTCCTTGCTCCCAAGGGCTCAAATGGCTTCAAATTTATAAAAAACAATTCTCTGAAAGTTTTAGCTCTTAATTTTAACTTTTAGATAGTTTATTTCCATACAAAACTTTGATTGAATTGCGCTCTATCTAAAAGGCAATATTAAGAGCTAAAATTTTCAGAGAAATGTTTTTTATCAATTTGGAACCATTGGGAGCCCTTGGGAGCAAGGAAATGCGAATTAAGCAGAGAATGCTGACAAATATATGATAAAGTTGATTACTAATTTATGTGATCACTGATGTTACTGTCTGATTTAAATGCTCGAGTCTTCTTACTCGTTACCAAATTGTTTCAATAGATAGTGGTGTATGCTATTTGGACAAAAAAATGATTCTGAATATTTATGGGTATTTCATGTTTCGCATAAAATAAAAGCTCAAACTTCTATTGGTACGAATAACAATTATAAATTTAAATTGTTATCTCTAAATCCTGTCATCCTTTTTGCAAAAAGCACGATAAAAAGCCATTTTTCTTAATGAAGTTTTATAAAAGACTTAAAAATTTATCTGTCATGGTACATTTTGATAAGTTATTAATAAGTTGAAGTTAACAAAATCATCTTATTTAATTAAAGGAAAAAAGTCTTCAGTCTTGCTATTAGATTAGTTTTTCTTCCAACAGAAAGTTTTAAGGTGTTTGTCCTTAAGCCAAGTACTTACTCCTTGTTCTAATATTTTTTATTAATAGTAATACCTCAATAAATTGAATATAATAAACATAAAATATTTATGCGTCATAACATTTAATATTTTAACGACAGTAACAATTTAAGATTAGAATTTTTATTACATTCAAATAACGTACAAAATAACTGTAAACTATTTTATTGTTGCTCAGTGAAATTAGTCTATAAATTTGTGAATTGAGTCAGAAAATTTTTATATAAATGTTTTTAGACCTCTCGAAGGTCTAGTAAGTAATTGGCTCTAACGATTAGACCTGAACTAGAGGTCCCGGGTTCGATCCAGCTTTGAGCAACCTCTTGTCAAGCAGTAGTGACAACGGTTTTCACTTGGAAACCTAGATAATGAATATAATATATTTTGATTGTGCTTTCAACATTAGAAACAGTTTAAGATCACATTAAATTTATTTAAAACATCCAAATAACGACCAAAACAACCATAAACTATTTTATTGTTGTCCAATAAAATTAATCTATAAATTTTTAAATTGAGTCAGCAAATTTTTATATAAACGGTTTTGAGATCTCATGAAATCTCATAGGTAAGTGGCTAGAACCATTAGACCTGAATCAGAGGTCTCGGGTTCGATCCCGCTTCGAGCAGCCTGTTGTCAAGCAGTAGTGACGACGGTTTTCAATGGAAATATAGACAGCAATTTGTTTCCAAGTGAAAATAGCCCTGATCCGGCATTGCTGCATCAATAAATAACTGCCATATTGCAAATATTGTAATAAAAATTCATCACACAGGGATGGGACAACTGTTCGGGTTGCCATCTGTAAAACGGACTAATTTTAAGTATAGTATTAAGTCAAATGAACCCAAAACAGTTTATAGGACTCTTAAGTTTGGATTAAAAATAATAAATAATAATGGGTGTACTGGCTTTGTGAGCTGAGTTAAACTCGATTCAGGGAAGAATAGTTTGAGAGATTTTCCTATTGCCATTTCACACCGCAGTGCCCGTAATGCTCTTATTTTTAATTGGAAACATATTTTTGATCTATATTTTCAAGTAAAAATTCACTGTTGCCTGATGCAGATTGCCGAAGCACATGAGTCCAAACGTTACCGACCTTCACCATCACAACCTTAGCTTACCCAAGTTCGGATTGTGTTAAAAAAGTAATAATTAAATAAATTTAAAAAAATCTCATGAATTCTTTTATTATGGTTATCTCGTTGTCTGACTTGTTGAACAGACCATAAAAACAATAAGTTTTTATTCAGTAACTCGCAGTTTTAAAAGATTCATTGTATTCTCGTCAAAAAATCTCTCAAAATCCATCTAATGGTTCCTCCAATCACAGCTAACCGTATGTTATTAGCCGAATGGTATTAATCCGTTGAGACATCCTAATACTGGTCGTAATAAATCACAATTCTAGACGACGCTCCCTGTGTGGGTGCCCCCTCGAGCGGGCGACAGATATTATCATCGCGATATTTTATGCGGTTCGTGTTATGGAAGGATACAAATGTACGTCTGCCTCGAGAGCCTTTCGAGAAGACATCATAATGGCTTTAAAAAGGCATAAGAAACACGAAAATTTACTCGATGTAAATGGTGAATGGATTTGTTGAATGATGTATATTTCCAACCAGTTACAAATATAAAAACAGAACAGACGTCCATTCTAATGAATTAGTTAGTCAAGTCTACCTGGAAGGCCAACCAGACTCAAAAAAGAAGTACCTGCAGACCTAATATAGTACAATCAACTTTAATGCATTCATTTTGCTAATTTTATCGTTTTTGTCTTTGGTTTTATCATTTTTGTTATCATATTTTAATTAGCTCTAGTAGATACGCCACTGGGAGTATCTACTAATTATTAATCAACTTGATCATATATTTCTCAGCATTCTCTGCTTAATGTTATAATGTATACAAGTTGCAGAATAAAATTGAATAAAAAATAAAAGTTACAAATGTATACCGAGTAGATCATAATTTTATATAATATTGTTAATAAATTATGTTAAGTTGGCAACTAAGTAAGTGCGGCTTTTGGTATCGATTAAATTTTTCATTTGCTGACCCAGCACAAATGTAAAATACATTTTGTTGTTGGATTAGTATACATTTCAGTTGTCCATCTGTAGAAAAGAATTTTTGGATTGATTGTGTAGTTTTTGTCTGGCGTTCTTTGAAAGATGGAAAATCAAATCCAAAATTTTAATCATATATTGCTGGACTTACCTACCATATGTAGGTTTTGAGACAACTTTTTAGTGTCAATATACAAGTATTTACAGACTTGCAGCTGGGTATCTCGAATTCCGAAATTCTTCTCTAATTTAAGCTCAAATACAGGACTATCTGGTGATTTTTCACTCAAAGATGAAAAACGTTCTGATCGTCCAGTTGAAGTTGATTAAAAAGGAATTGTCTGCTTTGAACTGCTATTATCACGAAGAATCAATTCTGATGTCTATATTAAACAAATAACGAAATTCTACAATGCATTTAAAAAAGCCGCCTGAATCAACTAATCGAAACGGTGATTTATTCCACATATCTTTTTTTTTATTATCACATATCTTTGACCACCAAAATTGTTGGAGCTTAGGATGTTTTTCCACATTACATATAGTCTGGATCTTATAATGTGATTACTTTTAGTTTTGATCTCTACAAAACTTTCTTGAATTCTAAAATTAAAACAATAATGATTTTTTTTAAATACCATATTTATTACAACTGCTAAATAATTAACATCTAGTAATGAACAATTATATAAATTTAATAAAAAGAGCACAAAATAAAGGAAAGAATTTTCAATAAAATGATATCCGTAGTAAGTTGATTTAATATAAAATAAAAGCAAATAATAATAAAAATAATAAAATTAATAAGTAAAATAAATAAAATTTCTGAATAATAAATATAATGAAATAACAATATTATAAATGATTATTATTAGAATTATAATGATAACCATTATCAAATTGTTAAAAACGAGAAGTTTTATGAAAGTGAGATCATGATACTGCTTGAAAGATGACAACAAGCCATTGATTAAAATAGATAATACATTTCAGAATGAAGTTATTTAGTTCCATGATAAAAAAAAGTTTTTGATTTTCTATAAAAAATCTGCACTTTGATTTTCTATCAAAAATCTACTCCTGATACAATATAAGATTTATTATATAATTACCGTAACACTTTACATTTAATAAGACGTTCTATGAAATTACTTAAAAGCTCGTAAAAAGCTGCAGGTTACGACCTAAAACACTGTGCAATATTTCTGTATAGTTTTATGCAATCTTTTTATACGATTTTTATTTTATGAAGTATATGAATTTTAATTCATTTTAATGTCAACATAATAAGTAATCTAACAATGTTTTATCAGTGTATAAACATTATAATGCAAATATTTTTTACAAGAGAAATTGATATTTCAAATAGATAGATAGATAGAACAGAATAGATATTTATTTTCTTTATTTTCAATCCATTTTTATTTATTTATTTATTTATTTTTTTCATTTCTTTCTGTGATTATTATTATTATTATGTATAATTTAGCCATTTAACTAGGGTATGGGTACTATAGGGTATGTAAATAACTCAGTTTGTTATATAATATGAATAAATAAAAAATGCTTCTTATCAGTTTATTATTATTGTTTATATTAGATTAATCACTCTCTTTATCATTTGCTATAAAAATATATAGTAGTAAAACAGTTTTTATGCGTCATATGTTTTACCTGTATTGCATGATTCATTCCAACAGTCATTATACTTTCCCTGAAAGCTCATAAAACAGAAAAGGCAGGAACACCTGTTTGCAAGAGGAAAATATATGTAAATTTGTAAAAACACATTCAGAGGTTTTTACATATTTTAATTATTTATGAAGTTACACCAAATAATATTTATTTTTTCTTTATAAATTAATTTTCATTTTATAAAACATATCAAAATAGTTCATAAGTTTGCATCACTTTTCATAGCAATTCTAAATGAAATAGAAATATTATGAAATTACAATCTTGAATTGAAATTTCTAAATTTTAAAAATTATACTATGATATTAATTATATTCTTTAATATTTGAACTATATATTTCGATTTAAAAGTTCTAGTAATGAAATTTGCTGATAATTTATCCTGTATTTTCCGAAAACTATCAATATAATTATTGCATTGTCTTTAATTTATACAGCTTAAATTTTTTTAATATTTTTGCATAATTTTTATTAAAGCATGAACAACATGAGAGATCTTTCCTTTCTATCTTTCAATATTGTCGAAAATATGAAATTTAACATTCACAGAAATATCATAATAATAAAAATATATATTTTCACAATTAACACTTAAATATTTAAGCAGAATATTGAGAGGATGAGTAATATTTAAATATTAATAAGAAGTAAATTTATAAATTAATTATTAAATTAAGTCAATTATATTAATAATATTGATGATGAATATGATCTTAGAGATATACGTTTTTTCGTTTAATTTTTTGTCATAGCAATTTATACAATAAGTACATTTAGCTACAATTGTAGACAATTTCAAAATAAGGCGTGTGAAGGATAACTATCCTATGATAGCACCTTATATTATTATTTATATTATATTATTATTACATTAATATATTTAACATTCACAGAAATATTTATTAATCATATTATTCTTTAAAATAATTTTATTTTCTATAAAATTCTAAACCTTCCAAGCCATTACATCCTTTAATACCTGCGAGTAATTCTGGCTTATTAGACGCGATAAATTACGAAAACCTCACCAGAATATTATTTTCCTGAAAGAGAAGCTTATAATATATCATAACAAATAGCTACATAACTTTTGAGCCGGTTTGCATCATTTATGATATTTTGGTAGCATATTTCGGGGGTCCTCATGAAAAACGAGCGAATTTACCATCGTTCTTTTCGTCTGGTATCCAGGACGGTATCGTAAACACCTGCAAGAGATATGAGGAATATTAACCATACATAGAATAACGAAACCCCGAGGGCTACTTTTACTTTCATTTGGGTGTTCGAGACAGGGGTTGGAAATTGGAATTAATGCGCAACGGGGCGAAATTGTTGGTATTAGAGCAATAACTGAGGAATTAATCAAGAGATTTATTTCAATTATAGTTTATTAAATTTCTCTTCGAGATTGATATGTAAAGAAGTAGAAAAAGCTTTGTGGAAAAATATTTGTTGATTTGCTAAACTAACAATATACTGCTATGTAATAAATGATTTCTTGTTTCCTTTATTATTTTTAACTGTTTTGCTTTTAATTCATAAATACTATTTTTTAATAGTTTTATAGTAAAATGGGGATATTTTAGCTTTCATTTTAGTGTTCAAGCTAATGGTTGGAAATTAGAATTAAAGCGCAATAGTATGACGTTTTTTTAGTAGAGCATTAATTGCGCCATCAAATATGACTTTTTTCTATTTTTTTTTTTCTGAGATCAATTTAGTAGAAAAAATTCATGAATCAAGTGGAAAAAGTTCTCTGAAAGTTCTTACTTTAGAAGGCTACTCAATGATTAATCTTTCTAATAGTGGTGATATATTTTAAGCTTACTGCAGCAATTTCTAGAAACATATGATCTAACATCTACATTTTCAAGTAGAAATGGGTATTACTACTTTTTGATATCAGATTTTCGAAACGCAAATTTGAACCTGAAAATTTTTCATGAATATGCTTGAAATGCAATCTTTGTATTCAGCAGAACTTGGTAACTTTCTTTTTCGAAAAAAAAAATCGGTAATGAATAATATATAAAATTATATTTAATATTGTAGTTCACAGAATTACAGTTACAGAAATTTTCTATTTATTCATTATCCGTTTTACAAACTTGGAATGTTTTAATTAAGTATTTTTGTTTGGCCTCAAGGAGACGAAAGGCAAAGCGAGAAATCCCATAATATGCCATTAAAGGATTACATCAAAGCTTACTTAAGCCGCAAGCAAATATAATTCAGTGCGGGGTTTCTGCTATCTTACAATTGATATTCTATGTTATTACTATTCTAATCCAAGGGTGGTACAAGTTAAAAATGATTATTAAAAAATATTACTATTAAAAAAGATTTATTTTAAGAATAGCAAAAGTTTAAAAACCTGGTTGACCAAAAAGTCAACTAGTGGGGTGTATGGCATCGTGCTTTAAGGCAAATTGCTGGAACTTCTCGTACCGTAACGAAATGTTCGAGGAATACTGAATGTTTTCAAATAGATTATTATTAATATTGCAACATTGTTTAATATTTATAAGAATTATATAAACTGAATTGCGAAGTTGAAATTATTTGTTTAAAGTATATTAGAACTATAGTCAGAATTAAAAATAAAATTTGAATTATTTTCTATATACAAAAAAGTTTTTTTTTAAAAAAAAAAAACAAATTGAAATAAAAAAAATTATTTCCAAGATCAATTATTTTGTTAAGACAAGCAGAAAGTTCTTTGAATCATTTGAATAGGACGCTTAGTTCTCTCAAAAACTGCCATTTTTTACATATTTAGCTCCGTATCGAAATGGCTGGGTCGGCCTTTGCCAAAAACTAATAAACACTTCTCCCAATCATTACTAATTGAATGTTTTTTTGATCATTCAAATCGGTTACTCCGTTCTCTCAAAAACTCGATTTCTATTTTCTGCACTCTTTGCACCGTATCTCCGAAACGGCTGCACCTGCCTTTGCCAAAAACTAATCAGCTCTTCTCCCTATCGATAGGAATCGAATGTTTTTTGAACCATTCATATCGGTTAATCCGCGTCCAAAAACGTGACTGGAAATTTGTATCCATACATACATACACACACATAGTCAGTCTGGGATGCATAAAGGCATTTCTTTCGCTATGCGAAAAAAAATACACACACACACATCCATTTTTTCTGAGGTATGCCAAAATGTTCAGAAACCTTCAAAACGTCGAGAAATGTAAATATTTTCAATTTCGATTTTCGGCTCATTACAATAACTTACCCTACGGGAACTTAAAAATCAGCATGCATGCTTTTTTATTATGCTTATTTGTACAGCTATCAGAACTTACTCGAACTTCTTTCGCATGCACAATCATACCAATTGTGTTTTAAATTTATTATTTTTAAATTTAAATAATTTTTGAAAACATCTTTACAAATACAGATATTAATTATAACACTAATTAAACATAAACATAAAATCGTGTCTTAAGGAAAATTGTTTAACCTTTCCGTACCATATTTTGAAATTTTTAAAAGCTTTAATTTTTAAAAAGAAAGTTTTTGAAGATTTTGAAACACATACATACTTGCACACACATCCATTTTTTTCTAAAGTATGCAAGAATATTCAAACGTAAGAAAAAGCAATTTGTTTTTATTTTTTGATGATTACAATGTTTTACCCTACGGTATGGTAATAAAATATTGTAATCAAATTGAGAATACGACTACAAATCTTAAAAAATAAATAAAGAAGTCTGTAAAAATTCTTCAAATTCTCAAAATAAGAAGAGATCTCTATTTTACGATCAAAATCAAACATAATTTGAATTACAAAATACTGAAAATTTTCAAAGCTAATGAAGAATTTGAGTGGTCAAAATTATATAATAACTACTATACTTTATTTCTAATAATAATCCTCACTTATGGAATTAAAAGTAATCATTTTGTTATAATTGAAATATTCTTTTTTGGAAAGCCTCTATTATTCAATATGCAACTGTATGAAAATTAATTTATTTTGAGAAATAACATGATATATAAAATCTAACTGTCAACAATTAGCGCTCCATAATGTAGATTATGTATATTTTGTTCGTTTGTAAATATTACGTTTCGTAAAAAAATAGTGCTTCACGAGTATGGAATGTGCGCAGCATTTACAAAATTTTTGACATCTTTAAATCTTCATCAGTAACAAAAGATCGCATATCCAGATAATAATTAGAAACATTTATTGATCACTATTAAACAAATTCTTGCACATAAACACATAAAAAACCTTCAAATTCGCTATCATCTCTGTCTCTAATTGAATTTTTTCACTTCGTCACCATTTAAAATATTTTTTTGGCACTGATTCTGATAAGCGTCTTTGTTTCTCAATATATGACTGTTATTGACTCTTACTTGTCGACTATAACTTGGTATTAAATCTGGTTTCATCCCTGGAAGTAACCGAGTACGCCGTAGAACGATCGCCGGGGTTCCCGTTCCTGGATAATGTGCGGTCGTTAAGCTAATGCACGCGTTCTGTGGTCTATTGAAATAAGCCGGGCGACGCGACTGCTACATTATTTCGCGTATTAAATCTGGCTGCATGAGCTTCTCGTCAATATTGCCTTGTTTGTTCGCTTATTTGCTCTTTTTTCATATGTCGACGAGGGAGAAAAATCTGGACACGGATAAAGTTTCTGCATTAGATTTGGCGACTTAATATTATTAATTGCCTGAAAGAGTTGGCTTGTGAGGTATCAGCTGTTCAAATGAAAAAATCTGAAGGATCAGAATACTTAGGTTAATATTGTAATATTTTGCACATAAATATCTTGCATATTACAAACTAGGTGTAAGTGGCATGTGGCCTTAAGGAAAGTTGCAAAAACGTACCAATATGTCTAAATAATCCACTTAATCAACACGAAATTAAGATTTAGCAACTTTTATAAATGTGACGAAAGAATTTCGAAATTTTGGCATGGTTTATTAATCTAAACTATGATACATTTTTTTAAATCCCATTTTGTACATACAATTTGTTGTTCTATGAGCATGACCATGGTTATCTATCAGCGTGAACGGTTTCAGTTTTCCAATTACAATGGTTCAGACAGGCTTATAAATAAGGAGCAAAAGGTTCAAAAATAGCAGTTTTGAGAGAACAAAGCATCTAATTAGAATGATCCGTCAACACAATTTGCTTGTGTTGACGGTGTGGAGAAATAATTAGTTTTAGGAGAAGGGAGGTCCTGCAGTTTCAAAATTTTCATAAAAAAATTTCTTTAATGTTTATAGTTTCTAATTTTAAAAATTCTAAAATTCACTTCTACACATGAATAAATCATTTTGCAATTCAGTTTATATTCTAAGAAATATTCTATTCTTAGAAATATGAGATAAGGTCCACCTAATCCACGATTAAATATGAGATAAGGCCCTTCATTCTATGTTGGCTTAATTAGATATGTTGATTTACTTTTTTTGTAAACATATATAAGTCGTCGTCTAATTTATAAGAACCTATTTTGTCTATAAAAAATGAATAGTGAATGTTACATTTCGTATTTAGAATGACCTTTTTGAAAACATTTTAAAACAATTGTTAATAACACAGGTCCACAAAATAAAAAAAGTTGTCTGTATTGGGTGTGCGGCATATGTTTTCCAAAATAGTTGTTACCTCTGAACTCGAATCTAAAGTCAAAATTGGGGGTCAAAGGGCAGAAAATTTAAAAAACGACAAAATCTAAGATTTAATCATTCTTCTACATAATAATGAAAATCTTATCATTTCTGTCGTTTCCTGGCTCTTTTTACTTTAAAAGACTATTGAAGTTCAATTAAATGATTGTTTTTTTTTTCTTGTACAATTCAGCAGTAATGTGCAAACATATTACCTCCCCATAGCCCCTAGGAATAATCTGTAACTATGTTTCGAATCGAATATCTAAAAATTTGTTGGAAAAATACTATTTGGGGTCGAATGGCATTTTTTTTTAAAAAATTAAAAAGAAAAACGATAAAATTTGCGATTTCGTAATTCTTCTACATAATTATCAAAATCTTATAACTTCTGTCGTTTCCTGGCCCTTTTACCTTTAATGACTCTTGAGTTTCAATTAAATGATTTATTAATTTTTTATTATATAATTCAGATATATTAAGTTTTTTTGTGTAATTTAGCAGTAATTTGCCAACAAATTTCCTTCCCAGTGCCCCTAGGTAAAATCTGTGTTGACAAAATACTGCTGTATTCTACGAAAAAAACTTAATAGATCATTTAAGTGAATACTCAGTAGTCATTTAAGTTAGAAAGGGATAGGAAACGACAAAAGTTATGAGATTTTAAGAATTACTAAATTAGAGATTTTGTCGTTTTTTTTTAATTTTGTTCAATTTTTTTGTGTGCAGCGGTAAATATTACATTGAAAAATATATGCCGCACACCCAATACAGACAACTTTTTTATTTTGTAGACCTGTGTAATTATCAATCATTTTTAGTCCTCTAATGTTTAATTACAGCACGCGAAGTTCCAACAATTTGTTATTCAAGATGACTGTCACAGATTTTCGCTTAACCTCCGGTATGAAAAATCGAAATATCGTCGTTACTTCATTTGCAATGGGCATGTGTTCATCGTGATTAATTCAGTCGGGAGTCGTACAATATATCTTATGTCAATATGTACTCTTCGGATATTTGTTGCTTGCAGCTAGTCAGCTGTCGCGAACTAAAAAGGGTTTGTCGAAACGCCAGCTCGATTCTCCTAACAAAGACAGCTTGTACAAGTGTACAAGAATACAAGACATTCTACAATCCGAGATCGGATTTATCATCTCTAGAATAAAGAACGAGTTTCTTCGCTATTTTAACATGCTATTCTACCCGAAGAAGTCATAAAGCAATAGAGACTGTTAACTGTGTTTGCAATGCATAAGTGAAAATTAATATAGAGTTTTATGGTCATGCCGGGCAGTTCGTAATGTTTCGCTTAGGAGTGAATGTGGAGAACTTAACGGTTATGATTCTGCAGCATGCATGCGGGAATACATTGTTGTTTATGGATCTTGCCGGTTTCATGGCGTAATCTATACATGGTTTATATTATAATTCAGAATATTTATAAAGGTCAATAAGTTGAAGCTCACAAATTACTTCAAAAGTATGAGATTTTGTTTGTAATTAAAAGTTTTTATTTAGAATCTCATAACCCAGATTGCTAATTCATGGAGATTTATATCCTCAAACATCTTTGTTTACTTTTTCACTATAATGTAATTTCAATTTTATGAAATTGCAATATAATCTGGTTTAAATTTTTATAGTATTTAATCACTATTTACAGTATTTACAGAAAACGGATTTTTTCAAGAAATTTTAAAATTTTATATTTATTACGAAATTATTCAGACTAATCCAATATCTTTTAATGTGGAGGCGATGCATATATTTTCTGTAAATCAAAAATAAATCTATTTTGGTATACACATACTGAAATTCATATTTTCAAGGATATAAACAAATTTTAATCATCATCAACTCTCCTGATAAAAAATGGAAATAACTTAATAAGAAATTATTTAATAAGTAAATAGTTAAAATTATAAAATTATCAATAAAATATAATGAATTTTATATCAAATGGAAAAACAACTACTGAGTTGTTTTTTCCAACATGCCCTTGTAGTATACAATGTCGATTTTCGCCCGACTATTGTAAATTCATCAAATTTATTGAATGTCCTTTACTGGACAGTTCTAAATAAAAGAGATAATAAAAAAAATCATTAGATTGTTGATTGAAGAATACTATCTATTTTTTTTTTATTTTAATAAGTGGGTATTGCAATCGTTTTTGCGACTTTATTAGCAATTTGTATTGATACAAGAAAAATGAATCATATTTATATCGCACTCTTTTTTCTGAGTTGTTTGTACGTCCAAAAAACATTGTTGTAGTATATTTTCCACTGTTTTGTATTGAAACCATAATCTGGTTCTACTGTTTTGTAGCTATTGCAGTACATGTGAAGTAAAATTGGCAAAAAAACGAGTTTTACTCTAATATGTTTAAGCTTTTGATATGTTTATTTGATGAGTGCATACTTATCTATATATAATTTGAATGAATCTTAAAAAATTTTAGTGTCCTCTGAAAACTCTAAAATATTTTGATTAACGCTTTACCGAATATGAAAAATATAATATATTTAATATAATAATGTTCTAATAATATATTCTGAAAATCTTTTCTTTACGAAAACAGAAAAAATAATTCAATTCAGACACTCTTTTAATCGATACTAGAAAGAGCTCTATATAATTTTTATTTAAATAAAATTAGCTATAATACATTCAATATTAAATAAAATAAATCAATTAAGTAGGTGCGGCAATCATTTTAACTTATAAAAGATATAAACGACTTCCTCGCTAAATTTTGTTTGCTATCATCATTTAAAAGGAGTGTGCGTAACGTTCACACGCGATTGAAGTAAAACTTATTTGCTACTGTACAAGATGGCATTTAAGTAAAAATGAAAAATAATATTTAAAGAGTTGTTATAAGGACAATAATGTATTTTATACAGTACCCGTATCAAAATTGTGCTAACGATTATCATATAACATCTATTTTTCTTAGATACCTATATCATATTCGCGTATGCCTAAACCTTAAATTCTGTGTTGTACGTCTTTTAACTAACTATATAGTACGCTTAATACGCCTACAACCCTATATACGTAATACGCCCAATATTATTTCCTATCTTACACCTATAATGTTTCTTAAACGCTAATTTTTTCGAACCCTACCGAGAATCGAACCCGAGCCCTCTGCGTGGCAGGCAGCGACCTTAGCCACTACACCACCGTGACGCTGCGATTGCTCGCCTTTTTCCGCGTGTCGTCGCGTCACCTTAGAATTAATTACTTAATTAGTAGGTAAACGTACCGCGGAAGAACAGTGCGTCCCTTAATATATTATTTGTGGGGGACCCAATAGAGTAGTGGTTAAGGTGCTCGACTGCCACGCGGTGGTCCCGGGTTCAATTCCCGGTGTGGGCGATAGACAATAGAGTATAGGATAGTGACAATAGATAATAGATAAGTAAGCGTAAAATATAGTGTGTAAATAGTAGAATGTAAGGTTTGTAAGGGGTAAAAAGATATGTAGGGCGTATGTTATATATAATAGGTTAATAGCAAATAATGATGAAGCGGTAATAGATGTATATATAAATGTAGGAACTGATTGAACTGGTCTTAGGTATCGTACGGTATGATTAGATAGGTAATAATTAGATTTAGTATTAGATCTTGGGTACTTTTATATAAAAAAAGTGCGCGTAAGGCTCATACGGGATTGAAGTAAAACTTATTGTACAAGATGGCATTTAAGTAAAAATAAATACATCATATAACAATTTTGAATAATGTTTCTTAGTAATATAGTAGTACTCGTGATGCACATACTTATTAGTGTCAACAATGTACAACCATTTATATATTATGTATAAGTATGGCTTTATACTTCAAATATGACATGATCGGTTTGTCATTGTAATTAGCATTTAGAAATGAACCTTCGTTAGAGAAATGAAGTAATTGCTGATTAATAACTTAATATTCATTGTCACAGTGGATTATGTTAAACAACGCCTAAACAAATATTGTTTTCACAATTTCATCATATAATATTTGTGTTTGAAGAACTTCATGTAATTAAAATTAACAAACATTCATTGACTGCTTGTATTTTTTGACCATAAATCGTTCATTAAGTTGATAATAGATTACATTTGGTTCATTAATAAACTACTATGAAATTGATTTACCTGTCCACCATAAATCAAAATTTTGGTGTACTCGTACTTACATTCTTGAATTCATGGATATGAATTATGTTCATATTTAAAAATTTGATTGTAGAATACTTTATGATGTTGTTAAAATTTTATGTCTAAAAATATAAGAAATGGAAATTGTCTTTCAGCATTAAAAAAATAAGATTATCTCCTAAATCAGATTTATCTCATACTCAGAAACGTGTGCTGAATAGTTTTTTAGTAAATTTAAATCAAGTAAACTTGATCGAATTTTGATTGAAATTCAAAAAATCACATCACATTAAAATATTTTTCATATTTAAATTGTCGGAATGATAATTTGGTTAATTAATTGATGCAGATTGATATTTTCGGGGAAACTAATAATAATTAGTAATAATACCATAATTTTTTAAGTATACTGTTATATTACTTTTACACCTAGCACTTGTATTTTACAACTCGTTCTTAGACATAGCAATAATAATATATGCGTTATTTAACTTGCTATGATAAATCTCGCTAATTCATGCAGCGCGAAGAATGATGAAACCTTTGCCATAAAATTTCATAATTTCATACTTTTTGATGAGTTTGATGCATCGGTCAATGACAGTCTGACAATCTCTCAATATATATGGTATTTGATGCGAAATGCAAATCCATTTAGTAAATGAATACCATAGTTTTCAAATGCAATTGTATGGGAACCAAAAACAACTGACGCCGATATGTGGCTGTATAGATAATTGATGTAATGTGTTAACGCGATTTATAAATGTAAAAAGATTGTTAACACTTAACATTTTGTATGAAACATGTTTCTAATATTTATTTCTTTGCTTAGTTTCATTATTTATTTTTGCAATTCTGTTAATTGTTTTACCCTATAAAAATTGGTAAGATGGGATAGCCAGGGGGCAAACAGATCCAATGTCTTACTTTTAATTTTAAAGGAATTTTACGAAATAATAGCTACATTATACAACCAATGCAAAATATAAATTTCAAGACTACTTTTCTGTACATATCCTTGATCTGGTATTTTATGAGAAATATTTATCAGCAAAAGTGAAATAACTAATGATTTTTTTTGGCGTTTGATTTTGTATACACGTACATTAGTCATACACATTTTATAAGATAACTTTACAATTTAATTTTATTAGATTGTATATAATTATATAGCGATCCATATATTATTTTTTCTTATTAACAATGTTATAAAATTAGTTGGTAGGGAGATTCTTCGCCTTACTATCTCTCTCCACAGTTCTTGTCTAGCCTTTTTCCATTTTTTGCACTGCATAATAGCGTGCTGAGCGTTAGCCATAGTCACTCCACTTAAGCAATAATAATTAATGATTTAATTTATCGCTTGTAAAAATATTTTTTTATTTTAATAAACATTTTTCTTAACTGTTTTGTATTGTTTACTCTTTTGTCAGGGTAAAGGTTTAGGTGGTTCTTTTTACTTCACTCACGTGTAACCTTTCATGTAGGTTCTATAAGAACACTGTTGAATCTGACTTAAAATTGACAATATATTTCATAAAACAATTAAATATCGTATACTTAAAAATTATATTAAGGTCTCGTAAACTAAACAACAGCGCACATAACTAAAAAAACTAAAAGAAGAAAATGCTTGTGTCAAACATTGTCATTTATCCACAGATAGCAACGTTGTAAAAATGATGGCTGATTATAGATATTTTTCTCTCTACTTTCAAACATTGTTATTAAAAAAATCACACAAAATATATTTGTATTTGAGATATCGTTGATGGAGCTTTATACCTGAGCATCTTTAAGCCGTCTCTACTCAATATAAAATGTTTATCATTTGCCTTGTGAGTATTATTATTCGATTCCATTTTATTCCACAGTTTGAATAATACATTTCTTGTATTATTCTCTTTTAGCAAATATCTATTTTTATTCTCTGTTCTGGAACATCCGCGGTTTCATCTGTCAATTAGAATTGTCATACGTCGGATTTCCGCCGATTGATTGAGAACTAATTAGCAATTCCGGATTTGGCGCGGCATTAATCTTGTTTTTGATGGATTATATCTTTCTTTTCCCTCTTAGTGTCTTTGCTACTGTAGGATAGAACCATAGTTAATCGTATATAATAACCGCGAAATAAATGCATTTCTATATATATATATATATATAATATATATTATATATATATATATATATATATATATATATATATATATATATATTGAATGGTAGAGTCTTGGATTTGTGTATATTTTGTAGAGTTTCGAACAAGAATCCAAAAATAATACAAAATAAAAAACAAGAAAAGTTTTTAAAAAAACAATTTCTTTATTTAATTATTTGTTTATTGTCGACGTTTCGGAACTAGGTACGTTCCATCTTCAGGACATCTGTCAAGAAACATGATCTTGATGAGATTTTAGCAAACAATATGTTTAGGAAAAGAAAATAGATTTTTCTTAAATAATGAATTAAATTGTAAAAAATATAATAATGTACAGAAATATGATAATATGTTCAAAATAAAAATGATAAAAATAAATGAGTGGATTATCAGAACAGGATATTAAACATAATAGAAAAATTTTTTGAAAGTTATGGAAATTTTTTAAGAAAAGGTTAATGACAAAGTTGAATTAATTACCTGTATGTTTGAATATTTGTTAGCACTTTTTCACTAAACAAGCTTTTTTAACAAAAATGATTTTGTGAGTTAATTTTCCGCCGAATAATTAGATTTTGTAAATCAAAATTACTAAAAAATTTGTCTTTTTTAAAATTATTATTTGAAAACACAAATAATATTGTTCTCTGGATGTTGTTCGATTGGTTTTCGAAAATTAACTAAATGAAACTGGTGTGCCTTTTGTAACACGTGTAAACACTTGAACGAGAGATGTGAGATTGTATGTGTGTGTTTTTATATGTCAGGGTGTGAATACTTAAATTGTTGATCTTAAAAGGAAGTCGATATTAATTGTTTGTCAAAAAGTGTAAAAAATTTAAATATGAATCATGTAATAGGTTGTGATCTGATCTAATGTTGACACTGTTAGAAACATTTATGAGGATGAGACAACTCTCCGCGAATAACCTTCTAAAGATGCAACTTTCGTGATATAAAATCTTTGGAGTGAAATTAAATGAATGGGCGTTTTCTATAGAGTGTTGTACTAGGGTACTTTTGAAATTTTTTGTTTATGGAGGACCACACTTAGTTCATGTTGTCTCATTCTCTTGTGTACATATTGGGAGGTTTGTCCAATATATTGAAAAGCACAGTCATTACAAGAAACAGAATATACTACATTAGTATTGAGATTGGATGGGGTGGGGGATTTAATGTTCGTAAAGAATTGGTTGAAGGAGTGTAAGGATGAGCCTGATACTAAAATGTTTTCTTCTAACAAAATTTTGGCAAAATAATAATATAAATCTTCAACGTATGGTATGCTGCAGTAAATAAGATTGGTGTTTTTGATGTTAGTACTGGTATTGGGAGAATTAATTTGTGTTTTTAAGAAAGTTCGTCTTTTTTGAATAACTGAATGAATGAGATTTTTTGGGTAACCATTTTCAATTAGAGTTATTTTTACTAGGGATAAATTTTGTGGATGGAAAGTTTGGTGAGACAAAATAGCATGGTCTGTAAGGGAAATAATAGTGTTTATCTTATAGTTTCTGGGACAGTATGAGGAATAGTGTAAGTATCTACCCGACCATGTCGTTTTTCTATACCAATTTGTTCGAACAAAGTTATTAGTGTTGTAAACGGATACATCCAAGAAATTAAGTCTGTTGTTATTTTGTAGTTCATGTGTGAAAATTATATTATTGTTAAAATTATTGAAGAGATCTAGTACTGTGTTTATATGATTTTTGTTAATGATAAAAAAAGTGTCATCTACATATCTAATATAAAAGTTAATTTGAAATTTTAAAGTTGAGAAAACGGAAATTTCTAGTGTTTGTAAAACTAAGTCGATGATTCCGGGAGATAAGGGACATCCCATAGCTGCGCCTTTAATTTGAGAATAAAAGTTGTCTTGGCAATGGAAATAGGAGTAATTTAAAATAGTGTTGATAATATGAGTGAAGACTGTTTTCGGAAAGTCAGTAAAGTTACAAATTGTGTGCCAACGTTTATCGATTGAGTTTAGGATTAATTCATGTGGGACACATGTAAAAAGGTTGACCACATCTAAGCTTAGAAATAAGTGATTTTCAGGGATGTTGCGGTTATTAATTAAATTCACGAATTGGTACGAATTCTTAACATAATAGGGAGAATTGATTGTAACATTTTTTAGGACATCAGAAATATTGTAAAAAGGAGAGCCAATGTAGGAGACAATCGGTCTGAAAGAGCATTCAGGTTTGTGTATTTTTGGAAGACAGTACATCTTAGGGGAGATAGGGTGTTGTATTTTTAGGTTAAAAGCAAAATTCTCAGAAATTAGTTTTTTGTTTTTCAGATCATTGATTAATTTAAAAGCTATTCTAGAAAAACGTTGTGTGGGATCTTCTGTTAAAATATTATATGTTGTATCATCTTTAAGTAGGTTAAGGACGGAATTGTTGTAAATTCTTTGTCAAGAATGACTGTGATATTACCCTTATCGGCTGGGCAAACTATAATATTATTAGATTTAATGAAAGCTTTAGTTTCTAAAATGTCTTTGTGGAGTTTCTTTAAATGAAAGTTTTGAAATTTATTATTTACTTTCTTTATATGTTTTACCAGTCTGTCACATAGTTTTGATCTAATGTTATTCTGTTTGTTTGTTTCAATGTTTCTAATGTTGTATTCAATATTACTTAGAATTTTTATGAAATCTGTTTTACTGTATTTCTGAGGAGAGTATGCAAATTTTGGACCTAATGCTAGAATATATTTAACATTTTCTGGAATGTAAATATCAGTTTTATTAACTAACCACTTATCTGTACAAGATTTAGAGATTTTGAAGGGATAGTTGTCATCTCTTTTTGAATTAAAGTTTTAGTTTTTTTAATATGTTTTTCTTTAGTAGTATTAAAATGTTTGTTAAATTTATAGTTTTCAAAAGCTAAAAATTGATTTAAGAGGTCTTTGTTCAAAGTATTGGAAAGTGTATTGATTATGTTATCCAGTTGTGATTTCAAGTAATTTATGTAGATAAAAGTATTTTTTATTTCTAGATTCAAAACAGACATTTTCAGGTAATTAATTTGTCGTTCAATTTTATAGATGTTGAAAGTGTTGTATAAGAATTGTTTGTTTATAATATTAGAAATAAAATTCGGTATAATCCATTCATTTTTACATCGAATTAGAAATATTTTTTTGTTAATAACATTAGCATATTTGGAGTTAAGTTTTGAATATTTTTTTATTAAACATATTTTTTGTAATCTACAGTTCTTGATAAGTTTTGAAAGAAATTTCGTTCCATAATGTTCTTGGAATATATTGATGGTAGAGTCTTGGATTTGTGTATATTTTGTAGAGTTTCGAACAAGAATCCAAAAATAATACAAAATAAAAAACAAGAAAAGTTTTTTAAAAAACAA
>NW_020537646.1:20120934-20139423 GCF_003426905.1 Ctenocephalides felis | reverse complement strand
AAAGATTATAAGAAAAAAATGGTTAATAATTACACCGGTCCACAAAAAAAAAGTTGTCTGTATAGGGTGTGCGACATATGTTTTCCATGTAGTTTTCAGACACAGAAAATTAAAATATTGGAAAAAACGACAAAATATCTTCCGATTTAGTAATCTGCATGATACTTAAAATATTATAATACATTCATTACTTTGTCATTTACTGTCTCCTACTACCTTAAATGACTATTGAGTATTCACTTAATAATCTATAAGATTTTTGTAAAATATAGCAGTATTTTTTCAACACCTTTTGCAGATATTCAAATTGCACACAGTTGCAGATTACCCATGGCAATGGGAATTAGATCGTAGATTTTACCGTTTTTCTTGTAGTATTTTTAATTTTTTTGCCATTTGACCCGAATAGTATTTTGCAAACACATTTTTAGATATTCAAATTGCAAACAAGGTTCCAGATTACCCAGGGGCTTTGGAAGAAATATGTTTGCAAATTACTGCTAATTACACAAAAAAACTCAATAGATTATTTAATTGAAACTCAATAGTCAGTCAAGTAAAAAGGGCCAGGAAACGAAAGATATTATAAGATTTTGATTATTATGTAGAAGAATTACGAAATCGCAAATTTTGTCGTTTTTCTTTTTAATTTTTAAAAAAATTGCCATTTGACCCAAATAGTATTTTCCCAACAAATTTTCAGCTATTCAAATTGCAAACAAGATTGCAAATTACCCAGGGGCTTTAGAGAGGAAATATGTATGCAAATTGCTGCTGATTATACAAAAAAAACTCAATAGATCATTTAACTGAAACTCATTAGTTATTTAAGGTAAAAGAGCGGGAAAACAACAAAAATTATAAAATTTCGTTTAATTATATAGAAAAATTTCTAGATCGTAGATTTTGTTGTTTTTTTTTAAAATTTTTTGTTAAATTTTTGGGATTTGATCGCCAATTTTGACTTTAGATTCGTGTTTAGCGGTAAAATTAATTGGAAAACTATACCGCACACCCCATGTGAACTTTTTTTTATTTTGTGTTATTAACAAATTCTTTTGTGGTATCAACTATTTGTTTTTTATAGACCAAATATAATAGCTCATATATTAGATGACAACTTATATCTGTTTATGTATGCTTAGAAAAAAAAGTCAATAAACAATTAATTAAGGCAACAGAATAAAGGGTTTTCTCTCATATTTCATCGTGCATTAGGAAGACCTCATTTCATAATTCTAAGAAGATTATAAACTAAATTGAAGAATTAAAATTATTTATTCCATGTGTGAAAGTGAGCATTAGAATTTTTAAAATTTAAAACTATAAGCATTCAAAAAAATTGTTTTTATAATTTTGAAACTACAGGTTCTGCCTTCTCCAAAACTAAATAATTTCTTCACAATGTCAACACAACAAGTTGTTTTTGAATAATTCTAATTAGATATATTCTCTATATTCTCTCAAAACTGTTATTTTGCTCCGTATCTACGAAACGGCTGAACCTGCCTGAATCATTCAATCAATGTTTCTTGAATAATTCTAATTGGGAAATTGAAACCATTTATGGTAATAATCATGGTCATGATCAAGTTCTTAACAAACAACATAAATATTATAGATCTACAAAATGTGATTGAATATTAAAAATTCATTAATGTTTGGATAAGCCATGTCAAAATTTCAAAATTCTATCGTCACAATTGCTAAATCTCAATTTCGTATTGAATCAATACTAAAGTATTGATGTCAGTACAGTACTTAGATTAATATTGTAATATATTATACATAAGTATCGTGCACATTACAAATCAGGTGTAAGTGGCATGTGGCTTTAATAAAAGTTGCAAAAACTTTTCGATATGTCTAAATAATCCACTTAATACTATTGATAGAACAGATGATGTCTAAATAATCGACTCAATCAATATCATTCGTAATATCGAATAAAATCGATTATTTAGACATTCCGAATAAGTCGACTAAGTCGTAACGTCGCAATAAGTCGATTATTTAGGCTATAGGAATTTTTGCAATTTTCTTAAGGCCACATGCCACTTACACCTAGTTTGTAATATTCAAGATATTTATGTGCAATATATTACAATATTAACCTAAGTACTCTGATCCTTTAGTTTTTCTATTTAAACAGCTTACCTCACAGCCAACTCTTTCAGGCAATTAATAATATAAAAGTCGCCAAATCTAATGCAGAAACTTTATCCGTGTCCAGATTTTTCTCCCTCGTCGACATATGAAAAAGAGCAAATAAGCGAACAAACAAGGCAATATTGACGAGAAGCTCATGCAGCCAGATTTAATACGCGAAATAATGTAACAGTCGCGTCGCCCGGCTTATTTCAATAGACCACAGAACGCGTGCATTAGCTTAACGACCGCACATTATCCAGGAACGGGAACCCCGGCGATCGTTCTACGCGTACTCGGTTACTTCCAGGGATGAAACCAGATTTAATACCAAATTTTATAGCCGACAAGTAGGAGTCAATAACAGTCTTATATTGAGAAATAAAGACGCTTCTCTAAATCAGTGCCAAAAAAATATTTTAAATGGTGACGAAGTGAAAAAATTCAATTAGAGACAGAGATGATAGCGAATTTGAAGGTTTTTTATGTGTTTATGTGCAAGAATTTGTTTAATAGTGATCAATAAATGTTTCTAATTATTATCTGGATATGCGCTTTTTGTTACTGATGAAGATTTAAAGATGTCAAAAATTTTGTAAATGCTGCGCACATTCCATACTCGTGAAGCACTATTTTTTTACGAAACGTAATATTTACAAACGAACAAAATATACATAATCTACATTATGGAGCGCTAATTGTTGACAGTTAGATTTTATATATCATGTTATTTCTCAAAATAAATTAATTTTCATACAGTTGCATATTGAATAATAGAGGCTTTCCAAAAAAGAATATTTCAATTATAACAAAATGATTACTTTTAATTCCATAAGTGAGGATTATTATTAGAAATAAAGTATAGTAGTTATTATATAATTTTGACCACTCAAATTCTTCATTAGCTTTGAAAATTTTCAGTATTTTGTAATTCAAATTATGTTTGATTTTGATCGTAAAATAGAGATCTCTTCTTATTTTGAGAATTTGAAGAATTTTTACAGACTTCTTTATTTATTTTTTAAGATTTGTAGTCGTATTCTCAATTTGATTACAATATTTTATTACCATACCGTAGGGTAAAACATTGTAATCATCAAAAAATAAAAACAAATTGCTTTTTCTTACGTTTGAATATTCTTGCATACTTTAGAAAAAAATGGATGTGTGTGCAAGTATGTATGTGTTTCAAAATCTTCAAAAACTTTCTTTTTAAAAATTAAAGCTTTTAAAAATTTCAAAATATGGTACGGAAAGGTTAAACAATTTTCCTTAAGACACGATTTTATGTTTATTTAATTAGGTAATTTGTGTTATAATTAATATCTGTATTTGTAAAGATGTTTTCAAAAATTATTTAAATTTAAAAATAATAAATTTAAAACACAATTGGTATGATTGTGCATGCGAAAGAAGTTCGAGTAAGTTCTGATAGCTGTACAAATAAGCATAATAAAAAAGCATGCATGCTGATTTTTAAGTTCCCGTAGGGTAAGTTATTGTAATGAGCCGAAAATCGAAATTGAAAATATTTACATTTCTCGACGTTTTGAAGGTTTCTGAACATTTTGGCATACCTCAGAAAAAATGGATGTGTGTGTGTGTATTTTTTTTCGCATAGCGAAAGAAATGCCTTTATGCATCCCAGACTGACTATGTGTGTGTATGTATGTATGGATACAAATTTCCAGTCACGTTTTTGGACGCGGATTAACCGATATGAATGGTTCAAAAAACATTCGATTCCTATCGATAGGGAGAAGAGCTGATTAGTTTTTGGCAAAGGCAGGTGCAGCCGTTTCGGAGATACGGTGCAAAGAGTGCAGAAAATAGAAATCGAGTTTTTGAGAGAACGGAGTAACCGATTTGAATGATCAAAAAAACATTCAATTAGTAATGATTGGGAGAAGTGTTTATTAGTTTTTTGGCAAAGGCCGACCCAGCCATTTCGATACGGAGCTAAATATGTAAAAAATGGCAGTTTTTGAGAGAACTAAGCGTCCTATTCAAATGATTCAAAGAACTTTCTGCTTGTCTTAACAAAATAATTGATCTTGGAAATAATTTTTTTTATTTCAATTTGTTTTTTTTTAAAAAAAAACTTTTTTTGTATATAGAAAATAATTCAAATTTTATTTTTAATTCTGACTATAGTTCTAATATACTTTAAACAAATAATTTCAACTTCGCAATTCAGTTTATATAATACTTATAAATATTAAACAATGTTGCAATATTAATAATAATCTATTTGAAAACATTCAGTATTCCTCGAACATTTCGTTACGGTACGAGAAGTTCCAGCAATTTGCCTTAAAGCACGATGCCATACACCCCACTAGTTGACTTTTTGGTCAACCAGGTTTTTAAACTTTTGCTATTCTTAAAATAAATCTTTTTAATAGTAATATTTTTTAATAATCATTTTTAACTTGTACCACCCTGGATTAGAATAGTAATAACATAGAATATCAATTGTAAGATAGCAGAAACCCCGCACTGAATTATATTTGCTTGCGGCATAAGTAAGCTTTGATGTAATCCTTTAATGGCATATTATGGGATTTCTCGCTTTGCCTTTCGTCTCCTTGAGGCCAAACAAAAATACTTAATTAAAACATTCCAAGTTTGTAAAACGGATAATGAATAAATAGAAAATTTCTGTAACTGTAATTCTGTGAACTACAATATTAAATATAATTTATATATTATTCATTACCGATTTTTTTTTTCGAAAAAGAAAGTTACCAAGTTCTGCTGAATACAAAGATTGCATTTCAAGCATATTCATGAAAATTTTCAGGTTCAAATTTGCGTTTCGAAAATCTGATATCAAAAAGTAGTAATACCCATTTCTACTTGAAAATGTAGATGTTAGATCATATGTTTCTAGAAATTGCTGCAGTAAGCTTAAAATATATCACCACTATTAGAAAGATTAATCATTGAGTAGCCTTCTAAAGTAAGAACTTTCAGAGAACTTTTTCCACTTGATTCATGAATTTTTCTACTAAATTGATCTCAGAAAAAAAAAAAAATAGAAAAAAGTCATATTTGATGGCGCAATTAATGCTCTACTAAAAAAACGTCATACTATTGCGCTTTAATTCTAATTTCCAACCATTAGCTTGAACACTAAAATGAAAGCTAAAATATCCCCATTTTACTATAAAACTATTAAAAAATAGTATTTATGAATTAAAAGCAAAACAGTTAAAAATAATAAAGGAAACAAGAAATCATTTATTACATAGCAGTATATTGTTAGTTTAGCAAATCAACAAATATTTTTCCACAAAGCTTTTTCTACTTCTTTACATATCAATCTCGAAGAGAAATTTAATAAACTATAATTGAAATAAATCTCTTGATTAATTCCTCAGTTATTGCTCTAATACCAACAATTTCGCCCCGTTGCGCATTAATTCCAATTTCCAACCCCTGTCTCGAACACCCAAATGAAAGTAAAAGTAGCCCTCGGGGTTTCGTTATTCTATGTATGGTTAATATCCCTCATATCTCTTGCAGGTGTTTACGATGCCTTCCTAGATACCAGACGAAAAGAACGATGGTAAATTCGCTCGTTTTTCATGAGGACCCCCGAAATATTCTACCAAAATATCATAAATGATGCAAACCGGCTCAAAAGTTATGTAGCTATTTGTTATGATATATTATAAGCTTCTCTTTCAGGAAAATAATATTCTGGTGAGGTTTTCGTAATTTATCGCGTCTAATAAGCCAGAATTACTCGCAAGTATTAAAGGATGTAATGGCTTGGAAGGTTTTGAATTGTAAATTTTATAGAAAATAAAATTATTTTCAAGAATATGAACAATTAATATTTCTGTGAATGTTAAACATAATAATATTATAATAATATAAAATAAATAATAATAGAAAGTAACTATTATAAGAGGATAAGGATAACTATCCTTCACACGTCCTATTTTTAAATTGTGTACGATTGTAGCTAAATGTACTTATTGTATAGATTGCTATGAAAAAAAAGTATATTTCTAAGAACATATTCACCATCAAAATTATTAACATAATATAATTAATTTATTAATTGATTTATAAATTCACTGCTTGCTAATATTTAAATAATATTTAACCCCTCAAAGTTCTGCTTAAATATTCAAGTGTTAGTTGTGAAAATATCTATTATTATGATATTTCTATGAATGTTAAATATAATATAATATTATCGTCGACAATATTAAAAGATAGAAAGGAAAGATCTCTTACGATGTTCATGCTTTAATAAAAATTATGCAAAAATATTAGAATAATTCAAACTGTATAAATTAAAGATAATGCAACACTTATATTGATAGTTTACGGAAAAGACAGGATAAATTATCAAAACTTTCATTGCTAAATCTTTTAAATCGAAATATATAGTTCAAATATTGAGAAATATAATTAATATCATAGTATAATTTTTAAAACTTAGAAATTTCAATTCAAGACTGTAATTTCATAATATTTCTATTTCATTTAGAATTGCTATGAAAAGTGATGCAAACTTATGAACTATTTTGATATATGCTTTATAAAATAAAAATTCATTTATAAAAAAAAACTAAATATCATTTGGTGTAAGTTCATAAATAATTAAAACATGTAAAAACCTCTGAGTGTGGTTTCAAAAATTTACATATATTTTCCTCTTCTAAGCAGGTGTTGTTCCTGCCTTTTCTGTTTTATGAGTTTTCAGGGAAAGTATAATGACTGTTGGAATGAATCATGCAATACAGGTAAAACATATGACGCATAAAAACTGTTTTTCTACTATATATTTATATAGTCAATAATAGAGAGTTTAATCTAGTAATTAACTGATAAAAAAGTAATATTTAATAACAACTAATAAAATTTATCTTTTGAAACATCACTTTCTTTTGTGAAAAATAATTGCTTTATTATGTTTACACACTAACAAAACATTGTTACATTTCTGATTATGTTGACATTAAAATTAATTAAAATTCATATACTGCATGAAGTAAAAATCATATAAAAAGTTCTCATAAAAATACACAGAACTATCATACAGTGTTTTAGGTCATAACCTGCAGCTTTTTACGAGCTTTTAAGTGATTTCGTAGAACGTCTTATAATTAAATAAAAAGTATTACGGTAATTACATAATAAAATAAATAATTACGTAAATCCTACATTGTAGCAAGTGTAGATTTTGGATATAAAACCAAAGTGCAAATTTTTGATAGAAAATCAAAGACATTTTTTTCGTGAGACTGAATAACTTTATTTTGAAATGCATTATCAATTTTAATCACTGGCTTATTGTCATCATTCAAGCAGTATTATGATCCACTTTCACAAAACTTCTGGTTTTTAAAAATTTTATACCATTACCATTATTTTTTAAATTAAAGAATATTTTGAAAAGATCGAAACTAAAAGTAATCAGGTGGTGTAACATTAATACTATCATTATCCCACTCTCATAAATTCTACTATTAAATATTTGACACTATTATAGAAATTTTTAAATTCAAGAAAGTTTTGTTACTTTCGTTACCTTACTTTCATAAAACCTCTGGTATTTAACAATTTTACACTATCAACATCATTGAAATTTTTAAATTTAAGGAAGCTTTGTAAAGATCGATACTAAAAGTAATCACATTATAAGATCTAGACTATATGTAATGTGGATAAACATCTAACCCCAACTAAGATCCAATAATTTTGGTCAAAAATATGTGATATCAATAATGGAATCACGTTTGGATTTGCCAAACTAGTAAATAAAACATAAACATAAGATATACAGATCATTACATCTCATTACAGATCATAATCTATTAGAAGAAAACAACAGTTCTCAAGAAGACGACATAGACAATAGTGACAATGAGACTGACGAAGATGATGATTATGAGGGTGCCTCCTTTTCTTGTGATACTGTTAAAAACTAAACTTTTAAAAACTTTCAAATAAAAACTATAATTTATGAAATTATATATGACGTATTTTTTAAGCCGTTTTTTTAAACTGAATTGGTAATTTCGCTAGTTGTTTAATATCAGAATTGATTGCTTGGTTGGTGACAAAAGTTCAAAGTAGACAATTCATTCGTAGTCAACTTCAACTGGACGACCAGAATTTTTTCATCTTTGAGTGAAGAATCAACAGAACAAAATTTGACAAACCAATTTTGACGCGCTGCAGTTTTTCTAAGGCTTCGTTATCATAAACAGCCCATAACTTTTTGTGAGCTTAAGGTGCTATTTTACCTTTGCAGAAATTAAAGAGCAATATAGGACTAACATTTTGGATTTTTGGTTTTGGTTTTGGACGAAAACTACACAATCAGTCCAAAACTTCTTTTCTGCAGATAAGCAACTGAAATGTATACTAATCCAACAACAAAATGAATTTTACATTTGTGCCACGTCAGCAAATAAAAAAATAATTAAAACCAAAGCCGCACTTACTTAGTTGCCAACCTGATACAATTTGTTAACAATGTTATATACAATTAGGATCCACTCGTTATACATTTGTAACTGGCTGGAAATATATCATTCAACAGATCCATTCATCATTTACATCGAGTAAATTTTCGTGTTTCTTATGCCTTTTTAAAGCCATTATGATGTCTTCTCGAAAGGCTCTCGAGGCAGACGTACATTTGTATCCTTCCATAACACGAACCGCATAAAATATCGCGATGATAATATCTGTCGCCCGCTCGAGGGGGCACCCACACAGGGAGCGTCGTCTAGAATTGTGATTTATTACGACCAGTATTAGGATGTCTCAACGGATTAATACCATTCGGCTAATAACATACGGTTAGTTGTGATTGGAGGAACCATTAGATGGATTTTGAGAGATTTCTTGATGAGAAATGGAATAGAAGTACGATGAAGCTTTTAAATATGCGAGTCACTGAAAAAAACCTTATTATTTTTATGGTCTGTTCAACAAGTCAGACAACAAGATAACCATAATAAGAGAATTCATGATTTTTTTTTAAATTTTACTTAATTTTTTTTGTAACACAATCCGAACTTGGTTAAGGTGAGGTTGTGATGGTGAAGGGCATCCATTTTCACTTGAAAATATAGATCAAAAATATATTTCCAATTGAATATAAGACCATTACGGGCACTACGGTGTGAAATGGCAATGGAAAATCTCTCACACTGTTCTTTCCTGAATCGAGTTGGAGTTCAACTCAGTTCACCAACCTGTCCTAGCGCAGTACGTACACCCAAAATTATTTATTATTTTTAATCCGAACTTAAGAGTCCCATAAACAGTTGGACTCATTTGTCTTAATACTATACTTAAAATTAGTCTGTTTTACAGGTGGCTACCCAAACAGTTGTCCCATCTTTGTGGGATGAAATGTTATTGCAATTTCTACAATAGGGCAAGTATTTGTGCGAGTATTGATGTTGGATTAGGGCTATTTTCACTTGAAAACATATTGCTATCTATATTTCCAAGTGAAAACCATTGTCACTACTGCTTGACAACAGGCTGCTCGAAGCGGGATCGAACCCGGGACCTCTGATTCAAGTCTAGTCGTTCTAGCCTACAAAGGAACCTTCATAAAATCAAAAAAACATTTATTGACAACAGGCTGTTCCAAGCGGGATCGAACCCGAGACCTCTGGTTCAGGTCTAATCGTTAGAGCCACTTACTTACGAGACCTTTATGAGGTCTAAAAACATTTATATAAAAATTAGCTGACTTAATTCAAAAATTTATAGACTAATTTCATTTAACAATAAAATAAAATAGTTTATAGTTATTTCGAACGTTATTTGGATGTTTTAAATCAATTTAATGTAATCTTAAATTGTTACTGACGTTGAAAACACAATGTCAGATATTATATTCATTATTTTATGCTATAAAATTATTGGATTTATTGAGGTATTATTACCAACCAAAAATATTAGAACTAGGAGTATGTAACATTTTGACTTAAGGATAGTTAAAACACCTTAAACCTTTCTGTTGGTTAAAAAAATAATCTAATAGTAAGATTGAAGACAATTATTTTAAGATATTGAATTTATTGATGATTCATTACTAACCAAAAATATTAGAACTATATAAATATTAGGAGTAAGTAACATCTTGACTTACTTAAGGAAAACACCTTAAACCTTTGTGTTGAAAGGAAAAACAATATAATACGAAGATTGAAGATATTTTTTAATTAAATAAAACGTTTTTTTTTAATTCAACTTATTAATAACTTATCAGAATTTATCATGACAAATTAATTTTCATCAAAAAATGGCTTTCCATCGAGCCTTTTGCAGAAGGTGTGACAAGATTTAGAAAAAAAATTTCAATTTGCATTTGTTATTCGTATCAATTGAAATTTTTGAGTATTTATTTTGTGCAAAACATAGAAGACCCATGAATATTCAACGAATTTTTTTTTCCAAATGACATGCATCACAATCTATTGAAACAATTTGGTAACCAGTAAGTGAAGTTGTAACTTCAGCAATCGCATTAATTAGTAATCAACTTGATCATATATTTGTCAAATACTTTATTATAGTATAATCCTTCAACTAATCTGAAAATATTCAAGTTAGCGTCAAGACATTGTTAAAATACATTTTATATAACATATCAAAGAATTAAAAATTACCCAAAAATATCGACTCAAACAAACCATCGGCAAGTACTAGAAGACAAGACTTCAATTCGCACTTCATCATTTTTAAGTACTTTTAATATAACGTAACCATTGTCAGCATTCTCTATTAATTTGTTATAATATATACAGATTGCAGAAAATTATTGAATAAAAAAAAGATGATTCAAAACCAAGTCAAAATCATAGAACCAGTAAAATGTCATAAAATCTATTAAACCATATACAAATTGAAACTGCACAACAAATATATTGTTCCACCGAGATTTCATCAAGAATATCCATTACAACTGACCCGTTAAAGGCAACTTTCAAAAAGTAATATTATATCCATATTCATTTTCCTATCATAATAAAATATTTCCACGTCTTACAAGAGGGAAAGGATCTCACGATTGAAAATCTATAAATCATCGGGTAATGTTGAAATGTTGCAGAATTATTCTATTGCTGATCACACATGCATATTTGATTTATTAAGGTATGTTTCTGAAAGATCGAGAGTCGATAATAAACATTAACAAGTAGTATAATTCAAAAGCAATAATTCAATATGGTAATATTTATACTCATGTCTCCTTGCAAGTTTGTCGTAAACATGACGTCCACCTGAGCTACGTGGAGTTGAATGATGGAATCTGGGTGCAGAATTTGCAGAACAAGCTCAGAAGTGTTCGAGAATATTGATGGCGATTTGATATGACAAGAATCACTTGTTTTATGCAAATGATGGAATAATTGAAATAAATTTATATATCTGTTCAAGACAAAAATCCACTCAACAATTAAATCCTATAGATATCCTGATGATAAAATATATCATTAAGAGGCACAACTAGTGTAACCGCCTAAAAAAAGGTGATTTTTGGGAATTTATATTAAAAAAAAATACTTTATCAACCTTTTCAAAATTTTAAGAATATATTTACATATGTTTTAAGAATACAGAGTAAAATTTTTGAAGAAAACAATTAAATATTTTTTAAGTTATCGTCGATCTCCAACGGCGCGAAAAAAGGCCCTTCACTGCTGCAGTGATTCCGGCCTTCTACGTGGATGAAATTTAAAAAAAAAACTACGATAAAATAAAAAAATCAAAAATTGACAAAATGGCGGCGTTTTAAAAAAAAGTCGAATTTTTCCCAAAATTTTTGTTGTTTTTGGACTGCCAAAATTCGATTTTTGATCCGATCAAAAAATCGATAGTTCATTTTACGGAGTACTATATATAGAACAAGTAAAAAAATTGATAGTGATCGGATTATTTGTTTTTGAGTAATCGCTGCAGCAAATTCGGAAAATGCTGTTTCGAGAAAAACGCGTTTAAAGAGAAAATGATCGTTACACTATATACTATATATACGCTTTAAATGGCTGTAACTCAAAAGCTATTTAAGAGATCGATTTTGCTATGTTATTTTTAAAGGTATAATCATCTATCGAAATGTGGAAAAATTGTAAGTCCATTTTTTGAAAATTTCACACTAGTTGTGCCCCTTAACATCCTGTTAAGGATCTTTTTTGAAGCTGATTCGTTGATCGTTTTGAATGCAAACAATATAGATTAATTTTGAGACTAAATTTGAGGAGTAATAAATCTATTTCTATATAAAATTAAACATAAATGTTTTTTTATTAATTTTATTTGCAAATCAAGTTATTAAGATTCTTATACGTAATTGCTATAATGTCGATAAATTTATATTATCTTGCAATATTCGCAGAAAATAAATAATTATTAACTTTTATAATATGTGTATCCATTACAAGAAATTGCAATAAAATATTAATCGCGTGTTTACAAATGGCATATTATAATTAATTTTATAGAGAAGCGTAAACGAGAAAAATGCTGTAGCAGTCACGCAAAAGTAAAATTAAAATTATTATGACTTTAATATTCACATCACACTTTATTCCAGCTATAACATGATTTTTAATTTATAGATTATCGCCATGCCATATTTTTTTCAACATTTTCCAGGCGACAAATAGTGTAACTAAGGTTTAAAGAAAACTAGAGGTGTATGGCATCGTGCCTTGAGGCAAATTAAAAAAAAAACATAATAATTAGTTTTTTTCTTTTCCCAAAAACAATCGTTTCATCAACACAAGCAGAAAGTTTTTTGAATCATTCAAATCGGATACTAATTTCTCTCAAAAACTGCCATTTTTGCACATTTTGTTCCTTATCTCAAAAATGGCTGGACCTACCTTTGCCTAAAACTGATTAGCGCATCATCCTACGATTAGGAATCGAATGTTTTTTGAAACATTCACAACGGTTGATCTGTGCGCTCAAAAACGTGGATAAAAAAAAATGTATCCATACATACGTATCTCTATCTACTCGTACATACACCCACACACACACAAACAAACATCATTTTTTTCTACGGTATGCCAAAATGTTCAGAAACCTTCAAAACGTGAAGATATCAACAATCGTGCTGTACAATACGATTTGAATAATTTAATTACTTCAAAAGAATAAATTTTCTGAGAAAATTTTATAAAATTCTAGAATAACTGTAACTTAATTAAACCGTTTAATTAATAAACGATTAAATTATATGTGCAGTAATACATTTCTTGCTTATTTCTTAAATATATGTCTTGATACTGATTTGAATAATTCTAGGTTATTGAAATGCATTATAACTATTTTCTTAACAATCGACCAAAAATGCTTTGCACTAAGTTTCTTTAAAATCAGAATTGTAATTTTAATACATTAGAATATTATGAAAACTAGTACATAGCAGTATTCATCTATTATTAAGGAAATAGTATGATCTCTCATGTAACCTGAAAATTTTCAAGTCGGTGTTTAAGACATTGTCCGAATAGAATTTATAGAATATATTAAAATGTGGAAAATTAAGCCAAAAATATCGACTAAAACAAAGGCCATCAGCACGTACTGAAGACTTCAAATCGCTTTCTTTTATTTTGTCTCATAATTTTTAAGTATTGTTAATATAAATTAACATGCAGAGTGTTATGATATTTATTAATTTATTATGAATGATTTTTTAAATTTTTCTTAAATTTAATATTTGCACCTATTCCATATAGAATATCAACTTTTTTTGATAGTACTAATTTTTTATAGTAAAAATGAGCAAATCGAATGTCAATACAATGATTGGGCGTTCAGGTATAATTATATGAAAATAATTGTTGCTTATCCAGTTTTATTATGATTTTTCACTTTTATTTTTTTATTTAAACTTAAGATTTGCGTGATAAGTTTCTTTGAACTTAACAACGAAACCGTTATTTTTTCTTGGTAATATATATTTGCTGACTCCTATATTCATATTTATTTATGCAAATTTTACGATCAGATGTAAGCCCTCAGAAACAATTGCGTCGTTCAATACAAGTGTGTCTGTCAATTACCAGACACATAAAATGTGATGAAAACGAGGAAAACAACACGCAAATGCGAAAATAATTGCAATTATTACCCGTCAAGTGGTAATCCGAGATCGAGTATGATGGCATTTTGCTTTATAATGCTTAGTAACGTTTAAAGATCATTAATTTGCTTGAAGTATTTGCGCCTTGGATTTTTTTCAGATGGTTGCGTGATTGTTTATTACAGCAATTATTTTAAAAAAAAATATTTGTAATTGAATACATTAGCGTTGCAATTACTGGCGAAATTATATATATACCTTTATAAAATATATTTATGTATTTATAAAAATTGAGACAATTACTGAACCTTTTTTTTAAATTGTTAAAACATGATCCAAAAAAAAATCCAATCAAGTACGTCTCAAGATAAATAAACTATGAAATACAAACATTCAGACAATTTCAAGAGCCTCCTCGAGGATCATCCTAACCCGCATTTGCCAGAAAACTAGAAAACCAGAACAATGCCAGGGCAAGAATAAAAAAAAGCTCATGTTATATTAATATATGCCAATTCTCAAAATTTATGACAATGGTCAGAAAATTATATATTTTTAAAGGCATTTTTATTAACTCTGCAACTTTATTTGTTTTTCATTTCTGGACGTAAAAATTAATATAATAAAAAAATTGTCGCATACTTAGTATATTATATTTATATTTATATTTATATTTATTTATATTTTATTTATATTATATTTATAGTTATATTTAGATTTATATTTATATTTTTATATTTATATATTTTATATTTATATTTATATTTATATTTATATTTATATTATATTTATATTTATATTTATATTTATATTTATATTTATATTTATATTTATATTTATATTTCATATTCATATTTATATTTATATTTATATTTATATTTATATTTATATTTATATTTATATTCATATTTATATTTATGTTTTTTTTGGAAGTGTTTTTATCTGATATAATAAATTACTATTTGCAGAAGTACACAATTACATGCTCTTAATTCATGTATATTAATATTAATATATATTTTGACTAATATTATAGAAATGAGACTAGACATCTTGCAAAAAAATCCTTTTCTCTTAAAATTCAACAAAAAGTTTTATAAAGATGAATATGAAGGGTTATACAATGTAAAATGTTATAATTATACACTTTTCATTAAAAGCTTTCTCGATAGCAAAATATTCGAAAATAGCATACAATCAATAATTTTACAACTAAGAGCAAGATATATATATAGAAGGGTTATGCTATGAAAAATGTTAATTTCTTTCCAAATATGTGAAAATCGCACACAATCAATAATTTTACGAGTAATTGCTAAATATATGCAATTTCTTATAATAATGTAAAAAATAGTAATAATAAATCATAAAATAAGGATTTAATTATAGTAAAGTAATAGACTCTAATATGAATCATTTATAAATATAATCGATTTGAGATTTTAGCATTTTTGGTTTTAAGTAAAGATATTTTTAGTATGAAAGGGCATTCAGCAATTTCTTGATTCGCTTAGGATAGATTTAGTTTTATAAAAATTGTTGATATGCCTTGCTGTCTAGAGTTAGACTCTTATTTTTCGACTCTTTCTTCCTATTAAATTATATAAAATAGCCTAACATATTTTCATATCCTTATTTTTTATAATGTTGAACTAGCTAAAATTGAGTGATCTTGCAACTGATATAAGTAATTTAATAATAATATTTTTTTATAATAAAAAAAACTATATGCAATAATTGGCGAAATGATCGAAAGATTCAAAACCATAAATAAATAAAAAAAATATGCTATAATTAAGCAAAAAATAGTGGAACACCATCTAGCATTTAGGTAATCCCGAAATTTTACTCAACTATGCTTTGGCTGGAGCAACCATTTATTTATTTTTCTATATAATTTTTAGAGACCAAAATCGCGATGAATGACTGAACTAAGCTTTAAAAATATTTTAAAAATATCCCTATTGCACAATACCAGCAAAATATAATAAAACCTGGGATCGTTAAATTCAAAATCGACACAATCCGCTTATTGTGATCTACCTATACTGCCGAGCTTAATAATGATGCCGTGCATTCAGGGAATTCGAAATACAATTCTGCGAAGGCCGTTCGTACACAAAGTGCGAACATTGTCAATTATATATGTAGGTTTTCACCTCGAGAATTCGAACGTACATCTCGCAATAATGATAAAATTTCTAGAGGAGGATCGGCTAAACGTTAATAACAAAATAATCTTTTTGAAAGAAAAATCTATAACGCAGGATAAAAAATTCTCTCTTAAAAACTGTATCAATCTGACCATACTTGCACTAATCTGATCAACTCGCAATAATGATGAAGTTCCAGAAGAAGACCGGTAAAAGGTTTTCTGACAAATTTTTTTGGAACATTACTTTATAAAAGTGTTAATTGGAAACATTCTCATATAAAGTACATCAATGATTATAATTTAAAGTAAATAGCCGTAAAACTTATTAAAGAAAACTTGAGGAAAGATTACTTTGCGTTGCTAAGAGAAATGCAAAATTTTGTTACCCATATGGCATCTTGCATAATGTATATACAAAACTCATATATAAATGTATCTTGATTTGATATGACCGGCAAAAAGATAAAGAGGTACCCAAATACACAGTATTTATATACCTTTAATTAGTTAAACTTATATTAATACTTGTACTTAAAATTATATTGATTTATAAGTTATAAATCACATTTAAAAATTATCGACATGTACGACTTAAATCGATTTTGGAAAATATTTTGTTAAATATTTCAATTATCGAAAGCTTACCGGCGCCTCTTCTACTTCAGTAAAAACTGTTTGGTTTATTTTGTTGAAACATCTTAAGTTACGGTAATGGATGAAACCGGACAGTCGCATCATTATGTATTATATTCATCATCAATAATATTGTGTTAAATATCATTTTCAAGTGTAAATGTCATATTGAAGAGGATTTTTTTCCGAAGAGCGTAATAAAATACCGGATGGCTGAACTGAAGGTAAATATGAACAAAAATTTCATCGGCGAGACTTTTTCAGACTGATTTTATTGATCATGTAGTACAAATGACACAAACTCACATACAATGTGAATTTATATTTTTTTAAAGACTATGTTGATTAATATTGTTCTAAGTATTTCAAAAAGTCTTAATTACACTTGCATGCTATTATTATTCTTCAGTAAAGACAAAACTTCAAGAACAAATTTTAGGTATCAATAATATCTAACAAGTATACAAATGGTTTAGCAACCACATTTTTTGGATGAGTTAAATTCTTTCAATTTATGACGACTTTAAGATTTAGTACAATATACAATTATATAAGTATATAATATCGTGACAAGTGACATAGCAATTAGGAGACATAGATTTAAAATAATGATTATATGAGGTAGCCAAATAACACTCTATAAGTCTGTAGGATATATTGGAACTAATTATTTATTAATTTAATAGTAGGACATAGATAATTTTTAATTCAATAGTAGTAGGATATAAATTATATCAGAATGAGTTTATACTTGTTTATCTATGATTCGTGTGGACTTATTGAATAATGTGATAATTGTTACATTACATTAAACGAACAACTGTATTGATTATATATTTCAATCCATCTGAACTTTAGAAGTCCTATGAGCTATTGTGTTGGCAACGTCGTGGCCTTTATAGAAAATAACTCAAATGGTTGTCTAATTGCCTCATTGCTATTACAATTTCTGATTTTTTTATTTATGTGAGGCAATGTATAACATAATTTTAATGAATATCTTTTCTGTTCTATTCCGTTCTATTGATGCTGCAAATCTGAGAAAGGAGTATTTTTACTTAGAAACATGTTGCTTTCTATATTTTCAAGTGAAGATCGATGTCAACGCTGCTTGACATCAGGCTCTCCGAGAAAAGTATCGAATTTTGAACCTCTGATTTAAATTCCATAGCCCCAACCATCAAACCACATGAAAGCCCCATCGATACAAAAACATTGATGACTGATGATATAATAAAGAATGATGATTTTATTTAAGAACTAGATGACCCCGACAGACGTTGACCTGTACTTATGTTTACAATTCAAAAGTTCATTTTTTCAATAATATATACTTATATTTACCAATTAGTTAAAAATTATGTTTTTTTTACACTACAGTCTATACCGAAATGAACTTACATCCATCCATATGGATCTTAAATATACAACTGCTTTAAGTAAAATAAGTATTTGCTTTTTT
>NW_020537646.1:20099572-20119934 GCF_003426905.1 Ctenocephalides felis | reverse complement strand
AACCATTATCAAATTGTTAAAAACGAGAAGTTTTATGAAAGTGAGATCATGATACTGCTTGAAAGATGACAACAAGCCATTGATTAAAATAGATAATACATTTCAGAATGAAGTTATTTAGTTCCATGATAAAAAAAGTTTTCGATTTTCTATAAAAAATCTGCACTTTGATTTTCTATCAAAAATCTACTCCTGATACAATATAAGATTTATTATATAATTACCATAACACTTTACATTTAATAAGACGTTCTATGAAATTACTAAAAGCTCGTAAAAAGCTGCAGGTTACGACCTAAACACTGTGCAATATTTCTGTATAGTTTTATGCAATCTTTTTATACGATTTTTATTTTATGAGTATATGAATTTTAATTCATTTTAATGTCAACATAATAAGTAATCTAACAAGTTTATCAGTGTATAAACATTATAATGCAAATTTTTTACAGAGAAATTGATATTTCAAATAGATAGATAGATAGAACAGAATAGAATTATTTATTTTATTTTATATTTATTTCTTTATTTTCAATTCCATTTTTATTATTTATTATTTATTTTTTCATTTCTTTCTGTGATTATTATTATTATTATGTATAATTTAGCCACATTAACTAGGGTATGGGTACTATAGGGTATGTAAATAACTCAGTTGTTATATAATATGAATAAATAAAAAGCTTCTTATCAGTTTATTATTATTGTTTATATAGATTAATCACTCTCTTTATCATTTGCTATAAAAATATATAGTAGTAAAACAGTTTTTATGCGTCATATGTTTTACCTGTATGCATGATTCATTCCAACAGTCATTATACTTTCCCTGAAAGCTCATAAAACAGAAAAGGCAGGAACACTGTTTGCAAGAGGAAAATATATGTAAATTTGTAAAAACACATTCAGAGGTTTTTTACATTTTTTAATTATTTATGAAGTTACACCAAATAATATTTATTTTTTCTTAAATTAATTTTCATTTTATAAACATATCAAAATAGTTCATAAGTTTGCATCACTTTCATAGCAATTCTAAATGAAATAGAAATATTATGAAATTACAATCTTGAATTGAAATTTCTAAATTTTAAAAATTATACTATGATATTAATTATATTCTTTAATATTGAACTATATATTTCGATTTAAAAGTTCTAGTAATGAAATTTGCTGATAATTTATCCTGTATTTTCCGAAAACTATCAATATAATTATTGCATTGTCTTTAATTTATACAGCTTAATTTTTTAATATTTTTGCATATTTTTATTAAAGCATGAACAACATGAGAGATCTTTCCTTTCTATCTTTCAATATTGTCGAAAATATGAAATTTAACATTCACAGAAATTCATAATAATAAAAATATATATTTTCACAATTAACACTTAAATATTTAAGCAGAATATTGAGGGATGAGTAATATTTAAATATTAATAAGAAGTAAATTTATAAATTAATTATTAAATTAAGTCAATTATATAATAATATGATGATGAATATGATCTTAGAGATATACGTTTTTTCGTTAATTTTTGTCATAGCAATTTATACATAAGTACATTTAGCTACAATTCTAGAAATTTCAAAATAAGGCGTGTGAAGGATAACTATCCTATGATAGCACCTTATATTATTATTTATATTATATTATTATTACATTAATATATTTAACATTCACAGAAATATTATTAATCATATTATTCTTTAAAATAATTTTATTTTCTATAAAATTCAAAACCTTCCAAGCCATTACATCCTTTAATACTTGCGAGTAATTCTGGCTTATTAGACGCGATAAATTACGAAAACCTCACCAGAATATTATTTTCCTGAAAGAGAAGCTTATAATATTCATAACAAATAGCTACATAACTTTTGAGCCGGTTGCATCATTTATGATATTTTGGTAGCATATTTCGGGGTCCTCATGAAAAACGAGCGAATTTACCATCGTTCTTTTCGTCTGGTATCTAGGAGGCATCGTAAACACCTGCAAGAGATATGAGGGATATTAACCATACATAGAATAACGAAACCCCGAGGGCTACTTTTACTTTCATTTGGGTGTTCGAGACAGGGGTTGGAAATTGGAATTAATGCGCAACGGGGCGAAATTGTTGGTATTAGAGCAATAACTGAGGAATTAATCAAGAGATTTATTTCAATTATAGTTTATTAAATTTCTCTTCGAGATTGATATGTAAAGAAGTAGAAAAAGCTTTGTGGAAAAATATTTGTTGATTTGCTAAACTAACAATATACTGCTATGTAATAAATGATTTCTTGTTTCCTTTATTATTTTTAACTGTTTTGCTTTTAATTCATAAATACTATTTTTTAATAGTTTTATAGTAAAATGGGGATATTTTAGCTTTCATTTTAGTGTTCAAGCTAATGGTTGGAAATTAGAATTAAAGCGCAATAGTATGACGTTTTTTTAGTAGAGCATTAATTGCGCCATCAAATATGACTTTTTTCTATTTTTTTTTTTTTTCTGAGATCAATTTAGTAGAAAAAATTCATGAATCAAGTGGAAAAAGTTCTCTGAAAGTTCTTACTTTAGAAGGCTACTCAATGATTAATCTTTCTAATAGTGGTGATATATTTTAAGCTTACTGCAGCAATTTCTAGAAACATATGATCTAACATCTACATTTTCAAGTAGAAATGGGTATTACTACTTTTTGATATCAGATTTTCGAAACGCAAATTTGAACCTGAAAATTTTTCATGAATATGCTTGAAATGCAATCTTTGTATTCAGCAGAACTTGGTAACTTTCTTTTTCGAAAAAAAAAATCGGTAATGAATAATATATAAAATTATATTTAATATTGTAGTTCACAGAATTACAGTTACAGAAATTTTCTATTTATTCATTATCCGTTTTACAAACTTGGAATGTTTTAATTAAGTATTTTTGTTTGGCCTCAAGGAGACGAAAGGCAAAGCGAGAAATCCCATAATATGCCATTAAAGGATTACATCAAAGCTTACTTATGCCGCAAGCAAATATAATTCAGTGCGGGGTTTCTGCTATCTTACAATTGATATTCTATGTTATTACTATTCTAATCCAAGGGTGGTACAAGTTAAAAATGATTATTAAAAAATATTACTATTAAAAAAGATTTATTTTAAGAATAGCAAAAGTTTAAAAACCTGGTTGACCAAAAAGTCAACTAGTGGGGTGTATGGCATCGTGCTTTAAGGCAAATTGCTGGAACTTCTCGTACCGTAACGAAATGTTCGAGGAATACTGAATGTTTTCAAATAGATTATTATTAATATTGCAACATTGTTTAATATTTATAAGAATTATATAAACTGAATTGCGAAGTTGAAATTATTTTTTAAAGTATATTAGAACTATAGTCAGAATTAAAAATAAAATTTGAATTATTTTCTATATACAAAAAAAGTTTTTTTAAAAAAAAAAAACAAATTGAAATAAAAAAAATTATTTCCAAGATCAATTATTTTGTTAAGACAAGCAGAAAGTTCTTTGAATCATTTGAATAGGACGCTTAGTTCTCTCAAAAACTGCCATTTTTTACATATTTAGCTCCGTATCGAAATGGCTGGGTCGGCCTTTGCCAAAAACTAATAAACACTTCTCCCAATCATTACTAATTGAATGTTTTTTTGATCATTCAAATCGGTTACTCCGTTCTCTCAAAAACTCGATTTCTATTTTCTGCACTCTTTGCACCGTATCTCCGAAACGGCTGCACCTGCCTTTGCCAAAAACTAATCAGCTCTTCTCCCTATCGATAGGAATCGAATGTTTTTTGAACCATTCATATCGGTTAATCCGCGTCCAAAAACGTGACTGGAAATTTGTATCCATACATACATACACACACATAGTCAGTCTGGGATGCATAAAGGCATTTCTTTCGCTATGCGAAAAAAAATACACACACACACATCCATTTTTTGAGGTATGCCAAAATGTTCAGAAACCTTCAAAACGTCGAGAAATGTAAATATTTTCAATTTCGATTTTCGGCTCATTACAATAACTTACCCTACGGGAACTTAAAAATCAGCATGCATGCTTTTTTATTATGCTTATTTGTACAGCTATCAGAACTTACTCGAACTTCTTTCGCATGCACAATCATACCAATTGTGTTTTAAATTTATTATTTTTAAATTTAAATAATTTTTGAAAACATCTTTACAAATACAGATATTAATTATAACACAAATTACCTAATTAAACATAAACATAAAATCGTGTCTTAAGGAAAATTGTTTAACCTTTCCGTACCATATTTTGAAATTTTTAAAAGCTTTAATTTTTAAAAAGAAAGTTTTTGAAGATTTTGAAACACATACATACTTGCACACACATCCATTTTTTTCTAAAGTATGCAAGAATATTCAAACGTAAGAAAAAGCAATTTGTTTTTATTTTTTGATGATTACAATGTTTTACCCTACGGTATGGTAATAAAATATTGTAATCAAATTGAGAATACGACTACAAATCTTAAAAATAAATAAAGAAGTCTGTAAAAATTCTTCAAATTCTCAAATAAGAAGAGATCTCTATTTTACGATCAAAATCAAACATAATTTGAATTACAAAATACTGAAAATTTTCAAAGCTAATGAAGAATTTGAGTGGTCAAAATTATATAATAACTACTATACTTTATTTCTAATAATAATCCTCACTTATGGAATTAAAAGTAATCATTTTGTTATAATTGAAATATTCTTTTTGGAAAGCCTCTATTATTCAATATGCAACTGTATGAAAATTAATTTATTTGAGAAATAACATGATATAAAATCTAACTGTCAACAATTAGCGCTCCATAATGTAGATTATGTATATTTTGTTCGTTTGTAAATATTACGTTTCGTAAAAAAATAGTGCTTCACGAGTATGGAATGTGCGCAGCATTTACAAAATTTTTGACATCTTTAAATCTTCATCAGTAACAAAAGATCGCATATCCAGATAATAATTAGAAACATTTATTGATCACTATTAAACAAATTCTTGCACATAAACACATAAAAAACCTTCAAATTCGCTATCATCTCTGTCTCTAATTGAATTTTTTCACTTCGTCACCATTTAAAATATTTTTTTGGCACTGATTTAGAGAAGCGTCTTTATTTCTCAATATAAGACTGTTATTGACTCCTACTTGTCGGCTATAAAATTTGGTATTAAATCTGGTTTCATCCCTGGAAGTAACCGAGTACGCCGTAGAACGATCGCCGGGGTTCCCGTTCCTGGATAATGTGCGGTCGTTAAGCTAATGCACGCGTTCTGTGGTCTATTGAAATAAGCCGGGCGACGCGACTGCTACATTATTTCGCGTATTAAATCTGGCTGCATGAGCTTCTCGTCAATATTGCCTTGTTTGTTCGCTTATTTGCTCTTTTTTCATATGTCGACGAGGGAGAAAAATCTGGACACGGATAAAGTTTCTGCATTAGATTTGGCGACTTAATATTATTAATTGCCTGAAAGAGTTGGCTTGTGAGGTATCAGCTGTTTAAATAGAAAACTAAAGGATCAGAGTACTTAGGTTAATATTGTTATATATTGCACATAAATATCTTGAATATTACAAACTAGGTGTAAGTGGCATGTGGCCTTAAGAAAAATTGCAAAAACTTTCCTATATGCCTAAATAATCGACTTATTGCGACGTTACGACTTAGTCGACTTATTCCGGAATGTCTAAATAATCGATTTTATTCCGATATTACGAATGATATTGATTGAGTCGATTATTTAGACATCATCTGTTCTATCAATAGTATTAAGTGGATTATTTAGACATATCGAAAAGTTTTTGCAACTTTTCTTAAAGCCACATGCCACTTACACCTGATTTGTAATGTGCACGATACTTATGTATAATATATTACAATATTAATCTAAGTACTGTACTGACATCAATACTTTAGTATTGATTCAATACGAAATTGAGATTTAGCAATTGTGACGATAGAATTTTGAAATTTTGACATGGCTTATCCAAACATTAATGAATTTTTAATATTCAATCACATTTTGTAGATCTATAATATTTTATGTTGTTTGTTAAGAACTTGATCATGACCATGATTATTACCATAAATGGTTTCAATTTCCCAATTAGAATTATTCAAGAAACATTGATTGAATGATTCAGGCAGGTTCAGCCGTTTCGTAGATACGGAGCAAAAATAGCAGTTTTGAGAGAATATAGAGAATATATCTAATTAGAATTATTCAAAAAACAACTTGTTTGTGTTGACATTGTGAAGAAATTATTTAGTTTTGGGAGAAGGCAGAACCTGTAGTTTCAAAATTATAAAAACAATTTTTTTGAATGCTTATAGTTTTAAATTTTAAAAATTCTAATGCTCACTTTCACACATGGAATAAATAATTTTAATTCTTCAATTTAGTTTATAATCTTCTTAGAATTATGAAATGAGGTCTTCCTAATGCACGATGAAATATGAGAGAAAACCCTTTATTCTGTTGCCTTAATTAATTGTTTATTGACTTTTTTTTCTAAGCATACATAAACAGATATAAGTTGTCATCTAATATATGAGCTATTATATTTGGTCTATAAAAAACAAATAGTTGATACCACAAAAGAATTTGTTAATAACACAAAATAAAAAAAAGTTCACATTGGGTGTGCGGTATATGTTTTCCAATTTAATTTTTACCGCTAAACACGAATCTAAAGTCAAAATTGGCGATCAAATCCCAAAAATTTAACAAAAAATTTAAAAAAAAAACAACAAAATCTACGATCTAGAAATTTTTCTATATAATTAAACGAAATTTTATAATTTTTGTTGTTTTCCCGCTCTTTTTACCTTAAATAACTAATGAGTTTCAGTTAAATGATCTATTGAGTTTTTTTTGTATAATTCAGCAGCAATTTGCATACATATTTCCTCTCTAAAGCCCCTGGGTAATTTGCAATCTTGTTTGCAATTTGAATAGCTGAAAATTTGTTGGAAAAATACTATTTGGGGTCAAATGGCAATTTTTTTTAAAATTAAAAAGAAAAACGACAAAATTTGCGATTTCGTAATTCTTCTACATAATAATCAAAATCTTATAATATCTTTCGTTTCCTGGCCCTTTTTACCTTGACTGACTATTGAGTTTCAATTAAATAATCTATTGAGTTTTTTTTGTGTAATTTAGCAGTAATTTGCAAACATATTTCTTTTCCAAAGCCCCTGGGTAATCTGGAACCTTGTTTGCAATTTGAATATCTAAAAATGTGTTTGCAAAATACTATTCGGGGTCAAATGGCAAAAAAATTAAAAATACTACAAGAAAAACGGTAAAATCTACGATCTAATTCCCATTGCCCATGGGTAATCTGCAACCTTGTGTGCAATTTGAATATCTGCAAAAGGTGTTGAAAAAATACTGCTATATTTTACAAAAATCTTAATAGATTATTTAAGTGAATACTCAATAGTCATTTAAGGTAGTAGGAGACAGTAAATGACAAAGTAATGAATGTATTATAATATTTTAAGTATCATGCAGATTACTAAATCGGAGATTTTGTCGTTTTTTCAATTACTTTTAATTTTCTGTGTCTGAAAACTACATTGGAAAACATATGTCGCACACCCTATACAGACAACTTTTTTGTTTTGTGGACCGGTGTAATTATTAACCATTTTTTTCTTATAATCTTTAATTACGGTATGGGAAGTTCCAACAATTTGTTATTCAAGTTGATTGTCACAGATTTTCGCTTAACCTCCGGTATGAAAAATCGAAATATCATCGTTACTTCATTTGCAATGGGCATGTGTTCATCGTGATTAATTCAGTCGGGAGTCGTACAATATATCTTATGTCAATATGTACTCTTCGGATATTTGTTGCTTGCAGCTAGTCAGCCGTCGCGAACTAAAAAGGGGTTGTCGAAACGCCAGCTCGATTCTCCTAACAAAGACAGCTTGTACAAGTGTACAAGAATACAAGACATTCTACAATCCGAGATCGGATTTATCATCTCTAGAATAAAGAACGAGTTTCTTCGCTATTTTAACATGCTATTCTATCCGAATAAGTCATAAAGCAATAGAGACGGTTAAATGTGTTTGCAATGCATAAGTGAAAATTAATATAGAGTTTTATGGTCATGCCGGGCAGTTCGTAATGTTTCGCCTAGGAGTGAATGTGGAGATTTAACGGTTATGATTCTGCAGCATGCATGCGGGAATACATTGTTGTTTATGGATCTTGCCGGTTTCATGGCGTAATCTATACATGGTTTATATTATAATTCAGAATATTTATAAAGGTCAATAAGTTGAAGCTCACAAATTACTTCAAAAGTATGAGATTTTGTTTGTAATTAAAAGTTTTTATTTAGAATCTCATAACCCAGATTGCTAATTCATGGAGATTTATATCCTCAAACATCTTTGTTTACTTTTTCACTATAATCAGGATATTTTTCAATATTATCTTATAGTGTAATTTCAATTTATGAAATTGCAATATAATCTGGTTTAAATTTTTATAGCGTTTAATCACTATTTACAGTATTTACAGAAAAACGTATTTTTCAAGAAATTTAAAATTTTATATTTATTACGAAATTATTCAGACTAATCCAATATCTTTTAATGTGGAGGCGATGCATATATTTTCTTTCTTTTTTAACTATATATATTTTCTGTAAATCAAAAATAAATCTATTTTGGAATACACATACTCAAATTCATATTTTCAAGGATAGAAACAAATTTTAATCATCATCAACTCTCCTGATAAAAATGGAAATAACTTAATCATTATTTATAAGAAATTATTTAATAAGTAAATAGTTAAAATTATAAAATTATCAATAAAATATATGAATTTTATATCAAATGGAAAAACAACTACTGAGTTGTTTTTTCCAACATGCCCTTGTAGTATACAATGTCGATTTTCGCCGACTATTGTAAATTCATCAAATTTATTGAATGTCCTTTACTGGACAGTTCTAAATAAAGAGATAATAAAAAAAATCATTAGATTGTTGATTGAAGAATACTATCTATTTTTTTTTTATTTTAATAAGTGGGTATTGCAATCGTTTTTGCGACTTTATTAGCAATTTGTATTGATACAAGAAAAATGAATCATATTTATATCGCACTCTTTTTTCTGAGTTGTTTGTACGTCCAAAAAACATTGTTGTAGTATATTTTCCACTGTTTTGTATTGAAACCATAATCTGGTTCTACTATTTTGTAGCTATTGCAGTACATGTGAAGTAAAATTGGCAAAAAAAACGAGTTTTACTCTAATATGTTTAAGCTTTTGATATGTTTATTGATGAGTGCATACTTATCTATATATAATTTGAATGAATCTTAAAAAATTTTAGTGTCCTCTGAAAACTCTAAAATATTTTGATTAACGCTTTACCGAATATGAAAAATATAATATATTTAATATAATAATGTTCTAATAATATATTCTGAAAATCTTTTCTTTACGAAAACAGAAAAATAATTCAATTCAGACACTCTTTTAATCGATACTAGAAAGAGCTCTATATAATTTTTATTTAAATAAAATTAGCTATAATACATTCAATATTAAATAAAATAAATCAATTAAGTAGGTGCGGCAATCATTTTAACTTATAAAAGATATAAACGACTTCCTCGCTAAATTTTGTTTGCTATCATCATTTAAAAGGAGTGTGCGTAACGTTCACACGCGATTGAAGTAAAACTTATTTGCTACTGTACAAGATGGCATTTAAGTAAAAATGAAAAATAATATTTAAAGAGTTGTTATAAGGACAATAATGTATTTTATACAGTACCCGTATCAAAATTGTGCTAACGATTATCATATAACATCTATTTTTCTTAGATACCTATATCATATTCGCGTATGCCTAAACCTTAAATTCTGTGTTGTACGTCTTTTAACTAACTATATAGTACGCTAATACGCCTACAACCCTATATACGTAATACGCCCAATATTATTTCCTATCTTACACCTATAATGTTTCTTAAACGCTAATTTTTTCGAACCCTACCGAGAATCGAACCCGAGCCCTCTGCGTGGCAGGCAGCGACCTTAGCCACTACACCACCGTGACGCTGCGATTGCTCGCCTTTTTCCGCGTGTCGTCGCGTCACCTTAGAATTAATTACTTAATTAGTAGGTAAACGTACCGCGGAAGAACAGTGCGTCCCTTAATATATTATTTGTGGGGGACCCAATAGAGTAGTGGTTAAGGTGCTCGACTGCCACGCGGTGGTCCCGGGTTCAATTCCCGGTGTGGGCGATAGACAATAGAGTATAGGATAGTGACAATAGATAATAGATAAGTAAGCGTAAAATATAGTGTGTAAATAGTAGAATGTAAGGTTTGTAAGGGGTAAAAAGATATGTAGGGCGTATGTTATATATAATAGGTTAATAGCAAATAATGATGAAGCGGTAATAGATGTATATATAAATGTAGGAACTGATTGAACTGGTCTTAGGTATCGTACGGTATGATTAGATAGGTAATAATTAGATTTAGTATTAGATCTTGGGTACTTTTATATAAAAAAAGTGCGCGTAAGGCTAATACGGGATTGAAGTAAAACTTATTGTACAAGATGGCATTTAAGTAAAAATAAATACATCATATAACAATTTTGAATAATGTTTCTTAGTAATATAGTAGTACTCGTGATGCACATACTTATTAGTGTCAACAATGTACAACCATTTATATATTATGTATAAGAATGGCTTTATACTTCAAATATGACATGATCGGTTTGTCATTGTAATTAGCATTTAGAAATGAACCTTCGTTAGAGAAATGAAGTAATTGCTGATTAATAACTTAATATTCATTGTCACAGTGGATTATGTTAAACAACGCCTAAACAAATATTGTTTTCACAATTTCATCATATAATATTTGTGTTTGAAGAACTTCATGTAATTAAAATTAACAAACATTCATTGACTGCTTGTATTTTTTGACCATAAATCGTTCATTAAGTTGATAATAGATTACATTTGGTTCATTAATAAACTACTATGAAATTGATTTACCTGTCCACCATAAATCAAAATTTTGGTGTACTCGTACTTACATTCTTGAATTCATGGATATGAATTATGTTCATATTTAAAAATTTGATTGTAGAATACTTTATGATGTTGTTAAAATTTTATGTCTGAAAATATAAGAAATGGAAATTGTCTTTCAGCATTAAAAAAATAAGATTATCTCCTAAATCAGATTTATCTCATACTCAGAAACGTGTGCTGAATAGTTTTTTAGTAAATTTAAATCAAGTAAACTTGATCGAATTTTGATTGAAATTCAAAAAATCACATCACATTAAAATATTTTTCATATTTAAATTGTCGGAATGATAATTTGGTTAATTAATTGATGCAGATTGATATTTTCGGGGAAACTAATAATAATTAGTAATAATACCATAATTTTTTAAGTATACTGTTATATTACTTTTACACCTAGCACTTGTATTTTACAACTCGTTCTTAGACATAGCAATAATAACATATGCGTTATTTAACTTGCTATGATAAATCTCGCTAATTCATGCAGCGCGAAGAATGATGAAACCTTTGCCATAAAATTTCATAATTTCATACTTTGTGATGAGTTTGATGCATCGGTCAATGACAGTCTGACAATCTCTCAATATATATGGTATTTGATGCGAAATGCAAATCCATTTAGTAAATGAATACCATAGTTTTCAAATGCAATTGTATGGGAACCAAAAACAACTGACGCCGATATGTGGCTGTATAGATAATTGATGTAATGTGTTAACGCGATTTATAAATGTAAAAAGATTGTTAACACTTAACATTTTGTATGAAACATGTTTCTAATATTTATTTCTTTGCTTAGTTTCATTATTTATTTTTGCAATTCTGTTAATTGTTTTACCCTATAAAAATTGGTAAGATGGGATAGCCAGGGGGCAAACAGATCCAATGTCTTACTTTTAATTTTAAAGGAATTTTACGAAATAATAGCTACATTATACAACCAATGCAAAATATAAATTTCATGACTACTTTTCTGTACATATCCTTGATCTGGTATTTTATGAGAAATATTTATCAGCAAAAGTGAAATAACTAATGATTTTTTTTTGGCGTTTGATTTTGTATACACGTACATTAGTCATACACATTTTATAAGATAACTTTACAATTTAATTTTATTAGATTGTATATAATTATATAGCGATCCATATATTATTTTTTCTTATTAACAATGTTATAAAATTAGTTGGTAGGGAGATTCTTCGCCTTACTATCTCTCTCCACAGTTCTTGTCTAGCCTTTTTCCATTTTTTGCACTGCATAATAGCGTGCTGAGCATCCGCCATAGTCACTCCACTTAAGCAATAACAATTAATGATTTAATTTATCGCTTGTAAAAATATTTTTTTATTTTAATAAACATTTTTCTTAACTGTTTTGTATTGTTTACTCTTTTGTCAGGGTAAAGGTTTAGGTGGTTCTTTTTACTTCACTCACGTGTAACCTTTCATGTAGGTTCTATAAGAACACTGTTGAATCTGACTTAAAATTGACAATATATTTCATAAAACAATTAAATATCGTATACTTAAAAATTATATTAAGGTCTCGTAAACAAAACAACAGCGCACATAACTAAAAAAACTAAAAGAAGAAAATGCTTGTGTCAAACATTGTCATTTATCCACAGATAGCAACGTTGTAAAAATGATGGCTGATTATAGATATTTTTCTCTCTACTTTCAAACATTGTTATTAAAAAAATCACACAAAATATATTTGTATTTGAGATATCGTTGATGGAGCTTTATATATTATATATATATATATTCGATTCCATTTTATTCCACAGTTTGAATAATACATTTCTTGTATTATTCTCTTTTAGCAAATATCTATTTTTATTCTCTGTTCTGGAATATCCGCGGTTTCATCTGTCAATTAGAATTGTCATACGTCGGATTTCCGCCGATTGATTGAGAACTAATTAGCAATTCCGGATTTGGCGCGGCATTAATCTTGTTTTTGATGGATTATATTTTGCTTTTCTCTCTGAGAGTGTCTTTGCTACTGTACGATAGACAACCATAATTAATCGTATATAATAACCGCGAAATAAATGCATTTCTAGATATATATATATATATATATATATATATATATATATATATATATTTATAAAGCTCGGATATGATGTCTACTACTGTTTTTACTCATCAACCATTGTCACAATGACTTCAAATGATAGTATGAATATAAATTGTATGAAGGCAGATGGAAAGTATATTGAGAGATGGAGAAAATACCATTATTCTCTACAATTTTGCAACAACCCACGAACGAGTTAGTAGATTTACTTTGATTCTAAATGCTGAATGGTTTTAAGTGATTATATTGAGATGCTAAATTGATTTTTTTACCTTTTTTGTTTATTTACACAAAAAAGGGATACCAATGGGTAAGCTCTATTTAGGTCTTGAAATTACATATTGTCATTCATAATTACTAAATGTTTTTTGTATTTTAGAAACAGATTGTAATTGCACCTGGCACTTTCAAAATAAACGATATAACTCATATGATGATATCGTTATCATTATATTCCGAAACTTAATTTTTTGCAATAAGATTTTGACAATATTAACATTTAGTATTTTTTTAACATCTTAAAGAAAAAGTTTGTGCTTGCGCCTGAAAATTCAATTGTTTGATGTTGTTTTAAATAATTCTGAATCGTTTGAGGCCAACGTTGTTAAAAGTATGTGTGCTTTTCTTGTATGAAGAAGGAAATGCGTTTACGCATCCCAGACTAGGTCTTTTGTCTGGGTATGTCGGGCTCAATACTGGATGGGTATAATATCTAATTATCTAGAATGCTAGGATCTCTATATTAATTATACTTTGGGGAGGATGGGGAGGACCTAGAATGCTAGGATTCTCTATCTTAATTATACTTTGTGTCTATTGCGATTTAAGAAGCCTCAGTTGTCAGAAACACTTCTACAAGAGTATTTGGAGTAATTCTACTGCTTAACATCACTTCTATAGCGTCAATTAGTGCACAAAGTCGCGGGCACACGAAAAACAAAAAGTATGTGTGCATCAATAAGTATGTGAGCCATAATTTAACCTTTAGTCGATGTTTTCTCCAAGACGGCTGTTAGGACTAGAGATGAGTAGTTTTGATAGTCTATCGTCCCAACCGTTTCTATATAATCAGTGAAAATTTTTCATCCACGTTTTCACCAAAAATCGTAAAAATTTTGAAAAATTGAAAACCATTTGAGAAATCGTGGAGATCAGCTTAGCCGTTCCTTCGTGTTTAATTGTTGTAAATTTTGTTGGTTTTATTGAAATATTGTGTGAAGTTAGATTTCATGGTATAACATCCTTAAATAGTATATTAAGTGATTGCGAAAAGTGATTCATTAAAGAATGGAAGAATGGGCAGTGTCCAAAGTCAGAATTTTTGATACTCAATTAACTTGCTGATTAAGTCGATTAGATAGATTGTGAAATTCTTGCAACTTGCTTCAAGGCAAAATGCCACTTGCACCTATTTTATTTTTCATACTTTATAATTTTTATATTTATTTGTTTATGAATACGCAATTCAACTTATAAAGTGATTTAATACTTTATCATAAGTCTTTATCATAATTGTCCAGAATTTATTGTTAGATATTTTGTTGAATTTTGATCAGATTTAACGTTTAGCGTTTATATATTTCCAATTAAAATCCAAGTTTGTACGACCACTAATATAAACAAATATATTTTAAGTTTAGTCTATGTATAAACAAACAACTTGTGTAAACCAATATAAATCAGCTTAAAGATCGAACATTTTATTACCAATCGAAATGAAATACTTGTTCATTCGTGATCCGTTTTTAATTCATCGTCTCTATATAAATAGACAATACGTGCTCGAAAGCTGTTGCACTTGCAAACACAAATTTTATGCCATCGTAAACAATATGGAATTCGTAGCTACAGCTATAAACAATATAAAATATTGTATCGTAAAACTTTTTCTTCGGCTTGTGTAAATTTTGTTTTTGTCGCAACACGGGGGTTTCGATATTTTATATATTCCATAAATCACCATCGATTTTATGGACTGTGATAAATGGTAATAATTTATGAACACTGAAATCAATTCGAGTGAATTTAATTTAATATTTTATCTTGGGTTGTTTACTTCGGAAATAAAAAGAACCGATGGCGCTTGTGGATGCGGAGATGGTTTTTGTAACTTTGTGAACTTTTTCCAATCTGTTATTGCCAAACTTAAAAACTTTCTGAAGAAAATGTTTCTATTTTTGCCTGAAAATCGCAATGTAATAAAATATAATTTGCCTGACTTACTGATTTTGCGTTTTTTTGGCGTTTCAAGTCATTCTGAATCGTTTGAGACCAAATTTGGAGAAAATATGTGTCTGGGTATATGTGAGCCGATTTTAGTCTTTTCGTCGGAATTTTCTCAAAATCTTAACATGGATTCATTAGGTTCAAGATCTTTAAACAAACATCCTAAAATATTATAGTCCTATGAAAAGAGATCGAATTTAAAAAAAATCATTGAAACTTGGAATAGTGCGCTTTTAGGACATACAATCACGTGTATATGCACATTATTTATCTGTTTGAAAGATACGAATTGGAATAGCATTGATTAGTTTTTAGTGAAAACGAAAATCCTAATTTTTGAAATGAACAGTTGAAATTTTTCAGCTAAATCTCACTTCTTATTAGTTAAGGCGATAAAGTAAAATTAAAGTATCGGGACTTGCCTTAAGGCAAAATTCCACTTACACCTAATAAATTCTTTTCCAATACAAAAACGAAAAATCTAACTCAAAATTTCATAACATCTTGATATATTTCTCTATTTTAATTGCGGCTGCTGATTTAAAGACATTTTTATATTATCTTTTATATAAAGACTTTAGTAATTTTTTTTGCTTATTTAATAAGTTTTTATTCAATTGCTACCCCATGGCTGTGTTTCTAGTTGTGATCTATTTCAACATACCTAATTAGTATTTTAAACTTAATTAGTTTTTTTTACAATACTCGGAAAGGTTGTTTTTACTCGAAACCTTATTTTAACCTGCATTTCAAAGGGAAAGTGGATGTCATTTACTTGATATCAGGTTGTTCAAAACGCGCAAAGGTGGCAGAAAAATTAAATATTTTTATATATTATGAAATAAATATTTTAATATAAACTCTCGTATATGCTTGTTCCTGTTAAAAAATTGCTTCAAATGTGATGAGTTCATAGATGTTCGTATGCATTACATATCTAATAAAAAGAAAAGTATAACGCCTTAAATACAATGAGTTCATAGATTTACATATCCATTCTTCATTATTCACATAAGTGTTTTATTGATACAGGATGAACATAACTATTTCTTCATATTCCACTAATAATATTAGCAGCTATTTTCTCACAAAGCTTTAATTGAAAGCATTTTGCCATAAATATTTATTAATTGTCGTTGTTAAATTGAACTTCGGGTTAAAATTTCTTATCTAACGGCTCTCTATTGCACGTGTATATTTTGCGAGCGTGTTTCGATCAGATTTTATGGATATAAATTATATGTTTTCTCTAATCTTTCAATTATTCTCCGAGACTTATTATGCTGTAAAACGATTTCTTGTTTCTTGAACTTTGCGGTATTTTATATTAGAGGAAAATGATTTATTTGTTAGCTTTTTTGGCCACTAGATGCTATAAATATTAATTACGTTTAATAATTATTAGTCAACATTAAGTACAAACACTTAACCTCCTTAAAAAATTACAAACTTCAAAACCATAGCCTCGAAGCCTTTAGATATTTTGAAATTGCTATTTTTTGTTAATTACTATTTTTGTTACAACTACTAAATAATTAACATCTAGTAACAGTAATGAACAATTATATAAAATTAATAAAAAGAGCACAAAATAAAGGATAGAATTTTCAATAAAATGATATCCGTAGTATGTTGATTTGATATAAAATAAAAGCAAATAATAATAATAATAAAATTAATAAGTAAAATAAATAAAATTCCTGAATTACTATTTGTAGCGTTTTTTTTCAAAGTTATCTCAAAGTCATATCAAAAATAAATGTTCATTTATTTGAAGCACAATTATTAATTTAAAGTAAAGTAGAGTTAAAAATATGTTTTAATCTAATCTACATTATATAAATTTTTTTGAACTATCTTTACAATCCATCCCATAAGTTTGTGTTTTATTGATCAAAAAATGTATTAAAAGATTCCATCTTATAAATGATATCAAATGATAAAATTGATTATTATTGATATCAAATTGCTTTACAAGATGGTATTTTTTTATACATTTTTTTTATTAATCAAACACAATTTCTTTGTGTGAATTGTAAATTTATTTAGTTTGTATAATGTAGTTAGATAAAAATAAATTCTTTGCTCTGGTTTACTACAAAATAATGATATCAACTTTTATTTTTGTGTTATTTATTATAGATGAAAAAAGAATGTTGCCTTAATATGTTCAAATAATCGATTTTAATGTATAAGTATTGAGATTTTTATGCTAATAAAATTTGTATTTTTATAATGAAATTACTTTTAGTAGGCCTATAATATTTCTATTATTATCATTTTTAGTATGTTATAATGCACGTTGATATCATGAGATATTTATCATATAGAGTTTCATGCAAATAGTCAAAAAAAATTAAGAATTTATTACGAAGAAACGTTGCCCAAAACTGATATCTTTCAAACAGTTTTTAAACTCTATAAATTCTGTTTTTTAAATTTTCAAATGATTTTTAAATTTTCAAAATTTTGCTCTTTGAATTATCAAACGGTTTTTAAACTTTTCAAAACTGTACAACTGTTTTTTTGGAAAAAGTCGACAAAAGGTCAAATTTTGTCTCACATAAATGTATGCATCATAAATTATTCACCCATACATTATTACATTTTGGTGTCAAACGATTCAGAATGACTCAAGATGTCGAGAAAAAATAGTTAGCTAATTGGATTTTTTAGAGAAAACATTTTCCTTTAAAAAATTTAAAAATGTATTCTAAAAAATCAATAAATAGTCGACACCACTTTTATTTGAGATTTTTAAGTGCTAATGTTACCTATTGTTAGAAAGAGTCGATTTAGAATAAAAATTGTATAAAAGATCAGTAAAGCAGAATTGCATTCACAAACAGTAAAAACTCAAATATTTCCCTTACAATAACTTTCTTTCTCTTGTATATGACATCAGTAAAACTGTTTTATGTATGCAAGCGACTTCGAATTCTGATTGTGAGATTGTAATATTTTCGTATCTGGTGTTTTGCATTCACAAGTGCACCATCACCATCTTCCATGTATCCGATGGGAACTAGCACTTAAGATAAATTGTTCGAGAGCGGACGAATTCCTCGACTTCTGCGTAGGAGACCAATAACTTACCAAAGCTCACGCGGATTCGTACATTTGTAATAAATAAAAATATCAGATACATGTAAATTCTTAACAAGAATTGATACTTGCGTATATTTATGACTGCAATAACCTATTTCAATTTTGTAATTCCCATATATTTTTAAATATAATAAGTAAAGACTTGGATTGGATTATATCATGTTTTCTATAGAAAGTGTATAAAACTTCCAGTTTGATTGTATTGACAAAATATAGAATATATTATTAGAATAAACTAATGGGGTTTATTGTTTTTATAATAGTTCATTGTATATAGCATAAATATACACTTAAAGTATTAATATTTTTGATTCTATAGAAATTGTTTTGAGTATACCCTGCTTAGCAAAACAACGTTTGCCGGGTCAGCTAGTAAGTATATATAAGTATAAATTATTTTTTTCCGCAGATGTTATTGCTATAAATTGATTTTAGGTTTTTACTATTATTGTCAAAATAAAAATCATAACTAGATGAACATTGAATTTTGCCTTTTGATATGAAGTTCTTGATACGTGTAACTAATCCAATCAATAAGAATTGAAATTTTGTTATTTATTTGTTTATTAATACAAACGTCAATGGGCTAGGTACAGTAAATTTATAATATTACACTAATAATTTCATAACTTAAGAAACAACTAATCTAAAATTTGAATACTAACATATAATATAATATACTTACACTTCATGCATAATACTGTGGTAACATAATCTAATAATTAATTGCAAAATTAACTTTAACCTAAAACTTATCAATGAAAATTGCAATATATTTTGATATTAATTTCAGTTACTATATTAATTGTATATTGTAAGGTCCAAAACGTGCGGCCTATTATTCCAAAGTTTTAATGAATTTTTATAACTCAACCACTTTTCTTAGAACTAGATATCTTAATATGATATAAATCATAAAGAATCATCAAAGTCGATGCAAAACAATTTCAACACCTAATTGTGTATCAAGAAACGCTAAAAAAATTGCACTATTCTACTAATTCTAAAGAAACGGCTCGACTGATGGTAACGATAAATTAATCAACCATTGTGAAATCACATGCTATAGAATAATAAAATAAAATTTAATAATTTGAAATTAAAACTGATATTGTTTAGGTATATTGGCAATAGTATAAATAATTTATAATATACCATCCAAATTGAAATATTTCGTAAAATTCAAACTAATGAAAAATGGATCAAGATGTATTTGTAAAATATTTTCAAATTTTATTACGTTATAATCTTAGTTATTTAGTTCTGTCCGGTTTAAAAATTCTTGTGGCTTTAATTTTGAGAATATTGTAATGCTCTTTTAGATCTTTTGATAATTTACTTACTTATTTACTTACAATTTTGAGCAATAAAAAATAATTAACGTATTTTAATGCTTATTAATATATTAAAGTTAATTTAATTATATATTGAGTCAGTTATAGTAAACGTTCAAAAATCGAAAATGAAAATTTTTGCATATCATCCTCACGTTACATAGGTTTATAAACATTTTGGCATACCTCAGAAAAAATTGATGTGTGTGTGTGTGGATACAAATTTTTGTCGTCGATTTCGGGTGTACGGAACAACCGATTTGAATGATTTAAAAAAAAATCGATTTCTATTGATAAGGAGACGTGCTGATTAGTTTTTGGCAAATGTTGGTCCAGTCGCTTTGGAGATACAGAGCAAAGAGTGCAGAAAATAGAAAATAAAAAGTTTTTGATAGTACGGCGCATCTGATTGCAAGTTGATTGAAAAAACATTCAAATCGTGATTACGACTTCCTTGGTATAAGCACTTATATTTTGCCTA
>NW_020537646.1:20076716-20098572 GCF_003426905.1 Ctenocephalides felis | reverse complement strand
ATGTATCTGATATTTTTATTTATTACAAATGTACGAATCCGCGTGAGCTTTGGTAAGTTATTGGTCTCCTACGCAGAAGTCGAGGAATTCGTCCGCTCTCGAACAATTTATCTTAAGTGCTAGTTCCCATCGGATACATGGAAGATGGTGATGGTGCACTTGTGAATGCAAAACACCAGATACGAAAATATCACAATCTCACAATCAGAATTCGAAGTCGCTTGCATGCATAATACGATTTTACTGATGTCATATAGAAGAGAAAGAAAGTTATTGTAAGGGAAATCTTGAGTTTTTACTGTTTGTAAATGCAATTTTGCTTTACTCGCCTTTAAAGGAACATGCATAATCTAAATTCTTTAATTTAGATTATGATCAAGATATATTTATAAAATATTTCCAAATTTTATTACGTGATAACCTTACGTGTTATTTATTTAGTTCTGTCCGGTTTAAAAATTCTTATGGCTTTATTTTTAAGGATCTTTAATGCTCTTTTAGATCTTTTGATCGAAAAATCAAAAATTTAAATTTTTGCATATCTTCACGTTTCAGAGGTTTCCGAACATTTTGGCATACCTCAGAAAAAATAGATGTGTGTATGTGTAGGTGTGGAAACAATTTTTCGTAGACGATTTCGTGCGTACGGAACAACTGATTTGAATGATTCAAAAAGCAATCGATTCCTGTTGATAAGGAGACGTGCTGATTAGTTTTTTGGCAAAAATTGGTCCAAAGAGAAATCAAGTTTTTGATAGTACGGAGCATCTGATTGCAATGATTCAAAAAACCTTCGAATCGTAACTACCACTTCTTTTAATATAAGCTCTCATATTTTGTCTATGAAATGCGAATAATGAAATTTACAGTATTTATAATAATATACTTGAAAACATTCAATATTCTTCAAATATTTCATTGCGGTATGGTAAGTTCCAGCAATTTGCTTTACGGCACGATGCCACCTATGGTCGTTAGAATTTGTAGAAGATTTATATAATATTCATCAAGACTTTATATGAATTTTTATGTAAGGAATATTTTTAATTACTTAGTAAATAAATTAGACTAGTATTAATACACTTCTTAGTAGTATAAATAATAAATCAGTTTAATTTACTTTTACTCTATCTGTCTGAATCTTATTAACAATATTAGGTTCCTTTAAGGATTGGTTGATGGTAATATCATCAACCAATACCATACATCCAAACATAACGAGTTTTTCATAAGCTTTTCAATTTGCAATAACTTATCATCATCGACTATAAACATACTCAATATAATAATAAATTGAAGTATTTTTAATAAAACGACCATAATTTGACTCTGTTTAAATCCATGGGTTTGAAGCGCGGAATCATAACCTTACGTAGTAGCATCATTGGCGAAAGTTCACGGCGAAGACTTCATGTTTGACGATCGTTTTATGGACGAAAAGCTTGAAATTGCTTCTCTAGAAAATTAACTTATTTTGTGCAGACAGACAGCCAGTTCAATTTGTTGCTAGATGCTAGAAATACAAAACAGGACGGAGAAAAGATGACGAGGTTCAGTAGACAATATCTCAGTCGCCGGCTAATGGTCGAATTTTTAATATCATCATATTATAAATTAGACTTATTAACTTCCCGTGGAGTAAGGTATAGTAATGTTGTAGTTGTACTAATTTTTGCATAATCTCACGTTTTAGAGTCTGAACATTTTGGCACACCTCAGAAAAAATGGATGTGTGTGTGTTTTGTGTGTCCGCAATTTTTCGTCTACGTTTTCGGGCGCACTGATCAACCGATTTGAATGGTTCAAAAAACATTCAATTCCTATTGATAGGGAGACGTGCTGATTAGTTTTTGGCGAAAGCAGGTCCAGCGTTACAGAGATACAGAGCACAAAGAGTGCAGAAAATAGAAATCGAGTTTTTGAGAAAACGGAGTATCCGATTTGAATGATTCAAAAAACATTTGTAATGATTGGGAGAAGTGGTGATTAGTTTTTGGCAAAGGCAGGTCTAGTCATTTCGAAGATACAGAGCTAAATGTACAAAAAATGGCAGTTTTTGAGTAAAATAATCATCCGATTAGAATGATTCAAAAAACTTTCTCCTGTGTTGACAAAATAATTGCTTTGGAAAAAAATTTCATTTCAGTTTTATTTTAATTTTTTTTTTTTTTTTGAATATCGAAAATAATTTGATTTTAATTTTAATTCTGTCTGAAGTTCTAAAGCTCACTTATATACTTTGAATAAATAATTTTAACTTTGTAATACAGTTTATATAATTATTATAAATATTAGATAATGTTACAGTATTTATAACAATCTATTTGAAAACATTTATTATTCCTCGAACATTTTGTTACGGTACGGGAAGTTCCAGCAATTTGCCTTAAGGCACGATGACATACACCACTTGTTTTTTATACCGTGATTTGATAATTGTTCAAAGTATTTGGTTAATATAACTAAAATAATCCAGAAATATATGGTAAAAGCCTTATCTATGGGTAAAAGGCTATGCTTTTATCTCTTTTATTATCTGCTCAACTTGTAGAATGTCTAAAACGTGACAAAGATGATATGGGTCAAAAGGAACAGTCTCATGCTAATTCTTCTACAATATTCATAAATATAAATACGGTAAAGTGAGGAACTTTACGAAGATAAGATAGTGGATGATGCAAGTTTTGTATTTGTAAGGAATACTGTTGTCTGACTAGTCTGAGGGATAACGACACTAGTCAAACACTTCCTAAATATGTGATTTGGATGAGGATTATTAAGTGTAATTTAGTAAAAATATTTAAGAGCAATTGGTACTTTTATATGTTATATGAGTTGTCTGTTTTAAACATTGCTTATATTTTAGGTAACGGCGCCATCAGAAGAAATTTATAGATCGTCTATTGCTCTAACTAATTTAGATAGTTTTTTTTTTTATATTTGAACCCTATTAAAGGACAACCTTACGGCCAATTGTGATATTGCAGATATTTTCCAAAGGCCTTTTTATTATTATTGTTAGAAATATAGCACGTTCTGTATTTTCAAGTAAAAATAGAAGTCATTACTTGATATCAAGCTATCCGAAGCGGCAACCGAGACTGGCGATGAAAATTCTAGAACTCTTACTACGAAGCCACGGGAAGGCCTCCGTAAAAAATTTAATAATATAATTTTTACAGAACTTTCATACGTTTTATAAACTGTTTCTAAAATCGTTTTTACCTATCGATTGTAACTATTTTAGATAGATTTTCATTTATTTTTGAGCCCTATTAGAAGATAAACCCACAGCTTTCTAATTGTGGTATTGCAGATATCACCCAAAAAACCTTTTACACTTAAAAAATAGTGCCGTCTGTATTTTCAAGAAAAACCGGAATTATTACTTGATATCAGGCTATCCGAGGCGAAAATATGATTCTTTCAGAACTTTTATATATTCTATAAGCTGTTTTGAAAATTGCTTATTTTTTTAAGTAACAAATCTATAGAAAGCTATCTAATATTGTTTGTAACTATTTTAGATAAATTTTTATTTATTTCTGAACCCTGTTGAAAACAAACTCACGGCTGTATAATTGTGATATTCCAGATGTACCCCATAGGGTTTTTTACATTTGGAAATATATAGCTGCCTATATTTTCAAGTGAAAACTCAAATCATTACTTGATATCAGGTTATCCGAGCCGGAAATCAATACTGGAAATTCCAGAGCGATGGAAATTCCATAGCTCTCACTACGAAGCCACGGAAAGCCCACCGTGAAAAATTCAATTATATAATTTTTAAGAACCTCTATGTGTTTTATAAGCTGTTTCTAAAATTGCTTATTTTTTAAGTAACAGCGCTGTAGAAGGTTATCTATCGATTGTAACTAGTTCAGATAGATTTTTATTTATTTCTGAACTCTATTAGAAGACAAACCCATGGCTTTCTAATTGTGATATTGCAGATATTTTCCAAAGAACCTTTTACACTTAAAAATATGGTGCCGTATGTCTTTTCACATAGTAGTAGTTTCAAGTAAAAACCGAAATTATTACTTGATATCAGGCTATCCGAGGCGAAAATATGATTCTTTCAGAACTTTTATATGTTCTATAAGCTGTTTTGAAAATTGCTTATTTTTTAAGCAACAAAGCTATAGAAGGCTATCTAATATTGATTGTAACTATTTCAGATAGAATTTTTTTTTTATTTTTGAACCTATTATTATATTCTATAAGCTGTTTTGATAATCGCTTATTTTTTTAGTAACAAAGCTGTAGAATTCTATCTATCGATACTAACTACTTCTGATAGATTTTTATTTGTTTCTGAACCCTATTAGAAGACAAACCCACCGCTCCCATTGCATTGTGATTTTGCAGATATATCCCGAAGGGCCTTTTATACTTAGAAATATTGCATACTACATTTTCAAGCAAAAACCGAAGTCACTACTTGATATCAGGCTATCCGAGCCGGAAATCAAAACTAGCGATGGAAATTCCAGAGCTCTTACTACGAAGCCACGGAAAGCCTCCTTAAAAAATTAAATTATTTGATTTTTTTTATTATGATAAAAAATAATTTACATCTTTGTTATGCCTCTCGGTCTATTAACTATCCTTAATAGCGATTTAACGCACTCTTGTTTGAATTTCCGTGTTCGTGCTGAATAAATCTTACCGGGAAGAATAAATATGTAGAAATGTATGTAATAAATACATACTATAATTTATGTAATATTACCAGTTCACTGTACGTGCAATCGTATAAATATTGCTTGAAATTGCTTACTAATATCCCAAGACTAAAATCTTATTGCAATTCCATGATAGCAGGCAATAAATTAATGTTAGTATAGACGTAAAATTATCTTAGTGGCAACTCATTTAATTCACAGGAAAATTGAAGAAATAATAACTTTAGAAGATGCTATCTCAGAGTTGATAGTAATAAAATAAATTAATTTATGATGATCTAATTATGATAACTTATATACGATCTTATATATTTATATATATATGTATATATATATATATATATATATATATATATATATTATATATATATATATATATAATTTAATAGATTGATATTCAAAATTTCCTAATTGTAAAATATTTTTAGCGTTTTTCCACTATATAATTTAATATCTTTTGTAATGTTAATCATTTCTTGCAATTTTATTCAGATATAAAATAAGGATTCGAAGTTGACAAAGAAAAAACAATTTAAGTTCATTTGTTTTAATTATATGAACTGCCATCAGTGAAGTCATTATATCAGTGAATTCTGCTACAAAGAGTACATTTTTATAAAAGTAAATTTAAAGACATTATTTAAAACGTAAATTTATTTATTTGATTTAACCAATTTTATTTCTTAAAATAACTCCATTTTAAACCTAATAAATTAGTAGTTCATACGAGATAATTATTTAACTTTCAATATAAAACGGCACTCGTAGTTTTCATTTTAAAAATTATGGAATGAATTTATATGGTCTTACTTCGACCTTACAACTTATTTAAAATAAATAATTTTATAATATACATATTTTTCTGCAATTTACTTTTTATTCTAAGTTCATCTTTTTATTAAGCATGCAAATTTTCCGTATGTTTTTAACTTCCCGTAGGGCAAGTTATAGTAATCGCAAAAAAATCGAAAATGAAAATTTTTATATATCTTTACGTTTCAGAGGTTTCTGAACATTTTGGCATACCTTAGAAAAAATGGATGTATGTGTGTGTGTGTGTGTGTGTGTGTGTGTGTGTATGTGTGTGTGTATGTGTGTGTGTATGTATGTATGTGTGTGTATGTATGTGCGGATACAAATTTTCGTCGACGATTTCGGGAACACGGATCAACCGATTTGAATAATTCAAAAACATTCGATCCGTATTGATAAGGAGACGTGCTGATTAGTTTTGGCAAAGGCAGGTCAGACCGTTCCGAAGATACGGGGCAAAAAGTTCCGAAAACGGTAACTCAGTTTTTAAGAGAACGGAGCGTCCGATTTTAATAATTCAAAAAATATTTTATTTGTATTGACAAGATGAAGAATCGATACAACTTTCATGAAGGTAGGTCCAGCGGTTTCGGAGATATAGAGGAAAAAGTAAAAAAATGAGCCATTTGGCGGTCAAAATGATCATTAGACATATGCACATCAAATTATCAGACATTTTATAGAGATTTTAACAATAAGTATACATTTTGTTAACATTCCTATCGGTTCCGTACCAATGCTTATGCGTTAGACAGCGACGCGGCGCTTACGCGCTTTATATTTTGTCCCTATGTAGTTAAAGCAGTACGATTGCTTTGAAAAAAAAGTTCAGATCTTCCACAATATGTCAAAATAAAGAAAAAAAAATTTTTTTCAAAAAAAAACAAATTTTTTAAAAAAAAAATTTTTTTTTAAATTTTTTTTTTTTCAAAAAAAAATAATTTTTTGTACAATTTATAGTTTCTCAAAAATCTTATTTTTTCAAAGTAATTTTTTTTCAAAAATGTTAATCGTTTTAAAAAAAAATAATAATTTTTGGTACGGGAAGTTCCAGCAATTTGCCTTAAGGCACGATGCCCTAATTGCCTTAAGACAGAATTCCACTTACAGCTAGTTGTATAATTAATATGAATATGTTTTTCTAGATTATTTTTCCAGATATTTTATCAAATACGGCTGTAAAGGCTAATTTTGTCGTCACTCAAATTCTGGTAAAAACTGTTGTTCGAAGAAATAGCAATTTATTTTTATCATGGGTTGTACGAACGTAACATTTTTTTCAATTTTTGTTTTTTATTTTAATTTTCTTAATGCGTAATGAAAAACTACATACAACTCTAAATTTTTATTATTTTATAATAGTCATTTTAGTAGTCCAATCATTTTTTATTTAGCTCGGTAATCGATCAATTAACTATTATAGCCTTTTTTGTGAATGTTTTTAATTGAAATTCGATCAAGATTTTTCTGAGCTTACAAAAAGCTTAAATTTATCCTCTCTATTCGCTGCAACATTTTAAAAACAATTCTTAGATATTGGCAACGAAATGATTACTACCTCCGATAAAATTAACTGATTTGCAGGCTTGTCCTTCAGTACAAATAATGAGGGACTGCTGACAATATATATTTCTCTTTTCGCTTGCAAATTCCGGAATTTATATGTATTTGGCATCCGAGTAAAAGGGTTAACTTGAAAAAAATAGTAGTAACACTTAGCGGCGTATTTACTAGAAATGAAATCAAGAATTTTTTTTGAAAATATAGATCTGATTATGATACAGAGTTTGCAATTACTTCTATTTAATTACTAAATAGTACTTCCATTTGGATTAATTGCATTCAGAAGTAAATAAAAACTGACCTGAGTTAGTAAGAGCAAATTATTGGATTATATTATTTAAAATAATATTTTTAGAATAACATTATTCACAACAGTTTATAAGATGCTACTTGCTCTGATTGCTGTTCAACAAAAATAATAATATATTACATAAAATTTATGCAACTTATTATAATGGTTGATAAACGTACTATGATCTATGCAGTATACTATATAATATTATACATAATACTGTTACAGTATACTATAAGCTGTTTTTGTGTATGACTTATGACCTAAGGTATTGATATGAGAAGCAACCCATCGGTTCATCCTTCTCCTATGTGTGGGGTTTTATATTAACTCTTATCTCTAATAGTGTACATATATTATTATCAAACGATTTTTTTATTCATCTCGAATATCTCGTTTCAGCACTCCGACATATGACTACGCTCCAAACTTGGACAAACAGTGGATTTTGCAACACACGAAACCGATGCTTCCAGTTCACAAACGATTCACAGATCTTCTGATGACCAAACGGCTGCAAACCCTTCAAAGTGTGGACGTGGCAGTAGATCGAATATGTCAGGTATAATATAACAAATATCTTTGATGAACTGATATCTTCATGTAATAGTTGTAAATTTTCGAATGAGAAGTCAATATTAGTAAGGTGACCATATTTCTTTAAGTCTAAACCAAGAGGGCAACTTTTAGTTATACAAATCCCTGGATCCCAGGAGGGAAGAGGCTTAATGCTAAATAATTTAAATATAATTTCAAAATAATAAATATTATTTAATGATAAAGTAAAAACGTTTTTTAATGAATCAATATATTTTAATCACAATTGCAAAATTTTAGTAAGAATTTTATTATTTGATTACAAATTATACTCTTCTTTTATCTATGATGTTATATTATAGCTTATATTTTTCAATCTGTTTTTTTTTTTCGATTGAGTCTTGTATGAAGTTTTGTTTAATTTGCTTCATAATTAACTTGAAAATTAGTACTTGTTGCTTTGTTGTCATAATTTTTGTTCATTTTCTTTGAAATTTAAAATAAAAGTTTGAATTTATTATTGTACTAAGGCTATTTCCACCTGCCTTTCGAATTTTGTACAATGATAAAGGGTCCGCCATATAACTTTTTTATTGGTAGCAATTTAGATTTTTTTGACAGCCATTTAAAAGTTAGACAGCCATTTCAATGAAATTATTTTCGATTATTAACCAGAAGGATTGCACTTTCAAATAGAAAAGATTTAGATTGAGAAAATATTCAGTAGTTTATATATAGCATTTTCAAACAAAAAAAAGTTATCTGTCGGACCCTATATTTGATAGATAGTTATAATTTTTAACTCAATTGATTGTTATACTTTTTGAAAACCCGAGACAATCCGAGACAAATGATCTAAATCCGGGACAAATATTGCTTTTATTTAGAAAAACCCGGGTCATAAGGTGGAAATCCGGGACTGTCCCGCACAAACCGGGAGTTATGGTCACCTTAACATTAGTGTTAATTTATTAATTTTGTTTTTTCGGCGTTTCTAGTCATTTTGAACAGTTTGACTCGAAAGTGCAGGAACATGTTCCACATTTATGTTGCAGTGGCATCAAAAATATTTTTTGGTTTTTAATTTTTTTTACTCGATTTTTTTTATTATGAACTTATCAAGTATTTTACCTTATTATAAACCTGATAAAATGCTTAATTTTTGGTAGAACTTTCTAACACACTTTAGAACAATTTTTTTAAGGAGAGCAGCCTCTGAAAGTCGATCAATTTTGAAAATTTGAAATCCAAGCTCAACAAAATGTCTCAACCATTACAATTTTAAAGTTTAAATAAACAAAAATAACAGAAATTAACCACAATGACCGAAAAATGGTCTGAGTTTGACTAAAGCTCTGGGTTGCACTTGAAAGCTCATAATATTCAAATTATGTGAGGTTTTTTTTCACGATGGCTATGACCAATACTATCACCTATTTTACTTAACGTTGAGTTCCAACACACCTTATATATTTAAATATTTCTTATTAAACTTGAATTTTGATAGATATTAAAATCACATGTTAAATTATTTATTGAAATATTGGTAACCAGCATCCGGAACCCACAGATTTTTATTTTGACCAACCAGTTTTACATTTGATTATTTATTGAAACAACATTTATCTATGTCTTAACATTAATTTATAAGCTGATGATTAAAGTATTTAACACCGCTTGTTTTATAGTTCATAAATCGGCACTCCATAACTTCTTTTAGATTTATGGATATATGCTACTCACACAAGGGCCAACAGTATAATAATTTCTCTTGGTTTATGCATTTTACTAATGAATAACAAATGAGATCAATAAAAATTCAAAAATTAATATTATGCAGTAAAAATAAATTGACTGCGGCATTTCTTTGTGTAAAAGATCAGAATAGAAAACTTATGTATTCTGGAGCCTATAGTTTATATAGCAATTTCGATGTTATTTTAAGCGCACATTTATGTAAAAAATTGTTTATAATTATTCATTGACCTCTTTATCAGATTATTATTTGCAAACTTATTATTTTTAATTTTAATGTAAAAAATCTCGGGAAATAATGTTTAACTTTATTAATAAATGCAATAACGATTTCTATGTAAACATTAAACTGTAACTAAACATTTCCAACCTTATATTTGACTATTTATAAATATTTATCCTGAATCATACTTTAATGAAATTAATTCTAGTGATCGTTGCTTATGAAAAATATTTCCAAGAAATAATCGTCGGATGCACCTTTTTGAACACTTAAAAATTTCAATCAAGAAAAACATCATTATAGTTATCATGTTTGCTTTTTAACCAATCTTAATTGTTGATGAAAATTGTATATATATACGAGGTCTGTTCAAAAAGTACCCGGAATTTACGTTTTTTCAAAAAAATATTTATTTATTCGTCTACATTAATGTGGTCCCCTTCAAAGTAGTCCCCCCCAGATATAATACACTTATGCCAGCGTTTTTTCCAATTTTCGAAGCACCCTTGATATTCACTTTTTGATATGTCCTTGAGCACTCTCAGCGATTTTCTTCAATCGAGGAAAACCGCCGTCCTTTCATGGGTCTCTTCAACTTTGGGAATAGGAAAAAGTCACACGGAGCCATATCTGGTGAATTTTTGCACTTTGCAACACTTTATTTCATTTTTTACGCAAAATTTAATACAAATTCTTTGACTTTTCAATTCTTCCATTGTAAAAATCGCCGAGCTCAGAAAAACACGTCGAACCTTAGCGACTACCACAGACAAAGTAAACAGTGAATATAGCTGAAAATTTCATCATACTTTAGGGGCATGTATACCAACACAATAAAAAAAAATTTTGACAATCAGACACTCCAGACCCGCGAAATTTAATTATTAGTAATTCCGGGTACTTTTTGAACACACCTCGTATATATAAATAAGGATATAGCAGAAGTAGAGAAATTGGTATTTGAATTGTATATATACACATTTTTATTACATTTATTTATGTAACGCTCATGGCAATGATACAATATGAAATATATCTTTCAGTTTGCAAAGTATAAATCAGAGATAAAAAAATGAGGGAAAAAAATCTAGATACCAATTAATACTAGAAATATACAGCACATTAAACTACAAATTACTATTTGTAACTGATAAGTTTAAAGATAATTTTCCTTAGCTATACTTCTAATCATGTTTATTGTCCGAATATACATTTTGCTACTATTTTTTTGCACTTTTTGCTCCGTATCTCCGAAACTGCTGCCTTCGCCAAAAACTAATCAACGCGTCTCTTCATCAATACAAATCGAATGTTTTTTTGAATCATTCAAATCGGTTGATCCGTGTTCCCTAAATCGTGGATAAAAATTTGTATCCTGCTCACACACACATTTATTTTTTCTAAGGTATGAAAAATTGTTCAGAAGATATTATAACGTAGAGATGAGCAACAATTACTATAATTTAAATTTACGCTATTGGAAGATAAAATAGCGTTTTATTATAGCACAAATAGCATAGATTTATTATTACGCAAACGCTTAATCTTTCCGTCTTCTTGCTATTAGTTCCACGATAATTATAACGACGTTAATAAATGTGTTTCATCAACATTTCCAGGAACTCCGGGCTTTGGGAGAACTGGACAACACATACATCGTGTACACTTCCGACCACGGCTATCACTTAGGCCAGTTCGGGTTGATCAAAGGAAAGAAGTTCCCGTTCGAATTCGATGTTCGAGTTCCATTCTTGATCCGGGGGCCTGGCGTCGAACCCGGAACCGCGTAAGTACATTTAGCTCAATTGCATAAAATTGCTTTTCTCTACAATATAAACAATATTTGATTATTTATGGGGGTATTCTAGTGTAGAGGCATGATTTTCAGGTCATTTTTAAATCATCGCAAAAAACATGCAATCATTTTTTTACTATTTTATAATTTATTCATTAACTTTACAAGTGTACAAAAAAAAAATAAAATAAAATAAAGTTAATAATTTCTAAAATTATTAGTGGTTGAAGTGAGAAGTCTCGAAAAGTTGACAAACATTTGAACTATTTGCATACAAACTTCTAATGCTAAGTTTCAGATTATTTACTAAAAATGCAATATTTATTTAGGCATTACAAAATATTTTTTGATAATTCAAAAATTTCGTATCGGATAACGCTTTGATAAATACCAAATTTATTAAATATTATTATGCCTTTTCATCAATTTAAAAAATTTGATGAATTCAAGAAACCGTGATCTATTATTTGTTCACGATAAAAAAAAATATATCAAAAAAATGTTATTAGAACGAAGATATGTCTCATATGGTTCTGATTATTTACACTTTATTTTATAACATTAATTTAGATATGTAGTAATACCTATAACTATTTATTATGGATAAAATGCTTAATCGATCTTAACAGGAACTTTCAAATATAATTTTGAATAATTTCTATAAAGTCTGCTTTAAATTCTTGAGAGCTACTAATTTACACGTACTTTATATGTTTTTACTATGATTATTAAAATTTACACCAAATTCTTTGTCTAATTTTAGTAATGCTAGAATTGAATTTCTCAAACTAAAACTTTAACTAGAAAACGTGAAAACGTATATAAATTTGTCATGAGGCATTAACTATTTATTCTTAGATGAAAAAATGCATAAAAATCAATAGTAAACTAATTATTTTTAAAGAATTTGAGCATAGTAGCGACAGACATAGTAGAGAAACGTGTATAGTTCACATCGACGTTTCTGTAAAATTAATTTTACATATGCCAACTGCTCAATATGCATAAATATATTAGATGCATAATACTCGTATATTCATCATCGGTAAAAGCAATTAAATTTTCGAATTCCTAGTCGTACACAGACACATAATCTTAATTGATCATGTCAATAACTCAATAAAATATATTATGAAACAGAAAAAATAGTACATAGTAGCAAATATTCTGAAATTAATTGATTGCACTACAAAATTTAATGAAAGTACTTTCTGTTATGTTTATCGAGAAAAGTAATAATAAAATAGTCTGAGTAATATTTATTTATATATTCAATCGTATTTTTTATTATAGTTAAGTGCATATTTTCATATATTGAATGCATAGAATTTTATCAAATGCTTAGAAAATGCAGGAACGTATAATTAAATGATTAATAGCTTAAACGCGTCTTAATAAAACAATAATGGTCTTGAAGATGTATTTAATGCAAACGATTGTTTAGTTAATATATATGTTTTTATTGTTTTTATAATGACAATCAATAATAAAATTGTTACGTGTATGATTGCACTAAATTTAATCTAATGTTTAGAGAATGTAGTAGTGAAGACTGGGTATGATGGGGCCACTTTTTTTATTTAGCAGTTAACTGAAAGAAAAATGAATTAATTGGTAATTTGAACATTTGTCTACATAGGAATACTGAAATACTATTCTTAAATACGAGTCATAAAATCAAATCATACAAGTAAAGGGCGAGTGTCCTTTTTCTTTTGTTTTTTGATTTAGTTAAGTTAGATATTTTATTTATCGGAAGAATAAAGATAAAACATCTTTACCCTAGAAGAACAAGTAGTATATATCACAACCGTACACTGCAAATGTTGTTGTGTGAATCAAAACACAAAAACGTATTAAAAACCATAAAAAAGCGCGACATCATACACATAAGGGTGTGGTATTGCATAAAGGATGTTGTTTAATACGGCGATCGTTTAAATTATCGCTCCAGGCGTGTAGAGATACATCCATACGGCGTGTAAACAGTTACGTCAAGTGCGTCAAGTCGAATTCTAACCCCACTTTTTGAGGATTTGTTGATGACAGATGCTTAAGTGCGGAATTTGTGAATGTTATTATCAATTAAAATAGAGCGTATTAAATAATAATTTATTTGTAATAAACAATTTGGTTCAGCTTTTAATGAATACATGAGTATGGAATCTTCGAAGAAATTTATAGAATGTTGTATTGAAATGAAAAAGTGAAATGGTAAGTATCAGTTTTAGAATTTATTAATGAACTGAATTATTCAATATTTTTATTGTAAAATTAATTACAGATGGATGAAATGATTCCATTGAAATTGCTTCTGAGAACTGTGACTTGAAAATTTAATTTCTCTTCAGATGCAAAGGTTCTTAGTTTTGAGGTTAGTTTGAGGTTGAAAATGTAATTCTCAATTTGTACGATGTGTCTTAATTAATTTATCATTATATTTTCAGATATGAGGAAAATAGATCAAACAATCAAATTAAAATGAAAGATTTACAGAAATTCATTAAATACATTAAAGGCAGGAATGTATCACAAGTAGAAAATTTATTCAGAATTACTGAGTGATCGAAGGCCCTAACTGGAAAATAGGTTCAACGAATAATTGGTATAACGAATATTGGTATAATAAATAAATTTTCTTCACTCGAACATAGTGAAATGACAATATTTTTTTAGTGTTGTACTATATTTTATTTTATTTCATTTTAGGTGTTTTAGAGGTTTTGGATTCAAAAAGTTTAGATGGAAATCTTTTGATAAATACAATATGACATGATTGAAAATCTCACGAATGCATTCTCTATAGAAAGTAAGAATGCGAAAGTAACTTTTATCTCATTTCATTGAAGAAAACAACTACAAATTTGGCAATAAAAAAGTTAATTATTAAAAGAGTAATGCATTTTTTTTGGATGGTGATGGTTTACACTACACATGAAATTATATCTCGAGCTATCATTGTAACGGATGACAAAATTAAGATGGAAATTAATAATCGGATAATAGATTTTGGATGCTACTTTGTATGGCACAGATCTTAACCCTATGCTTTTTCAAATGCATTAAAATATATTGAATAGAAGCACAAGACCTGAAAGCATAGAAGCAGAATTTTGAAAGAAAATTCATAAAAGTGAATAAAAAATGATTAGTGTTAATAAAACTGTAATGAAAATAATAAACAGAGGAGCAAAAGGAATCATTGATTTGTTGTGCTCTCATACGATGGACCTGTTTTCGGCCAAACTACTATTAATTATCATTATATTGAATTTGAAATATTGGGAACAGTAACAAATAATAAAACTTTAACATTGATGAATTTGTGCACGCTATATAAAAAAGGCAGATAAACTATTTTAAATACATTTAGATAATTCTTTTCTAGGATTTTTGTTATTAATTATATTTCATGATAAATTTGTTCAATTTTTAGTTACATATAATTAATATTCACTAACTTAATTTCAAAAATAATTCATCAAAATTATTGTAACATAAAAAGTAACAATATTGGAATTTTTGTAAAATTCTGATTTTGATTTGGAATATAATAATACATATAACCTTATTATTTTATAATGTCTATTTATTTCAATAAAATATAGTCATTGTGGTACTACAAAGCGTTCTTCAAATAAGCATATGGTTAACACACCACGACGTCGCTTTCTCATGATAACACACCCGTCGGGGCGGTTTCACAGTATCACACCCGACCGGTGTGTTAGTCAAAAACACACCGAAAAGTAGATCAAAAGTGACTACATACAAATATCACCCCTTTTCGTGTTATTGTACGCGACATACGTTTGCAGTGAAGTTACCCTGTCATGGGGTAAAAAGGTCTAGATAACAATTTTTTGAAAGACATCAAAAAAAGCACATTTCTACAATGATGGAGTAGCTGGCAGTTTTACTGAACGTAGTCAGATAATTGTTTGTTTGAAATGTGTTATTTGTTGTGATATAATTGGTTTGCTGTTCATAATATAGTTTATATTTGCTCAAAGTCAAATTGGACCTTTGTGCCTCGCCCTGCTCTACATATATACTTATTATTAAATTTATTTCAATTCATCGAATGTTACTTGAAACTTTTCAAAAGCAGTCAAAGAAGAAATACTTAATTCATTTTCTATCTCTTCTCTCTCCTCGCAGAAATTTTGAAAATTTTGTATAAGTTCAGTAGTATTATTTACAATTGTACACAAAATCCTGAATCAAAAAGAATGTGAAAAACTTGAAACGTAATCAATAAGACAAGACCAAAAATGACTTGGATTGGATTATACCATTTTTTCTATAGAAAGTGTATAAAACTTCAAGTTTGATTGTATTGATAAAATATAGACAAACTCATGGGGTTATAGCATTCAAACAACACATCCTTATACACTTAAAGTTTTAATTTTTTTGATTCTCTAGAAATTGTTTAGAATATACCTTACTTAGCAGAATAACGTTTTTCGGGTCAGCTAGTATATATATATATATATATATATTAGAGCGGGCCAAATCATTATAGAAGTAAAATTAAGCGATATGGGCACCTTTTCATATGAAATATATGTGTTATTTAAATGAATTTTGACTTCAAAACCATATATCGCAAATAACTCTTTAGCCAGCGAAATTTTCAATAAAATACTGTTTTTAATAAGTTAATATATTAATTTAGGCATGTGAATAATTCAAATTGTGAGTTATATTTTGATTGAGAGTTTGTACGGGGGTTTTTAAATCGGGTTTAGTTTGTTGTTATTTATTTCCATCAGAGTGCGCTAGTATTTTTTATAATAATTCTCGAAGTTTCGAAAAGGATATATTAATGTGAAAAATTGGCATAAATCTTCATTCAGTTCTCCAGTTAGACGTGAAGTATCAATGGCGAATTCTTATTTAAATTCAGGCGCAAGTGCCAGTAATTTGAATCATATGCGCTCGCATGATCAAATTACATTTGGGGAAGCAAATGAATTTACTGGAGTAAATCTTCCGACAAGTATGGAAATTATCAGGTATTATTTTTATTTGGCCGAAGAATCAAAAAAACAAAATAAAATGTTTTTCATATAAAACATTTACTCCAAATGTGGTAACGAAATTGATTCAGACGTGGGAAAAATTGATATTCCAATTATGGAGAAACGAAGTATCGCTAGAAAATTGAACCGATTGATTGATAAATATAAAAGTACAAATAAAAGCAAGTCTACCCAAGCATCATTTCAGGAGTTTGTAGAATCCACGAAAGAATTATTTTATATTGGAAAATGCAAATGCGATTTGCGAAGATTACTGTGTTCTTGTGGATTGATCCCAAAACATTTACAAGCGTTTATGATGGATCAACATAATGAGAGGAAATCTACGATACCAGAATATATTATAAAAATTGAAGATGAAGTATCAGAATCTACAATAACTAGCAATATTACTCCAGGTGAGACATATACTCCAGATGTTGATTTTGATTTTAAAAGCAGTTCGGAAAGTTTACAAAATACTTCTCATATAAAACGTGGTCCATATAGTCGAAGATATAAGGCTCCAAGCTATGCCTTAATGTGCGACAGATTTGCAATTTCTGATAGAGTTGGGTCTGGCGTGGTGACGGCAATCCTGCGTGACCTGGGCATAACGGATGATTGGGGCAATCCTGTCATTATGGACAAAAATAAAAGCGTTCGCGAGAGGCAGAAAAATAGGCAAGCTCTACACAAACGATATGATTCTTCTGAATTAATAGCATTTTCATTCGACGGCCGAAAAAATGATTCTATTACCATGGAAAAAATCGATAAGAAGTTTCACCCACGAATGATTAAAGAAGCGCATTTAGTTATTTTAAAGGAACCGAATGGCCAATTGTTTGGGTTACACAAAATTGGAAAATGAAGATTCGGAAAGTAAAGTAATCAAATTGAACGAGTTTTTCGCCGATAAAGGAATAGCTCTCGATTCTTTGATAGGCATATGTTGCGATGGTGAACCAGCAAATACAGGCGTAAAAAATGGTATTTTACGTCGATTTGAAATTCAGTTAAACAGGCCACTGCATTGGTTTGTGTGTCTTCTCCACTTTAACGAACTTCCACTTCGCCATTTATTTAACTATTTGGAAAATCATTGACCACTGGACCACGAACAAAAACTGGAATATTAAGCAAACAAATTGAAACATGCGAAAATATACCGGTGAGTTATACATATTTACTATTTTTTAATACCCTATGTTCAAATTCAATATAATTTATTTTTTCCTATATACTTCCAGCCGGTAAAAGACTTTGAAACAATCCCACTTGAAAATTTGGCTGATATAAGTCCTGCTGAATCGACAACTGACTCAAGTTATTTAATAAAATAGCTAAAGCAGTTGCTTCTGGAGAAGTATCGACAGACTTAGCTAACATGAAACCAGGGCCATAGCACATTCCCGTTGGCTCACGAAGGCTAGTAGGTTACTTCGGTTATATGTAACTACTAATAAGCCTTCCAAAAATTTGAAAATTCTGGCAAACTACGTAATGAAAGTATATATTCCCATGTACTTTAACATTAAATATACAACTCTGTGGTGTATGGTAGTATATTATTTTATAAATTTATTAGCTGGACGCAATATTTAGACTCGAATTTGAGACAAATTGTGAACAATGTTGCTAAAGAAAACGCATACTATGCTCACTCAGAAAATATTTTATTAGCAATGTTGTTTGATAATAAAAGGAAATACGAGATTCAGATATAAGAAAAATCTTATATTACCGTAATAATGTGGAAGACCTGACGCAATTGAGAGATTACAAAACACCCGAAATAAATTTCGAATGCACCGACTATACTAATATGATAGATATGGATGATTATTCAAATATATCCGAACCAGCCTTTACGCTAAATATTCCTCATGAACATCTAGTACAATATCTACAAAGCAATGAGTGTCCATGGAGTGACCCTAAAATTCCGGTCCACATTCAGGGAACTGAGAGACATGTTCAATTACTGGCTAATGTATCAAAACGCGTATTAGAGCAAAATCGCGAAGGTGTTATGACAGCGACACTACTATCTCGTGAAAAGCATCCTCGACTGGAAAGCAAGCAAGATTTCAGATATTAATTTATTTAAATTGTATTAGCTAAATGTAAGAAATTTTATTTTAAATAAAAATGTAACTTAAAGAAATAAAAATGTTGTATTTAAACCATGTCATGTAAATAAATAATAGAATAAATATATGTCATTCCTAAAAACCCAAAAACAATATTTTTCTTCAAAAGTAGTTTGACCTGTTTTGATGCATGATTCTAGGTTAGGCTTACTCGCAAATGTCCCCTAACAGTTTACTTGATGTAGTCTGATGTACCCGTAAGTTACTGATTTCAAAAAGCCGGAAAATGTTTTTAACCTGTTTCGATGCATGATTCTAGGTTAGGCTTACTCGCAAATGTCCCCTAACAGTTTACTTGATGTAGTCTGATGTACCCGTAAGTTACTGATTTCAAAAAGCCGGAAAATGTTTTTAACCTGTTTCGATGCATGATTCTAGGTTAGGCTTACTCGCAAATGTCCCCTAACAGTTTACTTGATGTAGTCTGATGTACCCGTAAGTTACTGATTTCAAAAAGCCGGAAAATGTTTTTAACCTGTTTCGATGCATGATTCTAGGTTAGGCTTACTCGCAAATGTCCCCTAACAGTTTACTTGATGTAGTCTGATGTACCCGTAAGTTACTGATTTCAAAAAGCCGGAAAATGTTTTTAACCTGTTTTCGATGCATGATTCTAGGTTAGGCTTACTCGCAAATGTCCCCTAAAAGTTTACTTGATGTAGTCTGATGTACCCGTAAGTTACTGATTTCAAAAAGCCGGAAATGTTTTTAACCTGTTTCGATGCATGATTCTAGGTTAGGCTTACTCGCAAATGTCCCCTAAAGTTTACTTGATGTAGTCTGATGTACCCGTAAGTTACTGATTTCAAAAAGCCGGAAAATGTTTTTAACCTGTTTCGATGCATGATTCTAGGTTAGGCTTACTCGCAAATGTCCCCTAACAGTTTACTTGATGTAGTCTGAATGTACCCGTAAGTCACTGATTTCAAAAACGGGAAAGTTTTAACCTGTTTCGATGCATGATTCTAGGTTAGGCTTACTCGCAAAGGTCCCTAACAGTTTACTTGATGTAGTCTGATGTACCCGTAAGTCACTGATTTCAAAAAGCCGGAAAATGTTTTTAACCTGTTTCGATGCATGATTCTAGGTTAGGCTTACTCGCAAATGTCCCTTAAAAGTTTACTAGATGTAGTTTGAATTATATATAAATACTGAATATTTTGTTAAAAAGGAAATAAATACTGAATATTTTATTATAAAAGAATCGAAATATTTATAGGTTGGAAGTTACTAATTATTTAGAGTATATTACAAATAAATAAAAATAGCAACTTGCACGTATTTTGCACATTGACAACTTACACGTATTCTGAAAATTGACAACTTGCACGCATTATGCAAATTGACAACTTGCACGTATTTTACACATTGACAACTTGCACGCATTTTGCATTATAGATAACTTATACGTACTTTGCTTATTAGCAACTTGTACGCATTTCCAAGAAATTTAGCAAAAAACATTCTCCCTATTTAGAATTTAATGAATTATATCATATATTTATATTAAAAATTATGAAAAGTTTCTCTTAAAAACATATATTTCGTAAACTTACAAAATATTTATAACTATTCTCTTGACATTATGGTTATTGAAAGAAATAATAATATTTCTAGTATTGGAATTTGTCAATAAGTTTTGATTTACGTGCTGACTCACGCACGTTGTACAAAATAGCTAGGTAGATACCGAAGAAGTGTCACATGTACAGCATGTACAAGTTTTCGACTGTCAAGCCTACTGATTGTGGCATGCTGCAATGCGACGGCTTAAGGCTTATGCTCTAATAGCGTGGGTGACGTCAAGCCAACATGACGAATCCCCAAGCAAGGGCTGAGTCTCAACGGATCGCAGCGTGGTAACTGCTCTGCCGAGTACAACACCCCGCCAGGTACCTAAGTCGTTTACAAACGATTCCGAGTCTCTACATCGAACTAGTGACCCATGATCGACCGCTATAGGCAAGACAGATATAACGGACGGATATCGCCCCTGTCCAGCGCCCCATTCGGCTCTAAATATGGCTCGTGCGATAAACGGCGTGTGCCGAATACCTAATAAATCACATTGTATTGAGCCTTTCGACTCACGAGACTCTTAGAGATATCGTTGCTTACTTTGTCTAGAAAGGATACGGCCTTAGAGGCGTTCAGGCATAATCCCACGGATGGTAGCTTCGCACCACCGGCCGCTCGACCGAGTGCGTGAACCAAATGTCCGAACCTGCGGTTCCTCTCGTACTGAGCAGGATTACTATCGCAACGACGATTCATCAGTAGGGTAAAACTACCTGTCTCACGACGGTCTAAACCCAGCTCACGTTCCCTATTTGTGGGTGAACAATCCAACGCTTGGCGAATTCTGCTTCGCAATGATAGGAAGAGCCGACATCGAAGGATCAAAAAGCAACGTCGCTATGAACGCTTGGCTGCCACAAGCCAGTTATCCCTGTGGTAACTTTTCTGACACCTCTTGCTGAAAACTCTTCAAGCCAAAAGGATCGATAGGCCATGCTTTCGCAGTCCCTGTGCACACTGAACAACGGATCAAGCCAGCATTTGCCCTTTTGCTCTACGCGAGGTTTCTGTCCTCGCTGAGCTGGCCTTAGGACACCTGCGTTATTATTTGACAGATGTACCGCCCCAGTCAAACTCCCCGCCTAGCAGTTTCCTCGAATCGGATCACGCTAGAGTATTGTTGGCGATCGGCGCAATGGCTCACACCACTCTTATGCGCTTGGCTCTAGAAAACCGTGACAGTCGGAACGCAAGTTTTCGACGCACGCTTTCCGCCCAATCGAGTAGTAAAGAAACGATGAAAGTAGTGGTATTTCACCGACGATATTACTATCTCCCACTTATGCTACACCTTTCATGTCTCCTTACATGCCAGACTAGAGTCAAGCTCAACAGGGTCTTCTTTCCCCGCTAATTTTTCCAAGCCCGTTCCCTTGGCAGTGGTTTCGTCCTAGAAAGTAGATAGGGACAGTGGGAATCTCGTTAA